>NC_092090.1:40490441-40822941 GCF_045679555.1 Salvelinus alpinus
TATAGTGTATAGTGTGTAGTGTGTATGGTGTAGTGTGTAGTGTGTGGTGTATAGTGTATAGTGTGTAGTGTGTAGTGTGTAGTGTATAGTGTATAGTGTATAGTGTGTAGTTTGTAGTGTATAGTGTGTAGTGTGTAGTGTGTAGTGTGTAGTGTATGGTGTGTAGTGTGTGGTGTATAGTGTATAGTGTATAGTGTGTAGTGTATAGTGTGTAGTGTGTAGTGTGTATGGTGTAGTGTATAGTGTGTAGCGTGTATGGTGTAGTGTATAGTGTGTAGTGTGTAGTGTGTAGTGTATAGTGTGTAGTGTATAGTGTATAGTGTGTAGTTTGTAGTGTATAGTGTGTAGTGTGTAGTGTGTAGTGTGTAGTGTATAGTGTATAGTGTATAGTGTGTAGTGTGTATGGTGTAGTGTATAGTGTGTAGTGTGTAGTGTATGGTGTGTAGTGTGTGGTGTATAGTGTATAGTGTATAGTGTGTAGTGTATAGTGTGTAGTGTGTAGTGTGTATGGTGTAGTGTATAGTGTGTAGCGTGTATGGTGTAGTGTATAGTGTGTAGTGTGTAGTGTGTAGTGTGTAGTGTGTAGTGTATAGTGTATAGTGTGTAGTGTATAGTGTATAGTGTATAGTGTGTAGTGTATAGTGTGTAGTGTGTAGTGTGTATGGTGTAGTGTATAGTGTGTAGCGTGTATGGTGTAGTGTATAGTGTGTAGTGTGTAGTGTGTAGTGTATAGTGTGTAGTGTGTAGTGTATAGTGTGTTTGTTAAGGGTCTCTGGATGTTTACTACTTTACAACAGCCTCAGGCTCAAAAAGACCCGCTATCTGTCTCACCCTCTCTCCCCCTATAAACTGTATCTCACCCTCTCTCCCTCTATAAACTGTATCTCACCCTCTCTCCCCCTATAAACTGTATCTCACCCTCTCTCCCCCTATAAACTGTATCTCACCCTCTCTCCCCCTATAAACTGTATCTCACCCTCTCTCCCCCTATAAACTGTATCTCACCCTCTCTCCCCCTATAAACTGTATCTCACCCTCTCTCCCCCTATAAACCTGTCTCACCCTCTCTCCCCCTATAAACCTGTCTCACCCTCTCTCCCTCTATAAACTGTATCTCACCCTCTCTCCCCCTATAAACTGTATCTCACCCTCTCTCCCCCTATAAACTGTATCTCACCTTCTCTCCCCCTATAAACTGTATCTCACCCTCTCTCCCCCTATAAACCTGTCTCACCCTCTCTCCCTCTATAAACTGTATCTCACCCTCTCTCCCCCTATAAACCTGTCTCACCCTCTCTCCCTCTATAAACTGTATCTCACCCTCTCTCCCCCTATAAACTGTATCTCACCCTCTCTCCCCCTATAAACTGTATCTCACCCTCTCTCCCCCTATAAACTGTATCTCACCCTCTCTCCCCCTATAAACCTGTCTCACCCTCTCTCCCTCTATAAACTGTATCTCACAATCTCTCCCCCTATAAACTGTATCCCACCCTCTCTCCCCCTATAAACTGTATCTCACCCTCTCTCCCCCTATAAACTGTATCTCACCCTCTCCCCCCTATAAACTGTATCTCACCCTCTCTCCCCCTATAAACTGTATCTCACCCTCTCTCCCCCTATAAACTGTATCTCACCCTCTCCCCCCCTATAAACTGTATCTCACCCTCTCTCCCCCTATAAACTGTATCTCACCCTCTCTCCCCCTATAAACTGTATCTCACCCTCTCTCCCCTATAAACTGTATCTCACCCTCTCTCCCCCTATAAACTGTATCTCACCCTCTCTCCCCCTATAAACCTGTATCTCACCCTCTCTCCCCCTATAAACTGTATCTCACCCTCTCTCCCCCTATAAACTGTATCTCACCCTCTCTCCCCCTATAAACTGTATCTCACCCTCTCTCCCCCTATAAACTGTATCTCACCCTCTCTCCCCCTATAAACTGTATCTCACCCTCTCTCCCCCTATAAACTGTATCTCACCCTCTCTCCCCCTATAAACTGTATCTCACCCTCTCTCCCCCTATAAACTGTATCTCACCCTCTCTCCCCCTATAAACTGTATCTCACCCTCTCTCCCCCTATAAACTGTATCTCACCCTCTCTCCCCCTATAAACTGTATCTCACCCTCTCTCCCTCTATAAACTGTATCTCACCCTCTCTCCCCCTATAAACTGTATCTCACCCTCTCCCCCCTATAAACTCTATCTCACCCTCTCTCCCCCTATAAACTGTATCTCACCCTCTCTCCCCCTATAAACTGTATCTCACTCTATCTCAGTCTCTACAAACCTGTATCTCACCCTCTCTCCCCCTATCTCAGTTTCTATAAACCTGTATCTCACCCTCTCTCAGTCTCTATAAACCTGTATCTCACACTATCTCACTCTATCTCAGTCTATATAAACCTGTGTCTCACCAGCTCTCCCCCTATCTCAGTCTATATAAACCTGTCTCACCATGTCTCCCCTATCTCAGTCTCTATAAACCTGTATCAACCTCTCTCCCCCTATCTCAGTCTCTACAAACCTGTATCTCCCCCTCTATCTCAGTCTCTATAAACCTGTATCTCCCCCTCTCTCCCTCTATCTCAGTCTCTATAAACCTGTATCTCACCCTCTCTCCCTCTATCTCAGTCTCTATAAACCTGTATCTCACCCTCTCTCCCTCTATCTCAGTCTCTATAAACCTGTATCTCACCCTCTCTCCCCCTATCTCAGTCTCTATAAACCTGTATCTCACCCTCTCTCCCCCTATCTCAGTCTCTATAAACCTGTATCTCACCCTCTCTCCCCATATAAACTGTATCTCACCCTCTCTCCCCCTATCTCAGTCTCTACAAACCTGTATCTTACGCTCTCTCCCCCTATCTCAGTCTCTACAAACCCATATCTCACCCTATCTCAGTCTCTATAAACCTGTATCTCCCCCTATCTCAGTCTCTATAAACCTGTATATCCCCCTATCTCAGTCTCTATAAACCTGTATCTCCCCCTATCTCAGTCTCTATAAACCTGTATCTCCCCCTATCTCAGTCTCTATAAACCTGTGTCTCCCCATATCTCAGTCTCTATAAACCTGTGTCTCCCCCTATCTCAGTCTCTATAAACCTGTGTCTCCCCCTATCTCAGTCTCTATAAACCTGTGTATCCCCCTATCTCAGTCTCTATAAACCTGTATCTCCCCCTATCTCAGTCTCTATAAACCTGTATCTCCCCCTATCTCAGTCTCTATAAACCTGTGTCTCACCCTATCTCAGTCTCTATAAACCTGTGTCTCTCCCTATCTCAGTCTCTATAAACCTGTGTCTCCCCCTATCTCAGTCTCTATAAACCTGTATCTCCCCCTATCTCAGTCTCTATAAACCTGTATCTCCCCCTATCTCAGTCTCTATAAACCTGTATCTCCCCCTATCTCAGTCTCTATAAACCTGTGTCTCCCCATATCTCAGTCTCTATAAACCTGTGTCTCCCCCTATCTCAGTCTCTATAAACCTGTATCTCCCCCTATCTCAGTCTCTATAAACCTGTGTCTCCCCCTATCTCAGTCCCTATAAACCTTTATCTCCCCCTATCTCAGTCTCTATAAACCTGTATCTCCCCCTATCTCAGTCTCTATAAACCTGTGTCTCACCCTATCTCAGTCTCTATAAACCTGTGTCTCTCCCTATCTCAGTCTCTATAAACCTGTATCTCCCCCTATCTCAGTCTCTATAAACCTGTATCTCCCCCTATCTCAGTCTCTATAAACCTGTATCTCCTCCTATCTCAGTCTCTATAAACCTGTGTCTCCCCCTATCTCAGTCTCTATAAACCTGTGTCTCACCATGTCTCAGTCTCTATAAACCTGTGTCTCACCCTATCTCAGTCTCTATAAACCTGTGTCTCCCCCTATCTCAGTCTCTATAAACCTGTGTCTCACCATGTCTCAGTCTCTATAAACCTGTGTCTCCCCCTATCTCAGTCTCTATAAACCTGTGTCTCCCCCTATCTCAGTCTCTATAAACATGTGTCTCACCCTATCTCAGTCTCTATAAACCTGTGTCTCCCCCTATCTCAGTCTCTATAAACCTGTGTCTCACCCTATCTCAGTCTCTATAAACCTGTGTCTCACCATGTCTCAGTCTCTATAAACCTGTGTCTCCCCCTATCTCAGTCTCTATAAACCTGTGTCTCACCCTATCTCAGTCTCTATAAACCTGTGTCTCCCCCTATCTCAGTCTCTATAAACCTGTGTCTCCCCCTATCTCAGTCTTTATAAACCTGTGTCTCCCCCTATCTCAGTATCTATAAACCTGTATCTCCCCCTATCTCAGTCTCTATAAACCTGTTTCTCACCATGTCTCAGTCTCTATAAACATGTCTCTCACCACGTCTCAGTCTCTATAAACCTGTGTCTCCCCCTATCTCAGTCTCTATAAACCTGTGTCTCCCCCTATCTCAGCCTCTATAAACCTGTTTCTCACCCTCTCTCCCCCTATCTCAGTTTCTATAAACCTGTATCTCACCCTCTCTCAGTCTCTATAAACCTGTATCTCACACTATCTCACTCTATCTCAGTCTATATAAACCTGTGTCTCACCAGCTCTCCCCCTATCTCAGTCTATATAAACCTGTCTCACCATGTCTCCCCTATCTCAGTCTCTATAAACCTGTATCAACCTCTCTCCCCCTATCTCAGTCTCTACAAACCTGTATCTCCCCCTCTCTCCCTCTATCTCAGTCTCTATAAACCTGTATCTCCCCCTCTCTCCCTCTATCTCAGTCTCTATAAACCTGTATCTCACCCTCTCTCCCTCTATCTCAGTCTCTATAAACCTGTATCTCACCCTCTCTCCCTCTATCTCAGTCTCTATAAACCTGTATCTCACCCTCTCTCCCCCTATCTCAGTCTCTATAAACCTGTATCTTACCCTCTCTCCCCCTATCTCAGTGTCTATAAACCTGTATCTCACCCTCTCTCCCCATATAAACTGTATCTCACCCTCTCTCCCCCTATCTCAGTCTCTACAAACCTGTATCTTACGCTCTCTCCCCCTATCTCAGTCTCTACAAACCCGTATCTCACCCTATCTCAGTCTCTATAAACCTGTATCTCCCCCTATCTCAGTCTCTATAAACCTGTATCTCCCCATATCTCAGTCTCTATAAACCTGTATCTCCCCCTATCTCAGTCTCTATAAACCTGTATCTCCCCCTATCTCAGTCTCTATAAACCTGTGTCTCTCCATATCTCAGTCTCTATAAACCTGTGTCTCCCCCGATCTCAGTCTCTATAAACCTGTGTCTCCCCCTATCTCAGTCTCTATAAACCTGTGTATCCCCCTATCTCAGTCTCTATAAACCTGTATCTCCCCCTATCTCAGTCTCTATAAACCTGTATCTCCCCCTATCTCAGTCTCTATAAACCTGTGTCTCACCCTATCTCAGTCTCTATAAACATGTGTCTCTCCCTATCTCAGTCTCTATAAACCTGTGTCTCACCCTATCTCAGTCTCTATAAACCTGTGTCTCACCCTATCTCAGTCTCTATAAACCTGTATCTCACCCTATCTCAGTCTCTATAAACCTGTGTCTCACCCTATCTCAGTCTCTATAAACCTGTGTCTCACCCTATCTCAGTCTCTATAAACCTGTTTCTCACCATGTCTCAGTCTCTATAAACCTGTGTCTCATCCTATCTCAGTCTCTATAAACCTGTGTCTCACCCTATCTCAGTCTCTATAAACCTGTATCTCCCCCTATCTCAGTCTCTATAAACCTGTGTCTCACCCTATCTCAGTCTCTATAAACCTGTGTCTCTCCCTATCTCAGTCTCTATAAACCTGTATCTCCCCCTATCTCAGTCTCTATAAACCTGTATCTCCCCCTATCTCAGTCTCTATAAACCTGTATCTCCTCCTATCTCAGTCTCTATAAACCTGTGTCTCCCCCTATCTCAGTCTCTATAAACCTGTGTCTCACCATGTCTCAGTCTCTATAAACCTGTGTCTCACCCTATCTCAGTCTCTATAAACCTGTGTCTCCCCCTATCTCAGTCTCTATAAACCTGTGTCTCACCATGTCTCAGTCTCTATAAACCTGTGTCTCCCCCTATCTCAGTCTCTATAAACCTGTGTCTCCCCCTATCTCAGTCTCTATAAACATGTGTCTCACCCTATCTCAGTCTCTATAAACCTTTGTCTCCCCCTATCTCAGTCTCTATAAACCTGTGTCTCACCCTATCTCAGTCTCTATAAACCTGTGTCTCACCATGTCTCAGTCTCTATAAACCTGTGTCTCCCCCTATCTCAGTCTCTATAAACCTGTGTCTCACCCTATCTCAGTCTCTATAAACCTGTGTCTCCCCCTATCTCAGTCTCTATAAACCTGTGTCTCCCCCTATCTCAGTCTTTATAAACCTGTGTCTCCCCCTATCTCAGTCTCTATAAACCTGTATCTCCCCCTATCTCAGTCTCTATAAACCTGTTTCTCACCATGTCTCAGTCTCTATAAACATGTGTCTCACCATGTCTCAGTCTCTATAAACCTGTGTTTCCCCCTATCTCAGTCTCTATAAACCTGTTTCTCCCCCTATCTCAGTCTCTATAAACCTGTGTCTCCCCCTATCTAGGTCTCTATAAACCTGTGTCTCACCATGTCTCAGTCTCTATAAACCTGTGTCTCCCCCTATCTCAGTCTCTATAAACCTGTGTCTCACCATGTCTCAGTCTCTATAAACCTGTGTCTCCCCCTATCTCAGTCTCTATAAACCTGTGTCTCCCCCTATCTCAGTCTCTATAAACCTGTGTCTCACCATGTCTCAGTCTCTATAAACCTGTGTCTCACCCTATCTCAGTCTCTATAAACCTGTGTCTCACCCTATCTCAGTCTCTATAAACCTGTGTCTCACCATGTCTCAGTCTCTATAAACCTGTGTCTCACCATGTCTCAGTCTCTATAAACCTGTATCTCACCCTATCTCCCTCTATCTCAGTCTCTATAAACCTGTATCTCACCCTCTCTCCCTCTATCTCAGTCTCTATAAACCTGTATCTCACCCTCTCTCCCTCTATCTCAGTCTCTATAAACCTGTATCTCACCCTCTCTCCCCCTATCTCAGTCTCTATAAACCTGTATCTTACCCTCTCTCCCCCTATCTCAGTGTCTATAAACCTGTATCTCACCCTCTCTCCCCATATAAACTGTATCTCACCCTCTCTCCCCCTATCTCAGTCTCTACAAACCTGTATCTTACGCTCTCTCCCCCTATCTCAGTCTCTACAAACCCGTATCTCACCCTATCTCAGTCTCTATAAACCTGTATCTCCCCCTATCTCAGTCTCTATAAACCTGTATCTCCCCATATCTCAGTCTCTATAAACCTGTATCTCCCCCTATCTCAGTCTCTATAAACCTGTATCTCCCCCTATCTCAGTCTCTATAAACCTGTGTCTCTCCATATCTCAGTCTCTATAAACCTGTGTCTCCCCCGATCTCAGTCTCTATAAACCTGTGTCTCCCCCTATCTCAGTCTCTATAAACCTGTGTATCCCCCTATCTCAGTCTCTATAAACCTGTATCTCCCCCTATCTCAGTCTCTATAAACCTGTATCTCCCCCTATCTCAGTCTCTATAAACCTGTGTCTCACCCTATCTCAGTCTCTATAAACCTGTGTCTCTCCCTATCTCAGTCTCTATAAACCTGTGTCTCACCCTATCTCAGTCTCTATAAACCTGTGTCTCACCCTATCTCAGTCTCTATAAACCTGTATCTCACCCTATCTCAGTCTCTATAAACCTGTGTCTCACCCTATCTCAGTCTCTATAAACCTGTGTCTCACCCTATCTCAGTCTCTATAAACCTGTTTCTCACCATGTCTCAGTCTCTATAAACCTGTGTCTCATCCTATCTCAGTCTCTATAAACCTGTGTCTCACCCTATCTCAGTCTCTATAAACCTGTATCTCCCCCTATCTCAGTCTCTATAAACCTGTGTCTCACCCTATCTCAGTCTCTATAAACCTGTGTCTCTCCCTATCTCAGTCTCTATAAACCTGTATCTCCCCCTATCTCAGTCTCTATAAACCTGTATCTCCCCCTATCTCAGTCTCTATAAACCTGTATCTCCTCCTATCTCAGTCTCTATAAACCTGTGTCTCCCCCTATCTCAGTCTCTATAAACCTGTGTCTCACCATGTCTCAGTCTCTATAAACCTGTGTCTCACCCTATCTCAGTCTCTATAAACCTGTGTCTCCCCCTATCTCAGTCTCTATAAACCTGTGTCTCACCATGTCTCAGTCTCTATAAACCTGTGTCTCCCCCTATCTCAGTCTCTATAAACCTGTGTCTCCCCCTATCTCAGTCTCTATAAACATGTGTCTCACCCTATCTCAGTCTCTATAAACCTTTGTCTCCCCCTATCTCAGTCTCTATAAACCTGTGTCTCACCCTATCTCAGTCTATATAAACCTGTGTCTCACCATGTCTCAGTCTCTATAAACCTGTGTCTCCCCCTATCTCAGTCTCTATAAACCTGTGTCTCACCCTATCTCAGTCTCTATAAACCTGTGTCTCCCCCTATCTCAGTCTCTATAAACCTGTGTCTCCCCCTATCTCAGTCTTTATAAACCTGTGTCTCCCCCTATCTCAGTCTCTATAAACCTGTATCTCCCCCTATCTCAGTCTCTATAAACCTGTTTCTCACCATGTCTCAGTCTCTATAAACATGTGTCTCACCATGTCTCAGTCTCTATAAACCTGTGTTTCCCCCTATCTCAGTCTCTATAAACCTGTTTCTCCCCCTATCTCAGTCTCTATAAACCTGTGTCTCCCCCTATCTAGGTCTCTATAAACCTGTGTCTCACCATGTCTCAGTCTCTATAAACCTGTGTCTCCCCCTATCTCAGTCTCTATAAACCTGTGTCTCACCATGTCTCAGTCTCTATAAACCTGTGTCTCCCCCTATCTCAGTCTCTATAAACCTGTGTCTCCCCCTATCTCAGTCTCTATAAACCTGTGTCTCACCATGTCTCAGTCTCTATAAACCTGTGTCTCACCCTATCTCAGTCTCTATAAACCTGTGTCTCACCCTATCTCAGTCTCTATAAACCTGTGTCTCACCATGTCTCAGTCTCTATAAACCTGTGTCTCACCATGTCTCAGTCTCTATAAACCTGTATCTCACCCTATCTCAGTCTCTATAAACCTGTGTCTCACCCAATCTCAGTCTCTATAAACCTGTGTCTCACCCTATCTCAGTCTCTATAAACCTGTGTCTCACCCTATCTCAGTCTCTATAAACCTATGTCTCACCATGTCTCAGTCTCTATAAACCTGTGTCTCACCCTATCTCAGTCTCTATAAACCTGTGTCTCACCCTATCTCAGTCTCTATAAACCTGTATCTCACCCTATCTCAGTTTCTATAAACCTGTGTCTCACCCTATCTCAGTCTCTATAAACCTGTATCTCACCCTATCTCAGTCTCTATAAACCTGTGTCTCACCCTATCTCAGTCTCTATAAACCTGTGTCTCACCATGTCTCAGTCTCTATAAACCTGTGTCTCATCCTATCTCAGTCTCTATAAACCTGTGTCTCACCCTATCTCAGTCTCTATAAACCTGTATCTCCCCCTATCTCAGTCTCTATAAACCTGTGTCTCACCCTATCTCAGTCTCTATAAACCTGTATCTCCCCCTATCTCAGTCTCTATAAACCTGTGTCTCACCCTATCTCAGTCTCTATAAACCTGTGTCTCACCCTATCTCAGTCTCTATAAACCTGTGTCTCACCATGTCTCAGTCTCTATAAACCTGTGTCTCACCATGTCTCAGTCTCTATAAACCTGTGTCTCACCCTATCTCAGTCTCTATAAACCTGTGTCTCACCCTATCTCAGTCTCTATAAACCTGTTTCTCACCATGTCTCAGTCTCTATAAACATGTGTCTCACCATGTCTCAGTCTCTATAAACATGTGTCTCACCATGTCTCGCTGCCTACTTTTCATTTTCTAATTCCACAATCAGTCTCTTGCTGGAGGCTGGATGGGATAATCATTTACATACAGTTTGTTTCTCAAATGTCCAGGGGAATCTCTTTCTGTATCGCTCTGTATCTCAGCTCTGTTCACTACTACTGCTGTAATGCACACTGACACACCCAAAACAAGCACGTGTGTGTGTGTGTGTGTGTGTGTGTGTGTGTGTGTGTGTGTGTGTGTGTGTGTGTGTGTGTGTGTGTGTGTGTGTGTGTGTGTGTGTGTGTGTGTGTGTGTGTGTGTGTGTGTGTGTGTGCCAGGGTCTTTAATATGTTGATGATTCTGTGTCAGGACACACTCTGACAGGACACACACACGTCAGATCTACACATTAAGCGCTGTCATCCCACTGAAACAGGAGTTCTTTAATTGGGCCTGTTCCTGAAATACTCAATACACAATCTGAAAGGGATGGCCCGTCAGTTTGACCAATCACTGAGAGTTATTGTTAACGTCCTGGTGCTATTCATCGAGTATTCCCATGTGTCTCTGCTGGGGGCAGAGAGGAAACAATGTCAACATGCGTTATCACTAATCATCATCACACTGACGGGAACGACATCACAAGAGACTAGGACGGGAAGAGAGGCCTCACACACACACACACACACACACACACACACACACACACACACACACACACACACACACACACACACACACACACACACACACACACACACACACACACACACACACACACACACACACACACACACACACACAGAGGAAAACAATTCCCATAGTAATGTATCTGAATGTGCCTAAATGTGTCTTATTGTGGTTTTGCAGAATGATGTGTGGTACGTTAGCGAGGGGGTTATGCAAAGGTCAGGCAAAGGTTAGAGATCATATCCTACTTTGTTAACCATGAGGAAACCACATAATTCACCCCAGAACATGGAAACCATAGGATGTCGTGGAAATAACTTCTTGAAGGTTTATAAAGATTTATATTAGATAGACCTGTCCTTTATACCTATCTCCTTATGAGGGAGTTTACTCATCTAGGTAGACTGGAGAGTTACAGAGGAAGAGAAGAGACGGAGAGAGTTACAGAGGAAGAGAAGAGAGGGAGAGAGTTACAGAGGAAGAGAAGAGAGGGAGAGAGTTACAGAGGAAGAGAAGAGACGGAGAGAGTTACAGAGGAAGATAGAGAGGGAGAGAGATACAGAGGAAGATAGAGAGGGAGAGAGTTACAGGGAAAGAGAAGAGAGGGAGAGAGTTACAGAGGAAGAGAATAGAGGGAGAGAGATACAGAGGAAGAGAAGAGAGGGAGAGAGATACAGAGGAAGATAGAGAGGGAGAGAGTTACAGAGGAAGAGAAGAGACGGAGAGAGTTACAGAGGAAGATAGAGAGGGAGAGAGTTACAGAGGAAGATAGAGAGGGAGAGAGATACAGAGGAAGAGAAGAGAGGGAGAGAGATACAGAGTAAGAGAAGAGAGGGAAAGAGTTACAGAGGAAGAGAAGAGAGGGAGAGAGATACAGAGGAAGAGAAGAGAGGGAGAGAGTTACAGAGGAAGAGAAGAGAGGGAGAGAGATACAGAGGAAGATAGAGAGGGAGAGAGATACAGAGGAAGATAGAGAGGGAGAGAGATACAGAGGAAGAGAAGAGAGGGAGAGAGATACAGAGGAAGAGAAGAGAGGGAGAGAGATACAGAGGAAGAGAAGAGAGGGAGAGAGATACAGAGGAAGAGAAGAGAGGGAGAGAGATACAGAGAAAGAGAAGAGAGGGAGAGAGTTACAGAGGAAGAGAAGAGAGGGAGAGAGATACAGAGGGAGAGAAGAGAGGGAGAGAGATACAGAGGAAGAGAAGAGAGGGAGAGAGATACAGAGGAAGAGAAGAGAGGGAGAGAGTTACAGAGGAAGAGAAGAGAGGGAGAGAGATACAGAGAAAGAGAAGAGAGGGAGAGAGATACAGAGGAAGAGAAGAGAGGGAGAGAGTTACAGAGGAAGATAGAGAGGGAGAGAGATACAGAGGGAGAGAAGAGAGGGAGAGAGATACAGAGGAAGAGAAGAGAGGGAGAGAGATACAGAGGAAGAGAAGAGAGAGGAGAGAGTTACAGAGGAAGATAGAGAGGGAGAGAGATACAGAGGGAGAGAAGAGAGGGAGAGAGATACAGAGGAAGATAGAGAGGGAGAGAGTTACAGAGGAAGATAGAGAGGGAGAGAGATACAGAGGGAGAGAAGAGAGGGAGAGAGATACAGAGGAAGAGAAGAGAGGGAGAGAGATACAGAGGAAGAGAAGAGAGGGAGAGAGTTACAGAGGAAGATAGAGAGGGAGAGAGATACAGAGGGAGAGAAGAGAGGGAGAGAGATACAGAGGAAGAGAAGAGAGGGAGAGAGATACAGAGGAAGATAGAGAGGGAGAGAGTTACAGAGGAAGAGAAGAGAGGGAGAGAGATACAGAGGAAGAGAAGAGAGGGAGAGAGATACAGAGGGAGAGCAGAGAGGGAGAGAGATACAGAGGAAGAGAAGAGAGGGAGAGAGATACAGAGGAAGAGAAGAGAGGGAGAGAGTTACAGAGGAAGAGAAGAGAGGGAGAGAGTTACAGAGGAAGAGAAGAGAGGGAGAGAGTTACAGAGGAAGAGAAGAGAGGGAGAGAGTTACAGAGGAAGAGAAGAGAGGGAGAGAGTTACAGAGGAAGAGAAGAGAGGGAGAGAGATACAGAGGAAGATAGAGAGGGAGAGAGATACAGAGGAAGATAGAGAGGGAGAGAGATACAGAGGAAGAGAAGAGAGGGAGAGAGATACAGAGGAAGAGAAGAGAGGGAGAGAGATACAGAGGAAGAGAAGAGAGGGAGAGAGATACAGAGGAAGAGAAGAGAGGGAGAGAGATACAGAGAAAGAGAAGAGAGGGAGAGAGTTACAGAGGAAGAGAAGAGAGGGAGAGAGATACAGAGGGAGAGAAGAGAGGGAGAGAGATACAGAGGAAGAGAAGAGAGGGAGAGAGATACAGAGGAAGAGAAGAGAGGGAGAGAGTTACAGAGGAAGAGAAGAGAGGAAAAGAGATACAGAGAAAGAGAAGAGAGGGAGAGAGATACAGAGGAAGAGAAGAGAGGGAGAGAGTTACAGAGGAAGATAGAGAGGGAGAGAGATACAGAGGGAGAGAAGAGAGGGAGAGAGATACAGAGGAAGAGAAGAGAGGGAGAGAGATACAGAGGAAGAGAAGAGAGAGAGAGAGTTACAGAGGAAGATAGAGAGGGAGAGAGATACAGAGGGAGAGAAGAGAGGGAGAGAGATACAGAGGAAGATAGAGAGGGAGAGAGTTACAGAGGAAGATAGAGAGGGAGAGAGATACAGAGGGAGAGAAGAGAGGGAGAGAGATACAGAGGAAGAGAAGAGAGGGAGAGAGATACAGAGGAAGAGAAGAGAGGGAGAGAGTTACAGAGGAAGATAGAGAGGGAGAGAGATACAGAGGGAGAGAAGAGAGGGAGAGAGATACAGAGGAAGAGAAGAGAGGGAGAGAGATACAGAGGAAGATAGAGAGGGAGAGAGTTACAGAGGAAGAGAAGAGAGGGAGAGAGATACAGAGGAAGAGAAGAGAGGGAGAGAGATACAGAGGGAGAGCAGAGAGGGAGAGAGATACAGAGGAAGAGAAGAGAGGGAGAGAGATACAGAGGAAGAGAAGAGAGGGAGAGAGTTACAGAGGAAGAGAAGAGAGGGAGAGAGTTACAGAGGAAGAGAAGAGAGGGAGAGAGTTACAGAGGAAGAGAAGAGAGGGAGAGAGTTACAGAGGAAGAGAAGAGAGGGAGAGAGTTACAGAGGAAGAGAAGAGAGGGAGAGAGATACAGAGGAAGAGAAGAGAGGGAGAGAGTTACAGAGGGAGAGAATAGAGGGAGAGAGATACAGAGGAAGAGAAGAGAGGGAGAGAGATACAGAGGAAGAGAAGAGAGGGAGAGAGATACAGAGGAAGAGAAGAGAGGGAGAGAGATACAGAGGAAGAGAAGAGAGGGAGAGAGATACAGAGGAAGAGAAGAGAGGGAGAGAGATACAGAGGAAGAGAAGAGAGGGAGAGAGATACAGAGGGAGAGAAGAGAGGGAGAGAGATACAGAGGAAGAGAAGAGAGGGAGAGAGATACAGAGGAAGAGAAGAGAGGGAGAGAGTTACAGAGGAAGAGAAGAGAGGGAGAGAGTTACAGAGGAAGAGAAGAGAGGGAGAGAGTTACAGAGGAAGAGAAGAGAGGGAGAGAGTTACAGAGGAAGAGAAGAGAGGGAGAGAGTTACAGAGGAAGAGAAGAGAGGGAGAGAGTTACAGAGGAAGAGAAGAGAGGGAGAGAGTTACAGAGGAAGATAGAGAGGGAGAGAGTTACAGAGGAAGAGAAGAGAGGGAGAGAGTTACAGAGGAAGAGAAGAGAGGGAGAGAGATACAGAGGAAGATAGAGAGGGAGAGAGATACAGAGGAAGATAGAGAGGGAGAGAGATACAGAGGAAGAGAAGAGAGGGAGAGAGATACAGAGGAAGAGAAGAGAGGGAGAGAGTTACAGAGGAAGAGAAGAGAGGGAGAGAGATACAGAGGAAGAGAAGAGAGGGGGAGAGATACAGAGGAAGAGAAGAGAGGGAGAGAGATACAGAGGAAGAGAAGAGAGGGAGAGAGTTACAGAGGAAGAGAAGAGAGGGAGAGAGATACAGAGGAAGAGAAGAAAGGGAGAGAGTTACAGAGGAAGAGAAGAGAGGGAGAGAGATACAGAGGAAGAGAAGAGAGGGAGAGAGATACAGAGGAAGAGAAGAGAGGGAGAGAGTTACAGAGGAAGAGAAGAGAGGGAGAGAGATACAGAGGAAGAGAAGAGAGGGAGAGAGTTACAGAGGAAGAGAAGAGAGGGAGAGAGTTACAGAGGAAGAGAATAGAGGGAGAGAGATACAGAGGAAGAGAAGAGAGGGAGAGAGTTACAGAGGAAGAGAAGAGAGGGAGAGAGTTACAGAGGAAGAGAAGAGAGGGAGAGAGATACAGAGGAAGAGAAGAGAGGGGGAGAGTTACAGAGGAAGAGAAGAGAGGGAGAGAGTTACAGAGGAAGAGAAGAGAGGGAGAGAGATACAGAGGAAGAGAATAGAGGGAGAGAGATACAGAGGAAGAGAAGAGAGGGAGAGAGTTACAGAGGAAGAGAAGAGAGGGAGAGAGTTACAGAGGAAGAGAAGAGAGGGAGAGAGATACAGAGGAAGAGAAGAGAGGGAGAGAGTTACAGAGGAAGAGAATAGAGGGAGAGAGTTACAGAGGAAGAGAAGAGAGGGAGAGAGTTACAGAGGAAGAGAAGAGAGGGAGAGAGATACAGAGGAAGAGAAGAGAGGGAGAGAGTTACAGAGGAAGAGAAGAGAGGGAGAGAGATACAGAGGAAGAGAAGAGAGGGAGAGAGATACAGAGGAAGAGAAGAGAGGGGGAGAGTTACAGAGGAAGAGAAGAGAGGGAGAGAGATACAGAGGAAGAGAAGAGAGGGAGAGAGATACAGAGGGAGAGAAGAGAGGGAGAGAGTTACAGAGGAAGAGAAGAGAGGGAGAGAGATACAGAGAAAGAGAAGAGAGGGAGAGAGATACAGAGGAAGAGAAGAGAGGGAGAGAGTTACAGAGGAAGAGAAGAGAGGGAGAGAGATACAGAGAAAGAGAAGAGAGGGAGAGAGATACAGAGGAAGAGAAGAGAGGGAGAGAGTTACAGAGGAAGAGAAGAGAGGGAGAGAGTTACAGAGGAAGAGAAGAGAGGGAGAGAGATACAGAGAAAGAGAAGAGAGGGAGAGAGTTACAGAGGAAGAGAAGAGAGGGAGAGAGTTACAGAGGAAGAGAAGAGAGGGAGAGAGAGAGATACAGAGGAAGAGAAGAGAGGGAGAGAGATACAGAGGAAGATAGAGAGGGAGAGAGATACAGAGGAAGAGAAGAGAGGGAGAGAGATACAGAGGAAGAGAAGAGAGGGAGAGAGTTACAGAGGAAGAGAAGAGAGGGAGAGAGATACAGAGGAAGAGAAGAGAGGGAGAGAGATACAGAGGAAGAGAAGAGAGGGAGAGAGTTACAGAGGAAGAGAAGAGAGGGAGAGAGATACAGAGGGAGAGAAGAGAGGGAGAGAGATACAGAGGAAGAGAAGAGAGGGAGAGAGATACAGAGGAAGAGAAGAGAGGGAGAGAGTTACAGAGGAAGATAGAGAGGGAGAGAGATACAGAGGAAGAGAAGAGAGGGAGAGAGATACAGAGGAAGAGAAGAGAGGGAGAGAGTTACAGAGGAAGAGAAGAGAGGGAAAGAGATACAGAGGAAGAGAATAGAGGGAGAGAGATACAGAGGAAGAGAAGAGAGGGAGAGAGATACAGAGGAAGAGAAGAGAGGGAGAGAGATACAGAGGAAGAGAAGAGAGGGAGAGAGTTACAGAGGAAGATAGAGAGGGAGAGAGATACAGAGGAAGAGAAGAGAGGGAGAGAGATACAGAGGAAGAGAAGAGAGGGAGAGAGATACAGAGGAAGAGAAGAGAGGGAGAGAGTTACAGAGGAAGAGAAGAGAGGGAGAGAGATACAGAGGAAGAGAAGAGAGGGAGAGAGATACAGAGAAAGAGAAGAGAGGGAGAGAGTTACAGAGGAAGAGAAGAGAGGGAGAGAGTTACAGAGGAAGAGAAGAGAGGGAGAGAGATACAGAGGAAGAGAAGAGAGGGAGAGAGATACAGAGAAAGAGAAGAGAGGGAGAGAGTTACAGAGGAAGAGAAGAGAGGGAGAGAGTTACAGAGGAAGAGAAGAGAGGGAGAGAGATACAGAGGAAGAGAAGAGAGGGAGAGAGTTACAGAGGAAGAGAAGAGAGGGAGAGAGATACAGAGAAAGAGAAGAGAGGGAGAGAGATACAGAGGAAGAGAAGAGAGGGAGAGAGTTACAGAGGAAGAGAAGAGAGGGAGAGAGATACAGAGAAAGAGAAGAGAGGGAGAGAGATACAGAGGAAGAGAAGAGAGGGAGAGAGATACAGAGAAAGAGAAGAGAGGGAGAGAGTTACAGAGGAAGAGAAGAGAGGGAGAGAGTTACAGAGGAAGAGAAGAGAGGGAGAGAGATACAGAGAAAGAGAAGAGAGGGAGAGAGATACAGAGGAAGAGAAGAGAGGGAGAGAGTTACAGAGGAAGAGAAGAGAGGGAGAGAGTTACAGAGGAAGAGAAGAGAGGGAGAGAGATACAGAGGAAGATAGAGAGGGAGAGAGTTACAGAGGAAGAGAAGAGAGGGAGAGAGATACAGAGGAAGAGAAGAGAGGGGTAGAGATACAGAGGAAGAGAAGAGAGGGAGAGAGATACAGAGGAAGAGAAGAGAGGGAGAGAGTTACAGAGGAAGAGAATAGAGGGAGAGAGTTACAGAGGAAGAGAAGAGAGGGAGAGAGATACAGAGGGAGAGAGTTACAGAGGAAGAGAATAGAGGGAGAGAGTTACAGAGGAAGAGAAGAGAGGGAGAGAGTTACAGAGGAAGAGAAGAGAGGGGGAGAGATACAGAGGAAGAGAAGAGAGGGAGAGAGATACAGAGGAAGAGAATAGAGGGAGAGAGATACAGAGGGAGAGAAGAGAGGGAGAGAGTTACAGAGGAAGAGAAGAGAGGGAGAGAGATACAGAGGAAGAGAAGAGAGGGGGAGAGATACAGAGGGAGAGAAGAGAGGGAGAGAGATACAGAGGAAGAGAAGAGAGGGAGAGAGTTACAGAGGAAGAGAAGAGAGGGAGAGAGATACAGAGGAAGATAGAGAGGGAGAGAGTTACAGAGGAAGAGAAGAGAGGGAGAGAGATACAGAGGAAGAGAAGAGAGGGGGAGAGATACAGAGGAAGAGAAGAGAGGGAGAGAGATACAGAGGAAGAGAAGAGAGGGAGAGAGTTACAGAGGAAGAGAATAGAGGGAGAGAGTTACAGAGGAAGAGAAGAGAGGGAGAGAGATACAGAGGGAGAGAGTTACAGAGGAAGAGAATAGAGGGAGAGAGTTACAGAGGAAGAGAAGAGAGGGAGAGAGTTACAGAGGAAGAGAAGAGAGGGGGAGAGATACAGAGGAAGAGAAGAGAGGGAGAGAGATACAGAGGAAGAGAATAGAGGGAGAGAGATACAGAGGGAGAGAAGAGAGGGAGAGAGTTACAGAGGAAGAGAAGAGAGGGAGAGAGATACAGAGGAAGAGAAGAGAGGGGGAGAGATACAGAGGGAGAGAAGAGAGGGAGAGAGTTACAGAGGAAGAGAAGAGAGGGGGAGAGATACAGAGGAAGAGAAGAGAGGGAGAGAGTGAGAATGAAAGACGAGGTGAGGAGGATGGAGAATATGTGAGGGTAGTGGAAGAAGAGGGATGCAATGGGGGAAACAAGCCTCTGGGTGTGTGTGTGGGTGTGTGTGTGTGTGTGTGTGTGTGTGTGTGTGTGTGTGTGTGTGTGTGTGTGTGTGTGTGTGTGTGTGTGTGTGTGTGTGTGTGTGTGTGTGTGTGTGTGTGTGTGTGTGTGTGTGTGTGTGTGTGTGTGTGTGTGTGTGTGTGTGTGTGTGTGTGCCCTGGAGGAGGCCATCAGAGAGCTCAGTCTCAGAGCTCAGTGCGTTTATGTGGAAAGTGCTCCTGTCTCCTCACATCAATGTGCACAGCCTCCACCCTTTCACAGTGTATTTCTCCCCTTTAGTTATCACTCTCTCCTTTCCTCCTTCATGTAGGTTTCCCATCTCTTTCTTTCATATCTCATTTTCTTCTCTCTCAGTCTCCATCTCACCATTGTCTCGCTCGCTCGCTCTCCCTCACCTCTTCCTCTCTAACTCTCTCCCTCACCTCTTCCTATGTAACTCTCTCCCTCACCTCTTCCTCTGTAACTCAATTCAATTCAATTCAATTCAAGGGGCTTTATTGGCATGGGAAACATGTGTTAACATTGCCAAAGCAAGTGAGGTAGGTAATATACAAAAGTCAAATAAATCTCCCTCACCTCTTCCTCTCTAACTCTCTCCCTCACCTCTTCCTCTGTAACACTCTCCCTCACCTCTTCCTCTGTAACACTCTCCCTCACCCTTCCTCTGTAACTCTCTCCCTCACCTCTTCCTCTGTAACTCTCTCCCTCACCTCTTCCTCTGTAACACTCTCCCTCACCCTTCCTCTGTAACTCTCTCCCTCACCTCTTCCTCTGTAACACTCTCCCTCACCTCTTCCTCTCTAACTCTCTCCCTCACCCTTCCTCTGTAACTCTCTCCCTCACCTCTTCCTCTGTAACTCTCTCCCTCACCTCTTCCTCTGTAATTCTCTCCCTCACCTCTTCCTCTGTAACACTCTCCCTCACCTCTTCCTCTGTAACTCTCTCCCTCACCTCTTCCTCTGTAACACTCTCCCTCACCTCTTCCTCTGTAACTCTCTCCCTCACCTCTTCCTCTGTAATTCTCTCCCTCACCTCTTCCTCTGTAACTCTCTCCCTCACCTCTTCCTCTGTAACTCTCTCCCTCACCTCTTCCTCTGTAACTCTCTCCCTCACCTCTTCCTCTGTAACACTCTCCCTCACCTCTTTCTCTGTAACTCTCTCCCTCACCTCTTCCTCTGTAACACTCTCCCTCACCTCTTCCTCTGTAACACTCTCCCTCACCTCTTCCTCTGTAACACTCTCCCTCACCTCTTCCTCTGTAACTCTCTCCCTCACCTCTTCCTCTGTAACTCTCTCCCTCACCTCTTCCTCTGTAACTCTCTCCTTCACCTCTTCCTCTGTAACTCTCTCCCTCACCTCTTCCTCTGTAACTCTCTCCCTCACCTCTTCCTCTGTAACTCTCTCCCTCACCTCTTCCTCTGTAATTCTCTCCCTCACCTCTTCCTCTGTAACTCTCTCCCTCACCTCTTCCTCTGTAACTCTCTCCCTCACCTCTTCCTATGTAACTCTCTCCCGCACCTCTTCCTCTGTAACTCTCTCCCTCACCTCTTCCTCTGTAATTCTCTCCCTCACCTCTTCCTCTGAAGTCCCTCTTTCTTTATCCCTCTCTCATTCTACCTCCATCCTCCTCTTCATCCCTCTCTCATTCTACCTCCATCCTCCTCTTCATCCCTCTCTCGTTCTACCTCCATCCTCCTCTTCATCCCTCTCTCGTTCTACCTCCATCCTCCTCTTCATCCCTCTCTCCTCTTGCTGTGTACGTTTAGCGATGAGGCCCCTCCTGTCGTTTAACTCATCCCTCTCTCCGTCTCTCCTCAGAGATGAACCCTCCCACACCTCACAGTAAACAATCTTTCACCGGGGCTTGGCCAAAAGTCTGTTACACGCACATACACGGCACCGAGCCAACGCAGGACATTTTAGGGGACAGACATGTCTCTCTCTCTCACACACACACGGTTCCTGTGTTACAACACATCAGGGTCAGCAGTCTAATATCACACAGGAAACAGGAAGTGCGGATAAGAACCTGCTGAGTTAAGGAGACACGTTCTGTCAGAGCAGCTTAGGGCCCACCTGCCTTGGTGTCTGTAATTATCTCTGGCCCTCTGTGTGGCCTTATCACATGGAAAATAAATGAACTCATCAAATTAAATGATAAAATATATATATACTGTATATGACAAAGCTGTAAAACATGATTCTTATTACAAACCATCAACTCAGTGAATATTGCTGTTTAATATGAGGGTTTCAGCATGAAACATCCCTTATACCTTCTGACACACTTCTATTTATTTGACTATGTCAATATCTATTTGTTGTCCATTTATTGCTGTCAAACTGGTGGCAGTTGTGAAAAAAGTAGTTGGAATAGATAGTGAATAGATAGTGAATAGATAGTGAATAGATAGTGAATAGATAGCGAATAGATACTGAATAGATAGTGAATAGATAGTGAATAGATAGTGAATAGATAGTGAATAGATACTGAATAGATAGTGAATAGATAGTGAATAGATAGTGAATAGATACTGAATAGATACTGAATAGATACTGAATAGATAGTGAATAGATAGTGAATAGATACTGAATAGATAGTGAATAGATAGTGAATAGATAGTGAATAGATACTGAATAGATAGTGAATAGATAGTGAATAGATAGTGAATAGATAGTGAATAGATAGTGAATAGATACTGAATAGATACTGAATAGATAGTGAATAGATAGTGAATAGATAGTGAATAGATAGTGAATAGATAGTGAATAGATACTGAATAGATACTGAATAGATACTGAATAGATACTGAATAGATACTGCTTCACTAGGTTCAGTCAAACTTAGCAGAGGCATGAACGTCAGAACATACACTGGCAGGAACTCCCTCTTACTTTAAAACCCACAGAACTGAAACACATCCAGAGTGTGAAAGGAACTTCTGCTGAAATCATTTTCATGACTAGAAAGCTGCTATGAGGAAGTACACACCACATCCCACGAGGCTTTGATAACAATCCTATCCTGCTGTTGGGAGTGACACAATGCCAGGAAAGCCATCCACGCATAACTTCACAGTACGTCAGATAACCTAAACAGTATTCAAATACCACACAACAGGATAAACAATGGATGAACCAGACAACGTGTATCAGGTAACCGTTGCAAATGTAAAGAAAGAGACAGAAGGAGAACAGAGAGAGTAGAGAGAGGAGGAGGAGAGAGTAGAGAGAGGAGGAGAAAGGTAGAGAGAGGAGGAGAAAGGTAGAGAGAGGAGGAGAAAGGTAGAGAGAGGAGGAGAAAGGTAGAGAGAGGAGGAGAAAGGTAGAGAGAGGAGGAGAAAGGTAGAGAGAGGAGGAGGAGAGAGTAGAGAGATGAGGAGAAAGGTAGAGAGTGGAGGAGAAAGGTAGAGAGAGGAGGAGAAAGGTAGAGAGAGGAGGAGAAAGGTAGAGAGAGGAGGAGAAAGGTAGAGAGAGGAGGAGGAGAGAGTAGAGAGATGAGGAGAAAGGTAGAGAGTGGAGGAGAAAGGTAGAGAGAGGAGGAGAAAGGTAGAGAGAGGAGGAGAAAGGTAGAGAGAGGAGGAGAGGGTAGAGAGAGGAGGAGAAAGGTAGAGAGAGGAGGAGAAAGGTAGAGAGAGGAGGAGAAAGGTAGAGAGAGGAGGAGAAAGGTAGAGAGAGGAGGAGAAACGTAGAGAGAGGAGGAAAAACGTAGAGAGAGGAGGCGAAAGGTAGAGAGAGGAGGAGAAAGGTAGAGAGAGGAGGAGAAAGGTAGAGAGAGGAGGAGAAATGTAGAGAGAGGAGGAGAAAGGTAGAGAGAGGAGGAGAAAGGTAGAGAGAGGAGGAGAAAGGTAGAGAGAGGAGAAGAAAGGTAGAGAGAGGAGGAGAAAGGTAGAGAGAGGAGGAGAAAGGTAGAGAGAGGAGGAGAAAGGTAGAGAGAGGAGGAGAAAGGTAGAGAGAGGAGGAGAAAGGTAGAGAGAGGAGGAGAAAGGTAGAGAGAGGAGGAGAAAGGTAGAGAGAGGAGGAGAAAGGTAGAGAGAGGAGGAGAAAGGTAGAGAGAGGAGGAGAAAGGTAGAGAGAGGAGGAGAAAGGTAGAGAGAGGAGGAGAAAGGTAGAGAGAGGAGGAGAAAGGTAGAGAGAGGAGGAGAAAGGTAGAGAGAGGAGGAGAAAGGTAGAGAGAGGAGGAGAAAGGTAGAGAGAGGAGGAGAAAGGTAGAGAGAGGAGGAGAAAGGTAGAGAGAAGAGGAGAAAGGTAGAGAGAGGAGGAGAAAGGTAGAGAGAGGAGGAGAAAGGTAGGTCGGGGTAGAAGAAATACTGTAAGAGAGCAAATAAAAGACAATGGAAGAATTTGTGCAGCACAAAAAACCTAGGAGTGAGAGGTAATTAATTCTAACAAACACACAATAGAACGTTTTGGTGGGGACAGAGGGCAGGAGCAGGGGTTGGATGTCAGGGGTCAGAGGTTAGAAGTCAAGGTACTTACTGGAAGGTGGGCGGTCTCCTCTCTCTGGCTCCAGGGTGGGGGGTAGAGAAGGGGTGTGGCCAACCCCAGGTTCCGTTGATTGTGATTCGCTCACTGCTGATGTCTGTACGGCAGAATCCGCCTCCTTGCTGACTCTGGCCACGACCTCAATCACACTGGATGTCTGGAAGAGACAAAGATGATGACGTCCAAATATAGAAGAGGAAGAGGTTTCCACAGCACATGGCATATCTACGTCACAGTCACCAAACATTACAGACAGTTTTAACTAAGTTCGTCCCACTTTCAGACAGCTCAGCAACAAAGCCATCGACTTCAAAGCCATCCTGCTACAGTGCTTGGCTAGTGTCATTAACTACTCTAGTGCCCTGTCGAGAGAGAGAGAGACAGAGAGCGAGAGAGAGAGCGAGAGAGAGAGAGAGAGAGAGAGAGAGAGAGAGAGAGAGAGAGAGAGAGAGAGAGAGAGAGAGAGAGAGAGAGAGAGAGAGAGAGAGAGAGAGAGAGAGAGAGAGAGAGAGAGAGAGAGAGAGAGTGTAATATAGTACCATTAACAACTCAGGTGCCTTGTCTTCCGGGGGACCGTTTTTAGCAGCTGTCACAGCTTTGATATAAACGGCTATAAAAAGCCAACTAGGGGCTATCCAGCAAAGACACGACCCTTACTGAAGTGACAGAGCCTTGACAGAGACAAAGACAGAAGGAGAGAGAGAGGGACAGAGAGACAGCTCAGGTCTCTTTAGATGCGCTTCACACTGCTCCTCTCCTCTTCCGAGACGGAGCGAGGGATGAGCATTCAAGCAGGAGCGGAAGGGCTGACCATGAAAGAAGAGGGAAGAACAGAGGGAAGCTGTCAGAGGAGGAGGAGAAGAGGAGGAGGAGAGGAAAGGTGGGTAGAGGACTTAAAAGAGGCTGTGATGGCTCCTTCCATTGACAAGTGGAAGAGACAGGCGGGGACGGCGACGCACGTCTCCAGACAACAACACAGCGCTGGTCACAGGGCCTTATGAAATAAACATAGCTCTCAGCAGGAGACAGAGAGACAGACAGGGAGATGGAGAGATAGATAGGGAGATGGAGCAGAGAGACAGGGAGACAGACAGAGAGACAGGGAGACAGACAGAGAGACAGGGAGACAGACAGAGAGATAGATATGGAGATGGAGCAGAGAGACAGGGAGACAGATAGAGAGACAGACAGGGAGACAGACAGATAGACAGGGAGACAGACAGAGAGCTAGATAGGGAGATGGAGCTGAGAGACAGGGAGACAGACAGAGAGACAGGGAGACAGAGAGAGATAGATAGATAGGGAGATGGAGCAGAGAGACAGGGAGACAGACAGATAGACAGGGAGACAGACAGAGAGATAGATAGGGAGATGGAGTTGAGAGACAGGGAGACAGGCAGAGAGACAGGGAGACAGAGAGAGAGATACACAGGGAGATGGAGCAGAGAGACAGGGAGACATACATAGAGACAGGGAGACAGAGAGAGAGATAGACAAGGAGATGGAGCAGAGAGACAGGGAGACAGACAGAGAGACAGGGAGACAGACAGAGAGATAGATAGGGAGAAGAAGCAGAGAGACAGGGAGACAGACAGAGATACAGGGAGACAGACAGAGAAACAGGGAGACAGACAGAGAGACAGGGAGACAGACAGAGAGGTAGATAGGGAGATGGAGCAGAGAGACAGGGAGACAGACAGAGAGACAGGGAGACAGACAGAGAGATAGATAGGGAGATGGAGAAGAGAGACAGGGAGACAGATAGGGAGACAGGGAGACAGAGAGAGAGATAGACAGGGAGATGGAGCAGAGAGACAGGGAGACATACAGAGAGACAGGGAGACAGGGAGACAGACAGAGAGATAGATAGGGAGATGGAGCAGAGAGACAGGGAGACAGACAGAGATACAGGGAGACAGACAGAGAGATAGATAGGGAGATGGAGCAGAGAGACAGGGAGACAGACAGAGATACAGGGAGACAGACAGAGAGACAGGGAGACAGACAGAGAGACAGGGAGACAGACAGAGAGGTAGATAGGGAGATGGAGCAGAGAGACAGGGAGGCAGACAGAGAGACAGACAGAGAGATATACAGGGAGATGGAACAGAGAGACAGGGAGACAGAGAGACAGGGAGACAGAGAGAGAGACAGAGAGGAGCAGAGAGACAGGGAGACAGAGAGAGAGAGATAGATAGGGAGATGGAGCAGAGAGACAGGGAGGCAGATAGGGAGATGTAGCAGAGAGACAGGGAGACAGACAGAGAGATAGACAGGGAGATGGAGCAGAGAGACAGGGAGACAGACAGACAGAGAGACAGACAGAGAGATAGACAGGGAGATGGAGCAGAGAGACAGGGAGACAGACAGACAGAGAGACAGACAGAGAGATAGACAGGGAGATGGAGCAGAGAGACAGGGAGACAGACAGAGAGACAGGGAGACAGACAGGGAGATGGACAGAGAGACAGGGAGAGGGAGAGTGTGTGTGGTAAGGACGTATTTTGAGGAAGAAGATTTTTTGCAATACTTGCACAAACCCACAGTAGCTTTCCAGTGTTTATGCTGCAGTACAGGAACGCACACACACACACACACACACACACACACACACACACACACACACACACACACACACACACACACACACACACACACACACACACACACACACACACACACACACACACACACACACACACACACACACACACACAAATAAACACAAAGTTACACAGACAGAAAAAAACACATCTTGGCTGTGTGCCCAAACTAAAAGCACCTGCTGCTCTTAGCTAATTGTTTGTTTGGAAGTTCCCTTTTCAACCGCCTCACCCCACCCCCCCTCCCCCCCACACCTCACCTCTATCTCCTTCCCACTCCTAACCGCTACCCACCGCCTCTTCAAGCCTGTGCAGCAACCTCAAAGTAAACGGCAGTTTAAAGTCATTGAAACAGACCTCACCCCTAATCTGTCTCTTTATTCATAGTAACAATACAGTCTACATCACCCTCCTATACAAACTGCAGTGGGGAGACTAGACCACACAAACCTTTCTGGAAGAGAGAGTGTGTGTGTGTGTGTGTGTGTGTGTGTGTGTGTGTGTGTGTCTGTGTGTGTGTGTCTGTGTGTGTGTGTGTGTGTGTGTGTGTGTGTGTGTGTGTGTGTGTGTGTGTGTGTGTGTGTGTGTGTGTGTGTGTGTGTGTGTGTGTGTGTGTGTGTGTGTGTGTGTGTGTGTGTGTGTGTGTGTGTGTGTGTGTGTGTGTGTGTGTGTGTGTGTGTGTGTGTGTGTGTGTGTGAAGTCAGGATGACCCCCCTGCCCACAGAATCCAGCAATATACTGTAATAACATGTTATTTGCCTCTGTTCTATTTTCTCTACTGTCTATGCCAGCCTCCACACAATGCTTGGAGCACCTACTCTCCTGTCTCACTGGGCAATGTGTGTGTGTGTTGAAATATTTTCAGGTAAATAGTCATGTCTGAGTCTAGGGATCATCTTCTCCCATACAGATACACAAACACACACTCAGCCAGACTGAGTCCTAACCCCCGAGTCTTCTCTCTCTCCTGAGTCTGAAAGTCTGTTTGAAGAGCTCATTTAACACTTTTCCTCTCCTTCCCTCTCTTGGAGAGGGAACATGGTCAGGAGAGGGAACATGGTCAGGGTGTGTACTGTTTTCTCAGGTCACTGACCCCAGGCCTGTATTATAGATCTCATATTACTGCTTCCATTCTCTAGAACAGATGGTTGAGAAACACCACAGAGCAGATTTGCCTTCAAGTACAAGGTAAGACGGCAAGCCCTTCCAGTATGTCTGTGTTGGTGTTCTGTATAATCATGTAGTTAGTGAGTTACTGTTACATTCTCTCTACTACTGGGACTGACGGGAAGCAGGGAGGTCAATTACACTACTGGGACTGACGGGAAGCAGGGAGGTCAATTACACTACTGGGACTGACGGGAAGCAGGGAGATCAATTACACTACTGGGACTGACGGGAAGCAGGGAGGACAATTACACTACTGGGACTGACGGGAAGCAGGGAGGACAATTACACTACTGGGACTGACGGGAAGCAGGGAGGACAATTACACTACTGGGACTGACGGGAAGCAGGGAGGACAATTACACTACTGGGACTGACGGGAAACAGGGAGATCAATTACACTACTGGGACTGACGGGAAGCAGGGAGATCAATTACACTACTGGGACTGACGGGAAGCAGGGAGATCAATTACACTACTGGGACTGACGGGAAGCAGGGAGATCAATTACACTACTGGGACTGACGGGAAGCAAGGAGGACAATTACACTACTGGGACTGACGGGAAGCAGGGAGGACAATTACACTACTGGGACTGACGGGAAGAAGGGAGATCAATTACACTACTGGGACTGACGGGAAGCAGGGAGATCAATTACACTAATGGGACTGACGGGAAGCAGGGAGGACAATTACACTACTGGGACTGACGGGAAGCAGGGAGGACAATTACACTACTGGGACTGACGGGAAGCAGGGAGGACAATTACACTACTGGGACTGACGGGAAGCAGGGAGGACAATTACACTACTGGGACTGACGGGAAGCAGGGAGGACAATTACACTACTGGGACTGACGGGAAGCAGGGAGATCAATTACACTAATGGGACTGACGGGAAGCAGGGAGGACAATTACACTACTGGGACTGACGGGAAGCAGGGAGGACAATTACACTACTGGGACTGACGGGAAGCAGGGAGGACAATTACACTACTGGGACTGACGGGAAGCAGGGAGGACAATTACACTACTGGGACTGACGGGAAGCAGGGAGGACAATTACACTACTGGGACTGACGGGAAGCAGGGAGGACAATTACACTACTGGGACTGACGGGAAGCAGGGAGGTCAATTACACTACTGGGACTGACGGGAAGCAGGGAGGTCAATTACACTACTGGGACTGACGGAAAGCAGGGAGGTCAATTACACTACTGGGACTGACGGGAAGCAGGGAGGTCAATTACACTACTGGGACTGACGGGAAGCAGGGAGGACAATTACACTACTGGGACTGACGGGAAGCAGGGAGGACAATTACACTACTGGGACTGACGGGAAGCAGGGAGATCAATTACACTACTGGGACTGACGGGAAGCAAGGAGGTCAATTACACTACTGGGACTGACGGGAAGCAGGGAGGACAATTACACTACTGGGACTGACGGGAAGCAGGGAGGACAATTACACTACTGGGACTGACGGGAAGCAGGGAGGACAATTACACTACTGGGACTGATGGGAAGCAGGGAGGTCAATTACACTACTGGGACTGACGGGAAGCAGGGAGGTCAATTACACTACTGGGACTGACGGGAAGCAGGGAGGACAATTACACTACTGGGACTGACGGGAAGCAGGGAGGACAATTACACTACTGGGACTGACGGGAAGCAGGGAGGTCAATTACACTACTGGGACTGACGGGAAGCAGGGAGGTCAATTACACTACTGGGACTGACGGGAAGCAGGGAGGTCAATTACAATACTGGGACTGATGGGAAGCAGGGAGGTCAATTACACTACTGGGACTGACGGGAAGCAAGGAGGACAATTACACTACTGGGACTGACGGGAAGCAAGGAGGTCAATTACACTACTGGGACTGACGGGAAGCAAGGAGGTCAATTACACTACTGGGACTGACGGGAAGCAGGGAGGTCAATTACACTACTGGGACTGACGGGAAGCAATCAGGACAATTACACTACTGGTACTGACGGGAAGCAAGGAGGTCAATTACACTACTGGGACTGACGGGAAGCAGGGAGGTCAATTACACTACTGGGACTGACGGGAAGCAATCAGGACAATTACACTACTGGTACTGACGGGAAGCAAGGAGGACAATTACACTACTGGGACTGACGGGAAGCAAGGAGGTCAATTACACTACTGGGACTGACGGGAAGCAGGGAGGTCAATTACACTACTGGGACTGACGGGAAGCAGGGAGATCAATTACACTACTGGGACTGACGGGAAGCAGGGAGGTCAATTACACTACTGGGACTGACGGGAAGCAGGGAGGACAATTACACTACTGGGACTGACGGGAAGCAGGGAGGTCAATTACACTACTGGGACTGACGGGAAGCAGGGAGGACAATTACACTACTGGGACTGACGGGAAGCAGGGAGGTCAATTACACTACTGGGACTGACGGGAAGCAGGGAGATCAATTACACTACTGGGACTGACGGGAAGCAAGGAGGTCAATTACACTACTGGGACTGACGGGAAGCAGGGAGGTCAATTACACTACTGGGACTGACGGGAGGCAAGGAGGACAATTACACTACTGGGACTGACGGGAAGCAAGGAGGACAATTACACTACTGGGACTGACGGGAAGCAAGGAGGACAATTACACTACTGGGACTGACGGGAAGCAGGGAGGTCAATTACACTACTGGGACTGACGGGAAGCAAGGAGGACAATTACACTACTGGGACTGACGGGAAGCAGGGAGGTCAATTACACTACTGGGACTGACGGGAGGCAAGGAGGACAATTACACTACTGGGACTGACGGGAAGCAAGGAGGACAATTACACTACTGGGACTGACGGGAAGCAAGGAGGACAATTACACTACTGGGACTGACGGGAAGCAGGGAGGTCAATTACACTACTGGGACTGACGGGAAGCAGGGAGATCAATTACACTACTGGGACTGACGGGAAGCAGGGAGATCAATTACACTACTGGGACTGACGGGAAGCAAGGAGGACAATTACACTACTGGGACTGACGGGAAGCAGGGAGGACAATTACACTACTGGGACTGACGGGAAGCAGGGAGGACAATTACACTACTGGGACTGACGGGAGGCAAGGAGGACAATTACACTACTGGGACTGACGGGAAGCAAGGAGGTCAATTACACTACTGGGACTGACGGGAAGCAGGGAGATCAATTACACTACTGGGACTGACGGGAAGCAAGGAGGACAATTACACTACTGGGACTGACGGGAAGCAGGGAGATCAATTACACTACTGGGACTGACGGGAAGCAGGGAGATCAATTACACTACTGGGACTGACGGGAAGCAGGGAGGTCAATTACACTACTGGGACTGACGGGAAGCAGGGAGATCAATTACACTACTGGGACTGACGGGAAGCAAGGAGGACAATTACACTACTGGGACTGACGGGAAGCAGGGAGGACAATTACACTACTGGGACTGATGGGAAGCAGGGAGATCAATTACACTACTGGGACTGACGGGAAGCAGGGAGATCAATTACACTACTGGGACTGACGGGAAGCAGGGAGGTCAATTACACTACTGGGACTGACGGGAAGCAGGGAGATCAATTACACTACTGGGACTGATGGGAAGCAGGGAGGTCAATTACACTACTGGGACTGACGGGAAGCAGGGAGATCAATTACACTACTGGGACTGACGGGAAGCAAGGAGGACAATTACACTACTGGGACTGACGGGAAGCAGGGAGGACAATTACACTACTGGGACTGACGGGAAGCAGGGAGGACAATTACACTACTGGGACTGACGGGAGGCAAGGAGGACAATTACACTACTGGGACTGACGGGAAGCAAGGAGGACAATTACACTACTGGGACTGACGGGAAGCAGGGAGGACAATTACACTACTGGGACTGACGGGAAGCAAGGAGGACAATTACACTACTGGGACTGACGGGAAGCAGGGAGATCAATTACACTACTGGGACTGACGGGAAGCAGGGAGATCAATTACACTACTGGGACTGACGGGAAGCAGGGAGGACAATTACACTACTGGGACTGACGGGAAGCAGGGAGGACAATTACACTACTGGGACTGACGGGAAGCAAGGAGGACAATTACACTACTGGGACTGACGGGAGGCAAGGAGGACAATTACACTACTGGGACTGACGGGAAGCAGGGAGGACAATTACACTACTGGGACTGACGGGAAGCAGGGAGGACAATTACACTACTGGGACTGACGGGAGGCAAGGAGGACAATTACACTACTGGGACTGACGGGAAGCAAGGAGGTCAATTACACTACTGGGACTGACGGGAAGCAAGGAGGTCAATTACACTACTGGGACTGACGGGAAGCAGGGAGGACAATTACACTACTGGGACTGACGGGAAGCAGGGAGGACAATTACACTACTGGGACTGACGGGAAGCAAGGAGGACAATTACACTACTGGGACTGACGGGAAGCAGGGAGATCAATTACACTACTGGGACTGACAGGAGGCAATGAGGACAATTACACTAGTCCCAGTAGGACTGACGGGAAGCAGGGAGATCAATTAACCTACTGGGACTGACGGGAAGCAGGGACATCAATTACACTACTGGGACTGATGGGAAGCAGGGAGATCAGACAAGATGCTGATGGGAACACGTTATTTGACAGTTCTGTCCCCGCCGCCATTCTATAGCTGGTACGACTACTTTAAAATACTCACTTACACATCGTTCTAACTAAATACCAGGTACTGTAAATAGCACATTAGAAAAAAGTGTTACCTAACCAAAGTGTATACAGTGATATACAACTGTGCTTCCCCGCTCTAAAATGAGGGCATTGAAGCTGAGAGCGATGCAGTATATTCTCCTGTTGTTATGTCTGCTAAGTGAGGCTTGTTTTGGAGTTAGAAGTCATTTCCTCTAATTGGAGCAGGAGATGAAGCTAATTAGTGCCAAGGCCGGACACAGAGTAGGCCAGGCAGCCAATCACAGCAACAGGAGCGTGGCCTCATAGGATCACAAGACATTAGCAGCCGAGTGCTGATTCTAACACTGATATGATAAACACAGTCCACAGGGGCTTTGCATGGCAGGAGAGGAGGAGGGAGACAGTGTGTGTATGTGTGTGTGTGTGCATGTACGTGTGTTTATAGGTCTGAGACACTGTCACCACCGCTTTAAGGAGCTGACAGGCGAGAAATCTGTTCAGACGGCTTAATGAATTGAGGGTCTGTGACAGACCCCCCCTCACACAACCCCACGGTCTCATTATCACTTCCTGTGGGTAACACACACACTGCCCTGACCCTCCACCTATGACCCTTTAGAGACAGGCTCTTTCATCACAGAGACACACGTCAATACCGCCGAGCGATATCTGAGATGTAACACCTTATAGATCCAATAAGATCTGCACAGAGGGAGAGGCTCAGACACAGCAGGAAGGGGGGGGGGGGGGGGGGTGTTTGCATGCTTGCGCGTGTGTTTGCCTGTGTACGTGATCATCTATAAACGCTGCCAGACAGGATAAACACTTGAACAAGTCAATATCTCAGTGAGTGGGGGTGCAGAGAGATCAATAGGGACAAATGATGACGCACATGACACGTACACACTATAAATTCTCTGGTGACTATCGATTATGATAGGAAACATTTCCCTTTTTTAAATATACCTTAACCTGTAAAAAGTGGAATATCATCTATTGTACAGATGGTACAGAGTAAGAGTGGCAATGACAGCATTATACAGCCTTTATATACATGACATAAACACTATGCAATGAATATGTTACAAGAGTGTAATGAAACCAACACGTGAGAGAGACACAATAGGGCGTGTTACCAGTGTGATATTATTGCTCAGCTAGCTGAGGATAAACCCCGTCTGTGTCTCCATATTGAAGAAGAGCAGATGAAGCTCTATTTGCCCACAGGCCATGAGTGCTCCATCACATCTCCTCAGAGACCAGATCTATCTGGTGGATCTCTGAAGCTCGACTGACATTCTCTCTAATGATACTGACATTTCCAAGGGCTTTGAGGAGCTCAGCCTTGAGTGGTGGAGAGTTATTGTCTTTCCTATTCACCGTGAAACACTGGGGGAAATGCAGCTCCAACAGTCGTGCCCTGTTTTAGAGCACTTGAAGTGAACCAACCCATCCTGTCTAACTCTAAGAGTGATAACAAAACGTTTGTGTCCTTGGAGAATTTAGACTTTGGGGTTTTCTTTAGTTGTCTCACTGCCTTTGTGTTTTGTTTGTAGAAAATACTGCTGGTGTTGTCACTAGTTGTGTTTTTTTCTCTGGGAGTCGTGAAGTGTCTCGTCTCAGTTTAGGCAGAAAACTCAGAGAGAGAGGGAGATAGATCTGTTTCTCCTGCAGGCTGGCTGGTCGAGCGGACTGACAGAGGCTGACGTCTCACTCCCACTGAGACAGAGCTGGTACAAGGAACTACTCTCCGCTCCTCTATCTTCCGTCTCTTTCTCTCTCCAACATTCCTTCTCTGCACTCTCTCTCTCCATCGCCCTCTCCCCATTACATCTCTCTCTCTCTCTCACTCTCTCTCTCTCTCTCTCTCTCTCTCTCGCTCTCATACCCTGTCCTCTCCCTCTGTCTCCAATGTCTTCTTTTTTCTGCCTGGGTAAACTCTACAGCAGTCCTGTCCTAGCCCAGGGCTCACATTAGACCCAAACACTCTGTAACGCACACGCATGGACACACACACACAACAACCTTCTCCCTGCCTGCTCCTGCTACGCCGTAGGGATGCTCAGGGCCCAGTCACACTTCCTGGGTCAGCCTAGGGCAGAGAGGCAGTGGGCCAGACACAGACACATTGTCCACTAGGACTGATCTGAGGCCATATCTAGAGCAGGCTGGTCATCACCACACACTACAGCCATTTAATCACACACTGGTGGAAGATGAAGGACAGAATGAGAGGAGGAGGATTTTTTACATGTTATTTAACCTTTATTTAACTCGGCAAGTCAGTTAAGAACACATTCTTATTTACAATGACGGCCTACCAAAATAAAATATAAATATAGGACAAAACACACATCACGACAAGAGAGACAACACAACACTACATAAAGAGAGACCTAAGACGACAACATAGCAAGGCAGCAACACATGACAACACAGCATGGTAGCAACACAACATGACAACAACATGGTAGCAACGCAACATGGTAGCAGCACAAAACAGGGTACAAACATTATTGGGCACAGACAACAGCACAAAGGGCAAGAAGGTAGAGACAACAATACATCACTTAAAGCAGCCACCACTGTCAGTAAGAGTGTCCATGATTGAGTCTTTGAATGAAGAGATTGAGATAAAACTGTCCAGTTTGAGTGTTTGTTGCAGCTCGTTCCAGTCGCTAGCTGCAGCGAACTGAAAAGAGGAGCGACCCAGGGATGTGTGTGCTTTGGGGACCTTAAACAGAATGTGACTGGCAGAACGGGTGTTGTATGTGGAGGATGAGGGCTGCAGTAGATATCTCCGATAGGGGGGAGTGAGACCTAAGAGGGTTTTATAAATAAGCATCAACCAGTGGGTCTTGAGACAGGTATACAGAGAAGACCAGTGTCTCTCTCTCTCTCTCTCTCTCTCTCTCTCTCTCTCTCTCTCTCTCTCTCTCTCTCTCTCTCTCTCTCTCTCTCTCTCTCTCTCTCTCTCTCTCTCTCTCTCTCTCTCTCTACATCCATAATGTCTCTCTCAAATTCAAATTCAAGCTGCTTTATTGGCATGAAAAACGTTGTGTCAGTATTGCCAAAGCAACAATGTATACAATATACATTGTAATAAAATTATAAACAATAACAAATAATAATATACAATTAAAATTAAATACAAAAATAACAACAATAAAATGGTAACAGTCAATAGTAGAAATGTAATAAATATAAAAATCTAAATATGGACAATGAAACTATAACTAACATATAACTAAATAACGGTCATCTTCACCATTACATCGGTACTACAACTACAATCATCATTACTACTACTACTACCACCACCATCACTAAACTGCTATCATTACCATTACTACCCATACCACTACTATTTGGAATGATAAACAACAACAATAATAGTAATAACAATATTAGTAATAACAACTAAGTTACTGCTTACTATGCAGATGTTATTATTCAGTGTCCCTCAGGCTATGGCAGGCAAATACATATTTGGCTGCAAGAGGAGCCATTGCTCCTTCGCCCATGAGTATTTTAAATTTTTCCTCTGGGTTTAATAAGTTAAAATTTGGAATAAATGTAGTTATTTCTGTGAATAATGAATCTCTTTGTGAGGAATATTTCTCACAGTAAAGGAGAAAGTGCATCTCTGTTTCTACCTCCCCTGTCGTGCAGTGACCACATACACTCTCCTCTTTGGGTAGCCATGTCTTTTTATGTCTGCCGCTTTCTATTGCCAATCGGTGGTCACTCAGCCTGTACTTGGTAAGGATCTGTCTCTGCTTCGTATCTCTGACAAAGTAGAGATGATCAGCCAATTCATATTCTCTGTTTAGGGTCAGATAGCAATTTAGTCGGCTTTGGGATTTTGTTTCGTTTTCCAATGTTGTAAATATGAGACCTTTGATTGGTTCATGATTTTGTTTATTGGAATTCTTTCTTTTGAAGCAGTGCTGGTGTCAGCTTGGTTGGTTAGGTCCAACACCAGCTGACTGAGAGGGCTCGTTTCTGGGCTCAGCTCTTGGGTTTGAAGTGCTTTAAATTGCAGACTTGAATTTGGACTTGAATCTAGACGTAGCCAAAATTGTAATGATATTTTCTGTATTTTCATTACCACTGGAAAGCGTCCCAATTCTGGCCTACATGCATTAGTTGGTGTATTTCTCTGGACTTGTAGGATTTTCCGACAGAATTCTGCATGTAGGGCTTCAATTGGATGTTTGTCCCACATTTTAAAGTCCAGTTTATTGAGTGGCCCCCAAACCTCACTTCCGTAAAGAGCTATTGGTAGGATTACACTGTCAAATATTTTGGTCCAAATTCTAATTGGGATGTTGATTTTGAATAATTTCATTTTTATTGCATACAATGCTCTGCGGGCTATTTCTTTGAGTGCATTCACTGCCATATTAAAGTTTCCCGATGCAGATATGGTCAGACCAAGGTAGGTGTAATTTTTAGTGTGTTCAATTATGGTGTTGTTCAGGGTGAATTTATATTTGTGTTTCTGAGATCTGTTTTTTGGGGGGGGAAATCATGATTTTCGTTTTTTTTTTTTTTTACTGCCAGGGCCCAATTATGGCAATGTTGCTCTAGAATATTACTGATCTGTTGAAGACCTTCTTTGGTTGGTGATAGAAGTACCAAGTCATCAGCATATAGCAGGTATTTCACCTCTGTGTCAAATAGTGTGAGTCCTGGCGCTGGAGAATGGTCCAACATGTCTGCTAATTCATTGATATAAATGTTGAAAAGATTTGGACTCAAACTGCAGCCTTGTCTCACACCTCAATGTTGTGAAAATAATTCTGTTTTTTGGTTTTTGATTTTTATTGCACACTTTTCTGTGTACATACATTTTATTAAGTCATACACCTTACCACCAAGCCCACTTTGGAGAATTTTGTAGAATAGCCCTTCGTTCCAAATAGAATCAAATGCTTTTTTAAAGTCAATAAAGCAAGCAAAGATGTTGCACTCTTTTTTTGGTGGACGTGTTTATTAATTAGATGTTTAGGGAGAGAGCCAATTTGACATTTACTTATTACATATTTTTCTTGAAGGTTTGAATTCTTGAATTCAAAATGCTACAGAAAACCTTTTCCAATTTGCTGTTTACGTATATTCCCTTGTAATTATTGGGGTCTGATTTGTCTTCACTTTTGTGGATAGGGGAGATGAGCCCCTGGTTCCAGACATCAGGGAAGCAGCCATAAGTTAAAACCATGTTGTACAATTTAAGCACAGCATTTTGCAACTCAGGTGTGCTGTTTTTCAGCATTTCATTTCTGATATTAACTAGACCACAAGCCTTCTTTGATTTTATAGATTTGAGCTTTTCATTTAGTTCCTGTTGGGTTATTGGGTAATCTAATGGATTTTGGTTGTTTTTAATGACTGATTAGAGGATGTTCAATTGTTCTTTAATTTCTCATTGGATCTGTTGTAAATTGATATAGATTATCAATCTATATTATCAATCCCTTTCTCTCTCTCTCTCTCTCTCTCTCTCTCTCTCTCTCTCTCTCTCTCTCTCTCTCTCTCTCTCTCTCTCTCTCTCTCTCTTTACATGCATAATGTCTCTCTCTCTATCTCTCTTTACGTCCATAACGTCTCTCTCTCTATCTCTCTTTACATCCATACTGTCTCTCTCTCTCTCTCTCTCTGCATCCATAATGTCTCTCTCTCCCTCTTTACATCCATAATGTCTCTCTCTCTCTCTTCACATCCATAATGTCTCTCTCTCCCTCATTACATCAATAATGTCTCTCTCTCTCTCTTCACATCCATAATCTCTCTCTCTCTCTCTCTCTCTCTCTCTCTCTCGCTCTCTCTCTCTCTCTCTCTCTCTCTCTCCCTCTTTACATCCATAATGTCTCTCTCTCTCTCTCTTTCTCTCAATTCAATTCAATTCAATTCAATTGACTTTATTGACATGGCAAGTTATTATTACTTACATTGTCAAAGTATACATATCGAAAAATTTAAATAAAATATATATGTATATATATACACAAAATATATATATATTTATATATAAATAAATGGTGGGATTAACAGCAATAATAATAGTAGTAGTGGACATGGGATTACCATTAATAACAGCTACAACAACAATATTAATCAGAACAACAATACATTAAAGCAACAGTAGTAGACCAGTGTCAACATGACTGAGAAGACACATGACCTGGTACGAAAGACAAAACAAAACTAAGCTAAATGGGAAATATTATCAACATTACTTTGCATTTTTCACTGGCTGTCCCTCAGGCTGTGGCAGGAGGACACATATTTGGCTGCCAAAACTGCACATTTTGGCTTTTCACCCAATAAATATTTGAATTTTTCTTCATCTTTTATAGTTTCAAATTCTTTGTATTGAATTATAATTTTGGGAAAGAAATATGCTCTTAGGTCTGAGTATTTGTCACAGTGTAGTAGGAAATGCACTTCTGTCTCTACCTCTCCCCTGGAGCAGAGTGAGCACAGCCTGTCCTCCCTGGGCAGCCAGGTTTGTCTGTGACGACCGGTCTCTATAGCCAGACTGTGCTCACTGAGTCTGTACCTAGTCAATGTTTTCCTCAGTTTTCTATCAGTCACAGTGGTCAGATAGTCTGCCACCATGTACTGTCTGTTTAGAGCCAAATAGCATTGAAGTTTACTTTGATTTTTTGTGGTGTCTTTCCAATAGGTTATATATTTTTCTTTTTGTTTTGTGATGATTTGGTTGGGCCAGATTTTCTGAGGGCTGTCCCGAGGCTCTATGGGGTTGGTTTGGGTTGGTGAACTGAGCCTCAGAACCAGCTGGCTGAGGGGACTCTTCTCTGGTTTCATCTCTTGACATTGTAGAGCTGTGTGATGGAATGTTTTAGGGTCACTTGTTTTTAGATGGTTGTAAAATTTGATGGCTCTTTTTTCTATTCGAATGAGGAGGGGATATTGGCCCAATTCTGCCCTACATGCGTTATTTGGAGTTTTTCTTTGTACTTGCAATACAGTCTTGCAAAACTCTGCATGCAATACTTCAATTGGATGTTTGTCCCATTTAGTAAATTCATTATTAGACAGCGGACCCCATACTTCACTGCCATATAGAGCAATTGGTTCTATAACTGATTGAAACATTTTGAGCCAGATTCTAATTGGAATTTCAATTTTGATGTTCCTTTTAATGGCATAGAATGCTCTTCTTGCTTTGTCTCTCAGCTCATTCACAGCCATGTGAAAGCTACCTGTGTTGCTGATATTTAGTCCTAGATATGTGTAGTTTTTGGTGTGTTCTAATAGAACTGTGTCCAAATAGAATTTATATTTGTCATCCTTATTTCCGGACCTTTTTTGGAATATCATTATATTTGTTTTTTTTAGGTTAACGGTCAGAGCCCAAGTCTGACAGAACCTGTGAAGATGATCTAGGTGTTGCTGTAACCCCTCTTTAGTGGGAGACAGCAGCACCAGGTCATCTGCGTACAGCAGACACTTGATTTCAGTGTTGTGTAGGGTGATACCAGGTGCTGCCGATTCTTCTGATGTTTTTGCCAATTCATTAATGTAGATGTTAAATAATGTTGGACTTATTGGGCAGCCCTGTTTCACTCCCCGCCCCTGAGAGAAGAAGTCTGTTTGCTTGTTGCCAATTTTAACCGCACATTTGTTTTTAGTGTACATTGATTTAATAAAATCATATGTTTTCCCTCCAATACCACTTTCTATTAGTTTATAAAAAAGACCTTCGTGCCAAATTGAATCAAATGCTTTCTTGAAATCTACAAAACACGAGTAGATTTTGCCTTTGTTTTGGTTAACTTGTTTATCAATTAGAGTGTGGAGGGTGTAAATGTGGTCTGTTGTACGATAATTTTTTAGAAATCCAATCTGGCTTCTGCTCAGGACGTTGTGTTCGTCAAGGAAATGATGTAGTCTGCTATTTATAATACTGCAGAGAATTTTCCCCAAGTTGCTGTTAACGCATATTCCTCTGTAATTATTTGGGTCAAATTTGTCTCCATTTTTATAGATTGGTGTGATCAATCCCTGGTTCCAAATATCGGGGAAAATACCTGCAGTGAGGATAATGTTGAAGAGTTTGAGTATAGCCAATTTGAATTTGTGGTCTGTATATTTGATCATTTCATTTAAAATCCCATCAGCACCACAGGCCTTTTTGGGTTGGAGATTGCATATTTTTTCCAATAATTCTTCTTCTGTAATTTGGGTATCCACAGGATTCTGATAGTCTTTGACTGCTAATTCAAGGATTTGTAATTTATCTTGTATATCTTTTTGTTCTGGGCTCTTTGTTATATTGCTGTAGAGGTTTGCAAAGTGATTTCTCCACATATCCCCATTTTGGATAGCCAACTCCTCATGATGAGGTTTGTTTAATTTATTCCAATTCTCCCAGAAGTGGTTTGATTCTATGGATTCCTCAATTCCATCCAGCTGATTTCTAATGTGCTGTTCCTTTTTTGTTCTTAGGGTGCGTTTGTATTGCTTCAGTGTTTCCCCATATTGAAGGCGTATATTTTTGTTGTCTGGTTCTCTGTGTTTTTGATTAGATATATTTCTCAATGACTTTCTTAGATTTTTGCAATCATTATCAAACCATTTTTCATTATCTGTTATTTTTGGTTTGCTCTTATGCTTCTTTAGATTAGCCAAGGAGGCTAATTTGTCAAATATAAAGTTTATGTTCCTAACGGCCAAATTTACACCTTCATTGCTGAAGGAGAATGTTAAGGCTAAAAAGTTGTCCAGGAGAGATTGTATTTTTTGGCTACTAATTGCTTTTTGGTAGATGTCTGTACTGTTTGCACTCCATCTATAGGCTTGTTTAGTACCATGTAATTGATTGGGCCATGATGCTTCATGGTTGGGTTCTGCTCTTCTCAGATACACTGTGATTTTACTGTGGTCTGAGAGAGGTGTTAGTGGGCTGACTGTGAAGGCTCTGAGAGACTCTGGGTTTAGGTCGGTGAGGAAGTAGTCTACAGTGCTGCTGCCAAGGGATGAGCTGTAGGTGTACCTACCAAAAGAGTCTCCTCTCAGCCTGCCATTGACTATGTACAGACCCAGTGTTCGACAGAGCCTCAGGAGCTGTAATCCATTTTTGTTTTTCACTTTGTCATAGTTGTTTCTGTGGGGGTATGTGGGGAGGGAAAGGTTATTGCTTCCTGGTAGGTGTTTATCCCCATGACTGTTAATAGTGTCTTGTTCTTCTGCTATTCTAGCATTCAGGTCTCCACAGACCAGTACGTTGCCTTGGGCCTGAAAGTGACTAATCTCCCCCTCTAGAATGGAGAAGCTCTCTTCGTTGAAGTAGGGTGACTCTGAGGGGGGAATGTATGTGGCACAGAGGAAGACATTTTTATCTGTCAAGATAGCTTCCTTGTTGATTTTTAACCAGATAAAGAATTCTCCTGTTTTGATCAATTCGATTGAATTAATTAGTTCAGATTTATACCATATTAGCATTCCCCCTGAGTCTCTGCCCTGTTTGATTCCTTTTAATTTAGTGGATGGTATGATTATCTCCCTATAACCTAGTGGACAGCCAGTGGAAACATCACCTCTGCACCATGTTTCCTGTAGTACTAAAATATCAACATCATCAATTTCTTTCAGGAAGTCTGGGTTTCTGCTCTTTAGCCCAAAAGCAGAGGACTTCAATCCTTGTATATTCCAACATGCAACGTAAAAAGACTTCATAACTTTTTTTTTTCTCTTTTCTTTACCTTTCAAAATGAGACAAACACTCACAATCCAAGAAGAACCATTAAAATAGGATTTTTCAATTAACTCTCTCTCTTCACATACATAATGTCTCTCTCTCTCCCTCTTTACATCCATAATGTCTCCCTCTCTCTCTCTCTTCACATCCATAATGTCTCTCTCTCTCTCTTTACATCCATAATGCCTCTCTCTCTCTCTCTCTTTACATCTATAATGTCTCTCTCTCTCTCTTTACATCCATAATGTCTCTCTCTCTCTTTACATCCATAATGTCTCTCTCTCTCTCTTTACATCCATAATGTCTCCCTCTCTCTCTCTCTTTACATCCATAATGTCTCTCTCTCTCTCTTTACATCCATAATGTCTCTCTCTCTCCCTCTTTACATCCATAATGTCTCTCTCCCTCTTTACATCCATAATGTCTCTCTCTCTCTCTTTACATCCATAATGTCTCTCTCTCTCTCTTTACATCTATAATGTCTCTCTCTCTCCCTCTTTACATCCATAATGTCTCTCTCTCTCCCTCTTTACATCCATAATGTCTCTCTCTCTCCCTCTTTACATCCATAATGTCTCTCTCTCTCTCTTTACATCCATAATGTCTCTCTCTCTCTCTTTACATCCATAATGTCTCTCTCTCTCTCTCTCCCTCTTTACATCTATAATGTCTCTCTCTCTCTTCACATCTATAATGTCTCTCTCTCTCTCTCCCTCTTTACATCTATAATGTATCTCTCTCTCTTCACATCTATAATGTCTCTATCTCTCTTTACATCCATACTGTCTCTCTCTCTCCCTCTTTACATCCATAATGTCTCTCTCTCTCTTCACATCTATAATGTCTCTCTCTCTCTCTCTTTACATCCATACTGTCTCTCTCTCTCTCTTTACATCCATAATGTCTCTCTCTCTCTCTTCACATCTATAATGTCTCTCTCTCTCTCTCTTTACATCCATACTGTCTCTCTCTCTCTCTTTACATCCATACTGTCTCTCTCTCTCCCTCTTCACATCCATAATGTCTCTCTCTCTCTCTCTTCACATCTATAATGTCTCTCTCTCTCTCTCTCTTTACATCCATACCGTCTCTCTCTCTCTCTTTACATCCATAATGTCTCTCTCTCTCTCTCTTTACATCCATAATGTCTCTCTCTCTCTCTAAACTGACAACACACACACACCCACACACACACACACCCACACACACACACACACCCACACACACACACACACACACACACACACACACACACACACACACACACACACACACACACACACACACACACACACACACACACACACACACACACACACACACACACACACACACACACACACAGACATGCCATGCACCCACACACACAGCTGGTTGGTTTTTAACGTGCTGTGCTCTGCTGTGCTGTGTGTCCCATATAAAGCTTTCAGGGAAGTCCGACAGGAAGAGGGTAAGTGCTATCGATTGGCCACTTTCTGCCTGGCCCTGCTGTCAGAGGAAAAACAAGCTGACCGTTTGACCGCCTGTCTCAAAGCCCCTGATCCTGCACACACACTGACATAAACACATAACCACTGACACACACACACACACACACACACACACACACACACACACACACACACACACACACACACACACACACACACACACACACACACACACACACACACACACACACACACACACACACACACACACACACACACACACACACACACACACACACACCACAGCACTAACTAACAGTGTGCCTCTGGGACTAAGGGATACTTCTGAAACGCTTCATGGCCCTGTACTGATCCTGCACATTTATTTCTGTATACGTCTGAACATCAATAGCGCTCAGGAGTGACTCAACACAACATTAATTCAAGGGTCTGCATGTGCTCTCTGCTGGCTGGATGTGGTATTGCAGGATGAAATAGGATGGAGGAGAATATTGAGCATGGTCTCTAGGCTCTTTGTATGACAGATCATATGTTGGCTATGGAAGACCTGAGGAAAGGACGGATGGAGGGAGGACTGTGACATTATGAAAGGAGATCTCCATTGCTCCAAGCCTATCATCCTAGCATTTAGGAATTTAAGATGGAGAGAGACATAGAGAGAGAAAGAGAGAGAGAACAATTTAGAGAGAGGGGGGTCTCAGTCCGAACTCGTCAACCATAAACTGCTATTCTGGATCAAATACAAGAGGGGGTAAGAGGAGGGGAGAAGGAAGGAGAAGAGGAGGAGGGAAGAAAGGAGGAGAAGGGAGGAGAAGGAAGGAGAGGAGGAGGAGAAGGGAAGAAAGGAGGAGGAAAGCAGGAGGAGAAGGGAGGAGGAGGAGGAGGAGAAGGGAAGAAAGGAGGAGGAAAGCAGGAGGAGAAGGGAGGAGGAGGAGGAGAAGGGAGGAGAAGGGAGGAGAGGAGGAGAAGGGAGGAGAAGAGAAGGAAAGGAGTTGAAGGGAGGAGAGGAGAAGAAGGGCTGGAGAAGAGGATGAGAAGGGGAAGAGGAGGAGAAGTTGGGGGGTATGAGAGCGATTGTGTACTATGTAAAAGAGGTGGGGGGTTACAGAATAATACATGGCTTGCTAATGATGCTTCCGCACACACACACACACACACACACACACACACACACACACACACACACACACACACACACACACACACACACACACACACACACACACACACACACACACACACACACACACACACACACACAACACACACACACACACACACACACACACAGCCACTCGTCTCTAGACAGACATGAAAAGCTCATTTCAAAGCAGTCCCAGTCAGCGGACGCCTGGGTGAGACAGTAGCAATTACTCAACTTTAAGAGCTCCAGTATATCACTCGGGAAAAGAGAGGCAGAGGGGGAAAACAGAGGGGGGAGTGAGATAAGAGGGTTAGGGAGAGACAGAGAGAAAGAGAGAGAGAGATATTAATAGAGATAGATAGATAGATAATGTGGAGGGGCAGCAGGGAGAAACAGACACCTCACACTGTGAGTGATATCAGTCTGGTCACACTCTGTGGTCACTGATAACCTTCCCTCAACCTCTCCACAACACATGACTGATACTGCCTCAAAGCCCAGATATAACTATCAGTTAGCACCCTGAGACAACACACACACACCAGAAAGAACTGTTTGAAGTGTATTGTTTTCACACACACGCACAATAACTTCCAAACACACACACACACACACACACACACACACACACACACACACACAATAACTTCCAAACACACACACACACACACACACACACACACACACACACACACACACACACACACACACACACACACACACACACACACACACACACACACACACACACACACAATAACTTCCAAACACACACACCACAACAGGAGCGCCAGATTGGCTGTGCCACTGGATGAAGAGGTCAGAGCAAGTCAGAGGTGAGAATGTAAGGGCAGGAGAGGGAAGTGTGTGTGTGTGGGGGGGGGGGGGGGGCAGTAACTGGAGGAGAGAGAGAAAACTAGCATAAAAAGAAAACGGCTCTGCCTCCCAACTAAACATTCCTCCCTGTATTTGTCTCTTAGACCCACCTCTATCAATTCACCTTCTTTCTTTTTAAATAGTGTTCCCTCTCTCAGGGTAATCACTGATGTCCTGAGTATCACACACAGAGAGAGAGAGAGAGAGAGAGAGAGAGAGAGAGAGAGAGAGAGAGAGAGAGAGAGAGAGAGAGAGAGAGATATTTAGCCCAAATATAAACTGTTGGGAAGAGAAAACCTCTCCCAAAGTTGATAACCAAGAAGTGATCAGGTCAATCATCCCGACCAACCTGGGACACTGTAAAAACAGATGTGCCAGAGTTTCAGACTCAGCACAGAATGGACACCCCTCCCCAACAGTAGGGTCCAGGTGTACCAGATGCATGTTGGTGGCTATGGCTCCATGTATTATCCTCCATTGGACGTCAGCTGTCCTCTTTTCAATAGGCAGTTTGTGAAAAAGAGGCTCTTCAAAAAGCCACATCCCTGGTGGCGTGCCGGCCTTACGGGACTTGACAAGAACTCTCCAAGCCTGCATTACAGACTCATAAGATGGAGTCAGGCCAGGCAACTCACCCCCCTCCAGCTTTAAGAGGAAACTCTCCAAGCCTGCATAACAGACTCATAAGATGGAGTCAGGCCAGACAACTCACCCCCCTCCAGCTTTAAGAGGAAACTCTCCAAGCCTGCATAACAGACTCATAACATGGAGTCAGGCCAGGCAACTCACCCCCCTCCAGCTTTAAGAGGAAACTCTCCAAGCCTGCATAACAGACTCATAAGATGGAGTCAGGCCAGACAACTCACCCCCTCCAGCTTTAAGAGGAAACCCTCCAAGCCTGCATAACAGACTCATAAGATGGAGTCAGGCCAGGCAACTCACCCCCTCCAGCTTTAAGAGGAAAAGGTGCTTGTCTAAGCCCAAACAACCCGCTCTCCTCGTCAATGTGTAGGCTGTGTCGACCCAGCTAGAACCGTCACTGTATAACAGTCTCTGGGCTGCTTGAAGCCGGAAAGCCATGATCCTGGAAGAAATGTCCACCAGGCCTTGCCCACCCTCGTGCAGTGGCAGGTAGAGGGCTGCAGCTTTCATCCAGTGTTGTCCAGACCAGAAGAAATTGACAAGGGTCCTCTGAAGCTCTTGTATCAGACCCCCCGGTGGCTGTAAAATCATTAGTCTGTGCCACAGGGTAAAGGCAGCAAGATTATTATCTACCAGTACCCTTCCCCTATAAGACAGCTGGGGTAGCACCCATTTCCACACTTTCTCCACTACACCCTCCCAAAACATGACATCATGTAACAACGTAACATTAAAACACAGGTAAGGTGATGACCTTCGTGGACAAGTGAATATCAACAGTAACAATATGGTGATCAGAGAAACCCACAGGAGTAATATCACACCTTCCAACCCTACTACAGTAGTGATCAGATACATACAACCTGTTTAACTTTCCAACCCTACTACAGTAGTGATCAGATACATACAACCTGTCTAACCTTCCAACCCTACTACAGTAGTGATCAGATACAAACAACCTGTCTAACCTTCCAACCCTACTACAGTAGTGATCAGATACATACAACCTGTCTAACCTTCCAACCCTACTACAGTAGTGATCAGATACATACAACCTGTCTAACCTTCCAACCCTACTACAGTAGTGATCAGATACAAACAACCTGTCTAACCTTCCAACCCTACTACAGTAGTGATCAGATACATACAACCTGTCTAACCTTCCAACCCTACTACAGTAGTGATCAGATACATACAACCTGTCTAACCTTCCAACCCTACTACAGTAGTGATCAGATACATACAACCTGTCTAACCTTCCAACCCTACTACAGTAGTGATCAGATACAAACAACCTGTCTAACCTTCCAACCCTACTACAGTAGTGATCAGATACATACAACCTGTCTAACCTTCCAACCCTACTACAGTAGTGATCAGATACATACAACCTGTCTAACCTTCCAACCCTACTACAGTAGTGATCAGATACATACAACCTGTCTAACCTTCCAACCCTACTACAGTAGTGATCAGATACAAACAACCTGTCTAACCTTCCAACGCTACTACAGTAGTGATCAGATACATACAACCTGTCTAACCTTCCAACCCTACTACAGTAGTGATCAGATACATACAACCTGTCTAACCTTCCAACCCTACTACAGTAGTGATCAGATACATACAACCTGTCTAACCTTCCAACCTTACTACAGTAGTGATCAGGTACAAACAACCTGTCTAACCTTCCAACCCTACTACAGTAGTGATCAGATACATACAACCTGTCTAAATGTCCAATGCTACTACAGTAGTGATCAGATACATACAACCTGTCTAACCTTCCAACCCTACTACAGTAGTGATCAGATACAAACAACCTGTCTAACCTTCCAACGCTACTACAGTAGTGATCAGATACATACAACCTGTCTAACCTTCCAACCCTACTACAGTAGTGATCAGATACATACAACCTGTCTAACCTTCCAATCCTACTACAATAGTGATCAGATACATACAACCTGTCTAACCTTCCAACCCTACTACAGTAGTGATCAGATACAAACAACCTGTCTAACCTTCCAACCCTACTACAGTAGTGATCAGATACATACAACCTGTCTAACCTTCCAACCCTACTACAGTAGTGATCAGATACATACAACCTGTCTAACCTTCCAATCCTACTACAGTAGTGATCAGATACATACAACCTGTTTAACTTTCCAACCCTACTACAGTAGTGATCAGATACAAACAACCTGTCTAACCTTCCAACCCTACTACAGTAGTGATCAGATACATACAACCTGTCTAACCTTCCAACGCTACTACAGTAGTGATCAGATACAAACAACCTGTCTAACCTTCCAATCCTACTACAGTAGTGATCAGATACATACAACCTGTTTAACCTTCCAACCCTACTACAGTAGTGATCAGATACATACAACCTGTTTAACTTTCCAACCCTACTACAGTAGTGATCAGATACATACAACCTGTTTAACTTTCCAACCCTACTACAGTAGTGATCAGATACAAACAACCTGTCTAACCTTGCTGCACTGACACCACCTTCATTAACCTTTAACCATGTGTACTGCCTAACTTTTGCATTCCTTACTCTCCACACATCAGAAAGCTCAAACTCAGTTAATAGACCAGACAGGAAAGTGGCTGACCGCAGGTGAGGTTCTTCAGTGGTGCGATCAACAGTAAACTCCACTGTACAGTTCCAGTCCCCCCCTAAAACCACACACCCCTCTTGGTCACACTGTCTTAAGGTTTCCTTTATTTTATCAAAACCAACAAGACGCTCTGTACCCTCATTAGGAGCATAAACATTCAAAAAAACGAATAAAAAACCCATAACATCCACCTTGACCAATAAAACCCGTCCCTTGACAATCTCTGTGGTAGCTAACACAGTCGCCCCTAAGCCTGAGGAAAACAAGATTGCCACCCCAGCACTGAAATTAGTACCATGACTGAGTACATGCTGCCCCTCCCACCACATACCCCAGTCAACCTCATTTTCCTCATCACTATGTATCCTGTAGGAAAACTACATTAAGCCTTTTCTGTTTTATTACTTCTAATACCCAAGCCCTTGTATTCCTGTCCCTTCCCCCATGAATATTGAGAGAACCTCCCCTTAGTACCTCCATATAGAAAAGAGAAAGGAAAAGCAGAAAAAACCACAGAGAAACCAAAGAGAAAAAATACACCCTATGAAGCATGATCATCATCATTATTTACATTTTCTCTTAACCTGACTACGTTACCCACTACCTTTTGCTGCTGTGACAGCAGTAACAAACTTCCTCGAGCGAAAACGCTTCTTCTCACTCAACTGGTCTAACCCCACCGTCTTCTGTAACATCAAAGCTGACCTCACAAACTTATCAACACCAAAAAAATCTGCCAATTTGACAGATTTCCCAAAAGTCTGATCCAGGAACCAATTTAACTCGTCTAGATTGTAAATTGAGTCGTCACCAGCTGCTATCTTATCAATAGAGATATTCATATCCTTCTCCTGATCCTCCTCAGCTGAGGCCACAGACCCCAACTCCGTGCCCTCAACACGGACAACTTGTTCCTCAGCAACAGGTGCTTGTGGCTGCTCTACCGCTGTCGGCCCACCTCTCCCTACATCAGTGGGCCCAGGCGTTACGAGAACCATCTGCGCCCCTCCCTCTGCCTTCTCCCTTTTCGGGCAAGCATGTCGCTTATGGCCAACATCCCCACACAGATAGCACCAAGAAAAAGAAACGTAAAAGAAAAACCAAAAAACCAAGAGGGAGGGAGGGAGAGGGAGAGAGGGAGGGAGAGAGCGGGAGAGGGGGAGAGAGAGGGGGAGGGAGAGGGAGGGAGGGAGGGAGGGAGGGAGAGAGGGTCGAGGGAGTGGGTCGAGTGAGAGGAACTGGCTAACGGGAGGGGAGGCAGAGGATGCAGTATCCTCCTTGTTCTATTATCTCTCTCCTCTCCTCCATTCTATTCTCCCTCTATTCCTATCATCCCCCTCTTCATGCAGCTATAAGCTACAAGAGGCCAGAACTACAGTACCATTCAACCATCAGTCCCTCCGTCCCATTGATTCCCATTCATCATGACATCGTTAGTAGTAGAGGAATGTGTCCATGTAGTTACAGACTACAACACCCTCTGACTCTGACCTTTAATCCCTGGCTGACTCCTCATGATCCCAGAGAACAGCAGCTGCTTTCAAGCTGCAGTAACACACCCCATTAGGTATGACACCTGCTCCCTCACACTCAGACACACACTCAGACACACACACACACACACACACACACACACACACACACACACACACACACACACACACACACACACACACACACACACACACACACACACACAGAGAGAGAGACACACACACACACACACACACACACACACAGACACACACACACAAACAGAGACACACACACACAGACACAGAGACACAATGTCCCTTTAGACATGGTAATACAGTCAGGTGTGTGTGTGTGTGTGTGTGTGTGTGTGTGTGTGTGTGTGTGTGTGTGTGTGTGTGTGTGTGTGTGTGTGTGTGTGTGTGTGTGTGTGTGTGTGTGTGTGTGTGTGTGCTTTAGTATAACTGAGGAATAGCCTGGCCTCTCATTTCCTTACACTGCCAGTGTGGAAGCCATTCCGATTCGTTGTGCATACAGTATGTTCAGTGTGATAAGAAGCTCTGTGTGGTTGTATGTGTATGTGTGTGTTTGTGTGCGTGTGTATGTGTGTGTGTGTGTGTGTGTGTGTGTGTGTGTGTGTGTGTGTGTGTGTGTGTGTGTGTGTGTGTGTGTGTGTGTGTGTGTGTGTGTGTGTGTGTGTGTGTGTGTGTGTGTGTGTGTGTGTGTGTGTGTGTATACCAACAGTCCCACCACAGATGCTAATCTGGCCCTCAGTGAGCATGTGCAGAGGGGTGTGGTAGATGTTGATAGGCTGTCTCTGTTACCAGGCAATAGATAAACAAGCAGGCATGGTGATCTGAGATAGATAGCATGTCTGTTTATGTGTGTGTGTTTAGGGAGGAGATTGTGTGTGTGTGTGTGTGTGTGTGTGTGTGTGTGTGTGTGTGTGTGTGTGTGTGTGTGTGTGTGTGTGTGTGTGTGTGTGTGTGTGTGTGTGTGTGTGTGTGTGTGTGTGTGTGTGTGTGTGTGTGTGTGTATGCTTGCGTGCATGGTGTGCAAGTCTGTAGACAGATGGTGTAGTGTTGTGTGTCCGTGAGAGAGAGAGAGAGAGAGAGAGAGAGAGAGAGAGAGAGAGAGAGAGAGAGAGAGAGAGAGAGAGCGAGAGAGCGAGAGAGAGAGAGAGAGAGAGAGAGAGAGAGAGAGAGAGAGAGAGAGAGAGAGAGAGAGAGAGAGAGAGAGAGAGAGAGAGAGAGAGAGAGAGAGAGAGAGAGAGAGAGAGAGAGAGAGAGAGAGAGAGAGAGAGAGAGAGAGAGAGAGAGAGAGATTGCTTTGGCAATGTTAACACATGTTTCCCATGCCAATAAAGCCCCTTGAATTGTGTTGAATTGAATTGAGAGAGAGAGAGAGAGAGAGAGAGAGAGAGAGAGAGAGAGAGAGAGAGAGAGAGAGAGAGAGAGAGAGAGAGAGAAGAGAGAGAGAGAGAGAGAGAGAGAGAGAGAGAGAGATGAGGATGTGACATCCTCCAGACAGACAGACAGACAGACAGACAGACAGACAGACAGACAGACAGACAGACAGACAGACAGACAGACAGACAGACAGACAGACAGACAGACAGACAGACAGACAGACAGACAGACGGCAGTCAGCTGGGCACAGGCCAGCCAGGCAGTGTGCCCACCATGCTACCTCTGCCCTCACACTAAGCTGCCTATACCCTCCTACCCTATTCCCCTGTAGTCCACCCCTATACCCTCCTACCCTATTCCCCTGTAGTCCACCCCTATACCCTCCTACCCTATTCCCCTGTAGTCCACCCCTACACCCTCCTACCCTATTCCCCTGTAGTCCACCCCTATACCCTCCTACCCTATTCCCCTGTAGTCCACCCTTATATCATCCTACCCTATTCCCCTGTAGTCCACCCCTATACCCTCCTATCCTATTCCCCTGTAGTCCACCCCTATACCCCCCTACCCTATTCCCCTGTAGTCCACCCCTATATCATCCTACCCTATTCCCCTGTACTCCACCCCTATACCCTCCTACACTATTCCCCTGTAGTCCACCCCTATACCCTACTACCCTATTCCGCTGTCATCCACCCCTATACCCTCCTACACTATTCCCCTGTAGTCCACCCCTACAGCCCCACCTCTCTTAGAATAGTATGGTGATTCGTCAGCACCTGTCAGTGCTGAGCCCCGAGCTCCTTAGACAAATAGACACAGTTTGAGTGACAAACTGATAGACAGGCAAACAATCTAATCTTCACCCATTTAACTGTAGTGAACCACTCCCTTTATTCTGCTATCTCTCAGAGAGAGGGAGAAAGAGAGAGAAAGAGAGAGAGCGCGAGAGAGAGAAGGAGAAAGAGAGAGCGAGAGAGAGCGAGAGAGAGAGAGACCTTATAGATGTAAAGAGAGAGAGAGAGCGAGAGAGAGAGAAAGAGAAAGAGAGAGAGAGCGAGAGACATTATGGATGTAAAGAGAGAGCGCAAGAGAGAGACATTATGGATGTAAAGAGACAGAGAGAGAGAGAGAGAGAGAGAGAGAGAGACATTATGGATGTAAAGAGACAGAGAGAGAGAGAGAGAGAGAGAGAGAGAGAGAGAGAGAGAGAGAGAGAGAGAGAGATGAAAGAGACAGGGAGAGAGAGAGAGAGAGAGAGAGAGAGAGAGAGAGAGAGAGAGAGAGAGAGAGAGAGAGAGAGATTATGGATGTAAAGAAAGAGAGAGAGAGAGAGAGACATTATGGATGTAAAGAGAGAGAGAGAGAGAGAGAGAGAGAGAGAGAGAGAGAGAGAGAGAGAGAGAGAGAGAGAGAGAGAGAGAGAGAGAGAGAGAGAGAGAAACATTATGGATGTAAAGAGAGAGAGGGAGAGGGAGAGAGAGAGAGAGAGAGACATTATGGATGTATAGAGAGAGAGAGAGAGAGAGAGAGAGAGAGAGAGAGAGAGAGAGAGAGAGAGAGAGAGAGAGAGAGAGAGAGAGAGAGAGAGAGAGTGATCAAAGAGGAGGTTTGGAATCAGACTAAAGAGATAGATCAGTAGGTGTGTATCCAGCAGGCAGGTTGGCAGCCCCCCTAAACCCCAGTCTCTGTAGAGTCAGTCAGTGGGCGGTGTGTATCCAGCAGGCAGGTAGGCAGCCCCCCTAAACCACAGTCTCTGTAGAGTCAGTCAGTGGGCGGTGTGTAATGACAGACAACAACAGCCACCGCCCACACACCTTCACACACACTCACTGTTGCTGTCTTTTCATTACCTCATCTGAGCCTTAGCCAGAAAACAGTGTGTGTTTGTGCCAACGCTTCAAAGACACTGTCCTGCCTGACAACAATATGCCTACGTGTGTGCAGAGTAGTCAAACAGGTGTGTTTCAGTTCTAATTGGTAGACACTAAGTAGTCAAACAGGTGTGTTTCAGTTCTAATTGGTAGACACTAAGTAGTCAAACAGGTGTGTTTCAGTTCTAATTGGTAGACATTAAGTAGTCAAACAGGTGTGTTTCAGTTCTAATTGGTAGACACTAAGTAGTCAAACAGGTGTGTTTCAGTTCTAATTGGTAGACATTAAGTAGTCAAACAGGTGTGTTTCAGTTCTAATTGGTAGACACTAAGTAGTCAAACAGGTCTGTTTCAGTTCTAATTGGTAGACACTAAGTAGTCAAACAGGTCTGTTTCAGTTCTAATTGGTAGACACTAAGTAGTCAAACTAGTGTGTTTCAGTTCTAATTGGTACTCTAAGTAGTCAAACTAGTGTGTTTCAGTTCTAATTGGTAGACACTAAGTAGTCAAACTAGTGTGTTTCAGTTCTAATTGGTAGACACTAAGTAGTCAAACAGGTGTGTTTCAGTTCTAATTGGTAGACACTAAGTAGTCAAACAGGTCTGTTTCAGTTCTAATTGGTAGACACTAAGCAGTCAAACTAGTGTGTTTCAGTTCTAATTGGTAGACACTAAGTAGTCAAACAGGTCTGTTTCAGTTCTAATTGGTAGACACTAAGTAGTCAAACTAGTGTGTTTCAGTTCTAATTGGTAGACACTAAGTAGTCAAACAGGTCTGTTTCAGTTCTAATTGGTAGACACTAAGTAGTCAAACTAGTGTGTTTCAGTTCTAATTGGTAGACTCTAAGTAGTCAAACTAGTGTGTTTCAGTTCTAATTGGTAGACACTAAGTAGTCAAACTAGTGTTCTTCAGTTCTAATTGGTAGACACTAAGTAGTCAAACTAGTGTTCTTCAGTTCTAATTGGTAGACACTAAGTAGTCAAACAGGTGTGTTTCAGTTCTAATTGGTAGACACTAAGTAGTCAAACAGGTGTGTTTCAGTTCTAATTGGTAGACATTAAGTAGTCAAACTAGTGTGTTTCAGTTCTAATTGGTAGACACTAAGTAGTCAAACTAGTGTTCTTCAGTTCTAATTGGTAGACACTAAGTAGTCAAACTAGTGTGCTTCAGTTCTAATTGGTAGACACTAAGTAGTCAAACTAGTGTGTTTCAGTTCTAATTGGTAGACACTAAGCAGTCAAACTAGTGTTCTTCAATTCTAATTGGTAGACACTAAGTAGTCAAACTAGTGTGCTTCAGTTCTAATTGGTAGACACTAAGTAGTCAAACTAGTGTGTTTCAGTTCTAATTGGTAGACACTAAGCAGTCAAACAGGTGTGTTTCAGTTCTAATTGGTAGACACTAAGTAGTCAAACAGGTGTGTTTCAGTTCTAATTGGTAGACACTAAGTAGTCAAACTAGTGTTCTTCAGTTCTAATTGGTAGACACTAAGCAGTCAAACAGGTGTGTTTCAGTTCTAATTGGTAGACACTAAGTAGTCAAACTAGTGTGTTTCAGTTCTAATTGGTAGACACTAAGCAGTCAAACAGGTGTGTTTCAGTTCTAATTGCTAGACACTAAGTAGTCAAACTAGTGTGTTTCAGTTCTAATTGGTAGACACTAAGTAGTCAAACAGGTCTGTTTCAGTTCTAATTGGTAGACACTAAGTAGTCAAACTAGTGTGTTTCAGTTCTAATTGGTAGACACTAAGTAGTCAAACTAGTGTGTTTCAGTTCTAATTGGTAGACACTAAGTAGTCAAACTAGTGTTCTTCAGTTCTAATTGGTAGACACTAAGTAGTCAAACTAGTGTTCTTCAGTTCTAATTGGTAGACATTAAGTAGTCAAACTAGTGTGGTTCAGTTCTAATTGGTAGACACTAAGTAGTCAAACTAGTGTGTTTCAGTTCTAATTGGTAGACACTAAGTAGTCAAACAGGTGTGTTTCAGTTCTAATTGGTAGACACTAAGTAGTCAAACAGGTGTGTTTCAGTTCTAATTGGTAGACACTAAGTAGTCAAACTAGTGTGTTTCAGTTCTAATTGGTAGACACTAAGTAGTCAAACAGGTGTGTTTCAGTTCTAATTGGTAGACACTAAGTAGTCAAACAGGTGTGTTTCAGTTCTAATTGGTAGACACTAAGTAGTCAAACTAGTGTGTTTCAGTTCTAATTGGTAGACACTAAGTAGTCAAACAGGTGTGTTTCAGTTCTAATTGGTAGACACTAAGTAGTCAAACTAGTGTGTTTCAGTTCTAATTGGTAGACACTAAGTAGTCAAACAGGTGTGTTTCAGTTCTAATTGGTAGACACTAAGTAGTCAAACAGGTGTGTTTCAGTTCTAATTGGTAGACACTAAGTAGTCAAACAGGTGTGTTTCAGTTCTAATTCGTAGACACTAAGTAGTCAAACAGGTGTGTTTCAGTTCTAATTGGTAGACATTAAGTAGTCAAACTAGTGTTCTTCAGTTCTAATTGGTAGACATTAAGTAGTCAAACTAGTGTGTTTCAGTTCAATTTGGTAGACACTAAGTAGTCAAACTAGTGTGGTTCAGTTCTAATTGGTAGACACTAAGTAGTCAAACTAGTGTGTTTCAGTTCTAATTGGTAGACATTAAGTAGTCAAACTAGTGTTCTTCAGTTCTAATTGGTAGACATTAAGTAGTCAAACTAGTGTGTTTCAGTTCAATTTGGTAGACACTAAGTAGTCAAACTAGTGTGTTTCAGTTCTAATTGGTAGACACTAAGTAGTCAAACAGGTGTGTTTCAGTTCTAATTGGTAGACACTAAGTAGTCAAACAGGTGTGTTTCAGTTCTAATTGGTAGACACTAAGTAGTCAAACTAGTGTGCTTCAGTTCTAATTGGTAGACACTAAGTAGTCAAACTAGTGTGTTTCAGTTCTAATTGGTAGACACTAAGCAGTCAAACTAGTGTTCTTCAGTTCTAATTGGTAGACATTAAGTAGTCAAACTAGTGTGTTTCAGTTCTAATTGGTAGACATTAAGTAGTCAAACTAGTGTTCTTCAGTTCTAATTGGTAGACATTAAGTAGTCAAACTAGTGTGTTTCAGTTCAATTTGGTAGACACTAAGTAGTCAAACTAGTGTGTTTCAGTTCTAATTGGTAGACACTAAGTAGTCAAACAGGTGTGTTTCAGTTCTAATTGGTAGACACTAAGTAGTCAAACAGGTGTGTTTCAGTTCTAATTGGTAGACACTAAGTAGTCAAACTAGTGTGTTTCAGTTCTAATTGGTAGACACTAAGTAGTCAAACTAGTGTGCTTCAGTTCTAATTGGTAGACACTAAGTAGTCAAACTAGTGTGTTTCAGTTCTAATTGGTAGACACTAAGTAGTCAAACTAGTGTGCTTCAGTTCTAATTGGTAGACACTAAGTAGTCAAACAGGTGTGTTTCAGTTCTAATTGGTAGACACTAAGCAGTCAAACAGGTGTGTTTCAGTTCTAATTGGTAGACACTAAGTAGTCAAACTAGTGTTCTTCAGTTCTAATTGGTAGACACTAAGTAGTCAAACTAGTGTTCTTCAGTTCTAATTGGTAGACACTAAGTAGTCAAACTAGTGTTCTTCAGTTCTAATTGGTAGACACTAAGTAGTCAAACTAGTGTGTTTCAGTTCTAATTGGTAGACACTAAGTAGTCAAACAGGTGTGTTTCAGTTCTAATTGGTAGACACTAAGTAGTCAAACAGGTGTGTTTCAGTTCTAATTGGTAGACACTAAGTAGTCAAACAGGTGTGTTTCAGTTCTAATTGGTAGACACTAAGTAGTCAAACAGGTGTGTTTCAGTTCTAATTGGTAGACACTAAGTAGTCAAACAGGTGTGTTTCAGTTCTAATTGGTAGACACTAAGTAGTCAAACAGGTGTGTTTCAGTTCTAATTGGTAGACACTAAGTAGTCAAACAGGTGTGTTTCAGTTCTAATTGGTAGACACTAAGTAGTCAAACTAGTGTGTTTCAGTTCTAATTGGTAGACACTAAGTAGTCAAACTAGTGTGTTTCAGTTCTAATTGGTAGACACTAAGTAGTCAAACAGGTGTGTTTCAGTTCTAATTCGTAGACACTAAGTAGTCAAACAGGTGTGTTTCAGTTCTAATTGGTAGACACTAAGTAGTCAAACTAGTGTGTTTCAGTTCTAATTGGTAGACACTAAGCAGTCAAACAGGTGTGTTTCAGTTCTAATTGGTAGACACTAAGTAGTCAAACAGGTGTGTTTCAGTTCTAATTCGTAGACACTAAGTAGTCAAACTAGTGTGTTTCAGTTCTAATTGGTAGACATTAAGTAGTCAAACTAGTGTGTTTCAGTTCTAATTGGTAGACACTAAGTAGTCAAACAGGTGTGTTTCAGTTCTAATTGGTAGACACTAAGTAGTCAAACTAGTGTTCTTCAGTTCTAATTGGTAGACACTAAGTAGTCAAACTACTGTGTTTCAGTTCTGTTAAGGATGAGTTCTTGTTGCACCCTGGCTATCCTTTGAAACACAGCCCACTTCACTCAGTCCACCCCGAACCCCCTCCACTCATTTCCACGGAAACCAGATGGGCTCTGATGCCCTCAAGGTGAGGAACTGTGTGTGTGTGTGTGTGTGTGTACTGTATGTGTGTGTGTTGCGTAGATTCTGTAGTCTGTCTGAGCAGTGTTTGTATATGTGCGTCTATACGTTGTGTGTTTGTGCCTAGGTGTGTGTGTTGTGTTTGTGTATATGTGTTTGTTTTGTTTGACAGTGTGTGTGTGTTTGTGTGTGTTTAGCTGCACCTCGGCAGCTGTCCCCCCTAGCGCATCTGGGCGCAAACAGGGTGTGTGTGTGTGTTTGCGTGTGTGTGTATGTGACTGTGTGTGTGACTAGGGGCCAACACATCCTTCTCCCTGAGCTGAGTGTGTGTATCCTAGCAACACGGCAGCCATGGAGCAGCAGGCAGAATAGGCCACAGCGGCCATGATGGATTTATGAGTGTGTGTGTGTTACATTTATTAGCTCTGATGTACTGTCTGTGCCATCAGTGATCATACATACATCACTTTGTCTCACCCTTTAACAACCCCCTCACAGACACAAACACACACCACATACTTGCCTAATCCTCCTCCGACTACTAAACCATGGGTGAGCTGCAGACAGGTAGGAGGTGTCTAACCACCTCCTCGTTCACCCCACTCCTCCCTTCTCCCACTCGAACACTTCACTCCATCCTCCTCTCTCTCTCGCTCTCTCTCGCTCTCTCTCTGTCTCTCTCTCTCTCTCTCTCTCTGTCTCTCGCTCTCTCTCGCTCTCTCTCTCTGTCTCTCTCTCTCTGTCTCTCTCTCTCTCGCTCTCTCTCTCTCTGTCTCTCGCTCTCTCTCTCCCTCTCTCTCTTCTCTCTCTCTCTCTGTCTCTCTCTCTTTCCTGATGAGTCTACAGAGACAGGTCCCATGAGACAGCAGCCTCATAGCATACTATAATAGCTAACCAGCAGCAGATGATACGTGACTGTGACTGTGTGTGTGTGTATGTGTGTGTGTGTGTGTGTATGTGTGTGTGATTGGGTCTTTGTGTATGTGTGAAGATGATGGTATTTGCGTGCACTGAGATCTGATTCAGGACCAAACTTGGAGACGGTGCAGGTGTGTGTGTACTGCATGTTCTAACAGAGCCACACCAGCAATACTGGAGCATACAGCTACCGCAGGGTCAATTAGTTAGTGAGGTTATATTACACACAGACACACACATACACACACACACACACACACACACACACACACACACACACACACACACACACACACACACACACACACACACACACACACACACACACACACTGCTCCCTTTTAATCACAGAGGAGCACACAGGATTATCAAAGGAGGAGAGGGAGAGAGAGAGAAGGATGGAGAAGGTTATCTAATCACAAACTCCATCTTCTCTACTGGGAAATCAGTGGGTCTCAGAGGTTACGGTGAGGTTGCTGATTAAACACATACACACACCACTTTGAGTGTTCCATTCTCTATACACACCACACACACTGCGAGGGCCTGTGATCCTCGTGTCTGGATGTGTTCCGTGGTAAGAGGGGGCAACGGTCCAAACCCCCAGCTGAATCTGAGGGCAGAACTCTGGGCTGGACAGAACTCTGTCTCCACGGGCCTCTGTACCTGCCAGCTCCAAGCCTGGGTGTCTGTCTGGCAGTATGTGGGCATGTGGATGAACACCAGGCTACGGCTAATCACCAACCCATCCCCAGTTCCCAAACACAGCACGCATCACTGCTACTCTCTCTCTCTCTCTCTCTCTCTCTGACTCTCTTTATCGCTGCCCCCCCTCCCTACATTTCTCCAACACACTCACTTTCTGAACAGACACACACACACACACACACACACACACACACACACACACACACACACACACACACACACACACACACACACACACACACACACACACACACTCACTTGAGTAGTCTGTCTAGGGAGGCATCATCACCATAGCATGAGAGACATCAATCCCACCTACTGTATCCTCCAGATCCCACATCCAGCCTGACAACAGCTACAGGGAATGGAAACAACAGCAGACAACTGGAACTCTTGTCAAAACAACAGAAAACAGAGATAGATTGGGATCAAGATGAGGGATGGGTGTTTCCAGTTACCAAGGAGGGACAGGAGGAAAGAGGGGGGGTGAGAGGAAGAGAGGTGGGAGAAGGAGAGAGGGAAAGTGTGGGCACTTGTTTTAGTAATGCTTTTGCTCTCTCTTTGTCTTTCTCTCAGTTACTTTCTTTCTCTTTCTCTCTCGTTCTCTCTCTCGCTATGAGTTGAGTTGTGAGGCGTGATGTATTTTTAAATCAGCACCGACTATGTGTATTTTATAGAGAGGAGAAGACAGGACAGGAGAGGAAGAAGAGAGGAAAGGAGAGGAAATGGGAAAAGAAGAGAGAAGAGGAGAAGAGAGGAGAGGAGAGGTGAGAAGAAGAGAGGAGAGGAGAGGAGACAGCCTCTCAGGTAGAACTTGTCTCCCTATCACACACACGTCACCTCACCCTCCCTGTCCATCACCCTTTTCTCCCCTCTCTCTTTCCTTTCCCCGTCAGTTGCCTGGAAACATGGAGGGAGGAGTGGAGAAGTGATGTTGCCAATTACTGTGTGAAAAAGGAAGGTGGGGCGGTCTCTGTGTGTGTGTGTGTGTGTTGTTCCTTTAAGAGAGCGGGGGGACACCCCCACCCCTTCATGGCGCCGTGGTAAGCGGCGCAGTCTGCAAGCTGACACACACGCACACACAAGCACAGCTAACCCCCCCCCCACACACACAGGCTGCTTGAGCCAGACCTCAGCCTAACCACTGTCACTTATGCCAATATCCCTCCACACATCCCATCTCTCTCTCACTCTCTCTCGCTCTCTCTCTCCTTTCCTTTAATTGTCTCTTATCTGTTTCTTAAATCTGTCTCTCAGTATAATGTCTATCTTCACTGCAGCTTCCCCTCCTTTCCCCTCCCTTACTCCCTCCCTCTCTCTCCCACTAGCTCTCTTTCCATCTCTCCATTCATTTCCCTCACCTCCCATCATCATGTCCCTTCTTCCCCACCCTTACCAATCCCTCCCTCCACTCCTTCTTCCCTCGCTCTTTCCATGTCTCCCTCCCTCCATGTGTTCCACCTGGTAGTAATCCAAGCTGGCCTAGTGTTGTGTATAATTTAAGGCTCTGTTGAAGAAGCACATAAAAGTTAGACAGCAGAGCCTCCTAACCACTTTGAAACACACCCCTCTCTCTCTCTAAACCTCTCGTTCTGTCTCCCATCCTCCCTTCGCCATTTGCCTCCCTCTCTTTCCTCTCTGTCACATCTCTCAGCCTCTCTATCCATCACTCACCTATCTCAGTCTCTGCACCCCCACCTGCTATATTGCTCTCCCTCTTTCCCTCCCTGTCTCTCATCCCCCTTCTCTCTCCCCGCTCTCCCTTCCTGTCTCTCAGCCCCCGTCTCTCTCTCTCTCCCTGCTCTCCTTCCTGTCTCTCAGCCTCCCGTCTCTCGCTCTCTCTCTCTCTGGAGGCAGTAGGCCCAGGAAGTCATTATCGACTGACGCTGCAAGGCTTTGAGGGAGTTCATCACTCTCCCAGGATCCAAGAGAGCATTTCCATGGCAGCACACGCATCTCTCCCTCCATCCCTTTATTCTCTCCTCTCTCCCTCCATCCCTTTATTCTCTCCTCTCTCCCCTCCTGCCCCCCAAAGCGTGCTCCTAAGCTTAACCAGATTGATTGTTCCTCACCTTCTGTACTCGCCTTTAAATCAATAGCTCCTTGTCTTGTACAGCTAAAACAGTAGAGTGTGTGTGTGTGTGATGAAAGTAATCATTGAGGAGTGTATAAAGGTTTAACCAAGTGTAACACCACCAGACTACAGTAACAAGACATATAAGACTCAGAGACTGCTTAGAGATGAGATCAGAGACAGGGAGGGAGGGAGGGAGGGAGGGAGGGAGGGAGGGAGGGAGGGAGGGAGGGAGGGAGGGAGGGAGGGGCAGAAAGACAGAGAAACAGAGAAACAGACAGTGAGGAAGGGATACAGAGAGAGATAGAGACCTCTCTGTACCCTCTGCCTGCAATCTCTTCTCCACATTTCCACAGGGTCACGCTGTGATGTTTTGACAACCCAGTATGAGGTACACACACACACAGACACACACACACATTGAATGACTGTAAGAGAGGAGAGGCATTAATTTCTTCTAACAACCCCTGATACCCTCAGTGTGTGTGTGTGTGTGTGTGTGTGTGTGTGTGTGTGTGTGTGTGTGTGTGTGTTAAGCTGAGCGAGAGGAAAGCCAAACCTCAACCGCCGAGTTGGCCAGGGATTCTGGAGCCAGAGAGAAGACCATGCTTCACCACACACACACACACACACACACACACACACACACACACACACACACACACACACACACACACACACACACACACTCTCTCTCTCTCTTTTGCTTTCACACACATACTCCTCCTTCCCCTGGCTGGAGAGTGATGGTGGCACTGGTGACTTACTGAAAAGGTCTCACTGTGTGTGAATACGTCATTCAAGAGGATAGAGGGTCTGAATGAAAGAGAGAGGAAGAGGGAGAGAGAGAGGAGGAAGAGGAAAAGGGGAGAGGAGACGGCCACACAGCAGGTCTTCCTCCCTGACCACAAGAAAGCAGAGCGCGAGAGACCCACAAAGAATCCAACAAATCCAGTCTTGATAAACTCCCATATCAATTAGGTGAAATACCACAGTGTGCATCACAGCAGCAAGATGTGTGACCTGTTGCTACAAGAAAAGGCCAACCAGTGAAGCACAAAAACCATTGTAAACACAACCTATATTTAACTGTCTATTTATTTTCTCTTTCGTACTTTAACTATTTCCACTTCGTTACAACACTATACATAGCCAGTAATATTACATTTGAAATGTCTACTCTTTTGAATATTTTGTGAGTGTTTAAATTCCTGTTTGTTTATGATCTATTCCACTTGCTTTGCCAATTTAAATGTCAGTAATCAGCACACAAATCAAATCAAATCACATTTATTTATATAGCCCTTCTTACATCAGCTGATATCTCAAAGTGATGTACAGAAACCCAGCCTAAAACCCCAAATATATTATGAGTACAGCGACTGCAATTAGAAGGCATCATGTTAATGTTACTACTTAGCTTCGGCTGTTGGAGGTCCTGACGAACCGTGTCCAGATAAAGCATCCGGAGTGAAAAAGTTGAATGAAAAAAAAGTTGTGAGGGAAAAACAAAAAATATAAACGGTAATTAAAAAGTAAAAACCGTAAAGTTGTCAGGTAGCAAAGTAAGGTTGGCAACAAAACGCACAGCAACACGTCTGCAAGTTGTGACCGGAAAACAGGAAAACAGCCACTTTGACATGATCAACGGGAGTTCCATTTAACAACACTAAAACGCTTTGGAGACGATTAATATCAGAGACATGTATATAAAGAATCTAAATATCTAAATATATGGCTCTGATTAATAAGAAACATTTTCCCTCCACGTGTTGAACAGGAAGCAGAAAAAACACTATTACATAATTATTACATAATTCTGTTCAATGAAGGACAGCAAACTGAGCCTTTCTTAATGGTTTAGAAGTAAGCTCTAGCTATGCATTTCAGACGTTGTGTCACGACTTCCACTGAAGTTGGTCCCTCTCCTTGTTCGGGCGGCGTTCGGCGGTCGAAGTCACCAACCTTCTAGCCATCGCTGATCCACTTTTCATTTTCCGTTGGTTTTGTCTTGTCTTCCATCACACCTGGTTCCAATTCCATCAATTACATGTTGTGTATTTAACCCTCTGGCCCCCCTCATGTCCTTGTCCGTAATTGTTTCTTCTAGTGCTTGTGCACAGTATGCTGGTATGACCGGGTTTTATTTGACCCATTTATTGTATTGTTCTGTTGACGGTGGTTTATGGATATTAAACGACACCGTTGTAAATCAGTTTTTGCTCTCCTGCACCTAACTACTCTGCCGCCAGTACGCACCTCACTACACGTTGTCTATAGTTAGACATTTCAGCCGTTGTCTATAGTTAGGCATTTCAGCCGTTGTCTATAGTTAGGCATTTCAGCCGTTGTCTATAGTTAGACATTTCAGCCGTTGTCTATAGTTAGGCATTTCAGCCGTTGTCTATAGTTAGACATTTCAGACGTTGTTTATAGTTAGGCATTTCAGCCGTTGTCTATAGTTCGGCATTTCAGCCGTTGTCTATAGTTAGACATTTCAGCCGTTGTCTATAGTTAGGCATTTCAGCCGTTGTCTATAGTTAGGCATTTCAGACGTTGTCTATAGTTAGGCATTTCAGACGTTGTCAATAGTTAGGCATTTCAGCCGTTGTCTATAGTTCGGCATTTCAGCCGTTGTCTATAGTTAGACATTTCAGCCGTTGTCTATAGTTCGGCATTTCAGACGTTGTCTATAGTTAGGCATTTCAGCCGTTGTCTATAGTTCGGCATTTCAGCCGTTGTCTATAGTTCGGCATTTCAGCCGTTGTCTATAGTTCGGCATTTCAGCCGTTGTCTATAGTTAGGCATTTCAGACGTTGTCTATAGTTAGGCATTTCAGACGTTGTCTATAGTTAGGCATTTCAGCCGTTGTCTATAGTTAGGCATTTCAGCCGTTGTCTATAGTTAGGCATTTCAGCCGTTGTCTATAGTTAGGCATTTCAGCCGTTGTCTATAGTTAGACATTTCAGCCGTTGTCTATAGTTAGGCATTTCAGCCGTTGTCTATAGTTAGACATTTCAGCCGTTGTCTATAGTTAGGCATTTCAGCCGTTGTCTATAGTTAGGCATTTCAGACGTTGTCTATAGTTAGGCATTTCAGACGTTGTCTATAGTTCGGCATTTCAGACGTTGTCTATAGTTAGGCATTTCAGACGTTGTCTATAGTTAGGCATTTCAGACGTTGTCTATAGTTAGGCATTTCAGCCGTTGTCTATAGTTAGACATTTCAGCCGTTGTCTATAGTTAGACATTTCAGCCGTTGTCTATAGTTAGACATTTCAGCCGTTGTCTATAGTTAGACATTTCAGACGTTGTCTATAGTTAGACATTTCAGCCGTTGTCTATAGTTCGGCATTTCAGCCGTTGTCTATAGTTAGACATTTCAGACGTTGTCTATAGTTAGGCATTTCAGCCGTTGTCTATAGTTAGGCATTTCAGACGTTGTCTATAGTTAGACATTTCAGCCGTTGTCTATAGTTCGGCATTTCAGACGTTGTCTATAGTTAGACATTTCAGCCGTTGTCTATAGTTTGGCATCAGCCAATACGTCATTGTATAGCATAGCATCATTAGAATAAAAGCTGCTGCGTTGATGTCAGTGCTTAACTCATTAGCATTAGCTTCCCCGTATGCTAGGCTAGCTAAGCATCCCTGAACTGTAGGTTGATGGCATTATATGAATGAGGAGGCATAGAGAGCCTCTTCATACAACAGTACTCAGTCAAATGGCCCATGAGTATTCATCTCCAGCTCTGCTTGTCTGAGGGAATTCATACTTCACAATGACAGTACATTAGCTGCCCTTCAGAGTGAAACAGTGTGCACAACAGCACGCATGTGCATGCAGACAGATACACGCACACACTCACATACACACCCATCACTCATCAGAGAGTCGTCTCTCGCTGTGAGGATCTGACCATCGTTCCATATCATTACAGCTCAGTGTTTCCTCTCATATCAAAACTCTGAAAGGAACACTGAGCACTATCGATCACAATATTGATATATAAGACGGCAGTAAAATATAAGTATAGAGAGAGTGTGGGAGAGAAAGAGAAAGAGAGAGAGAGAGATGGGGAAAGGGAGATAGAGAGAGTGGGAGGGAGAAAAGTGGAGGGAGAGACAATATGGGAGAGATGGAGAATGATAAAAGTAGGAGGAAGGGTCAGAGAGGGGAAGCGATAGACCAAAGGAGGGTAAGATGTCTCTGCATGTTAGAGCAACAGGTAGAAGACATAACCAGTATGACAGGAAGATGGATCTGTAAGGCCACTTCATTTCAGAGCAGCATCACACACACACACACACACACAAACTCATCAAACACCTCCCAGTAAGAACTGCAGCTCAGCTCTCTATGGCCCAGCAGGAATGGAGGACGGCGGAAGAGAGGAGATGAGCGAGAGAGAAATGGAGAAAGAGAGAAGAGGCGGGAGAGAGAGTGAGGAAGGGAGAAAGAGAACAACAGAATGCTAATGCTGATTTCTCTCTCACCTCAGAGTGAACAGACAGGCTTTCTCTGTATCCTCATAGAATCCCTCCCTGGTCGCACTCACACAACCCACAGAGTACACCGTACACACAATCACACACCTCTGGGTTGCAGTCAACAGAGGCTTGTTTGGATCGAGGGTGGAGGAGAGGGGAAGAGGGTGGAGGAGAGGGGAAGAGGGTGGTGGAGGGAGAGGCTTTTTGTTTTGTATTTCTTCACTGGAGGCAGAGGGAGAGCAGGAGAGAGGAGGGAAGTCTAAGGAGACACGCGAACAAAGAGAGAGAGTGTGTGTGTGTTTGTGCGTGTGTATTTATGTATGTGTGTGCGTATTTATGCACGCAAGTGTGTGTGTGTGTGTGTGTGTGTGTGTGTGTGTGTGTGTGTGTGTGTGTGTGTGTGTGTGTGTGTGTGTGTGTGTGTGTGTGTGTGTGTGTGTGTGCAGGCAGAGACAAAAGGAGCATATGGCAGCAGCAGCAGTGGCTGTAAATTAAACATAGAGGGAGATTAGATAATGAATGTGTGTTCAGAGCCACAGAGTCAGCACAGAGAGACAGGGGCAGAGCAGACCACCACACAGAGAGACAGGGGCAGAGCAGACCACCAAACATAGAGACAGGGGCGGAGCAGACCACCACACAGAGAGACAGGGGCAGAGCAGACCACCACACAGAGAGACAGGGGCGGAGCAGACCCCCACACAGAGAGACAGGGGCAGAGCAGACCACCACACAGAGAGACAGGGGCAGAGCAGACCACCACACAGAGAGACAGGGGCAGAGCAGACCACCACACAGAGAGACAGGGGCAGAGCAGACCACCACACAGAGAGACAGGGGCAGAGCAGACCACCACACAGAGAGACAGGGGCGGAGCAGACCACCACACAGAGAGACAGGGGCGGAGCAGACCACCAAACATAGAGACAGGGGCGGAGCAGACCACCACACAGAGAGACAGGGGTGGAGCAGACCACCACACAGAGAGACAGGGGCAGAGCAGACCACCAAACAGAGAGACAGGGGCAGAGCAGACCACCACACAGAGAGACAGGGGCAGAGCAGACCACCACACAGAGAGACAGGGGCAGAGCAGACCACCACACAGAGAGACAGGGGCAGAGCAGACCACCACACAGAGAGACAGGGGCAGAGCAGACCACCACACAGAGAGACAGGGGCAGAGCAGACCACCACACAGAGAGACAGGGGCAGAGCAGACCACCACACAGAGAGACAGGGGCAGAGCAGACCACCACACAGAGAGACAGGGGCAGAGCAGACCACCACACAGAGAGACAGGGGCAGAGCAGACCACCACACAGAGAGACAGGGGCAGAGCAGACCACCACACAGAGAGACAGGGGCAGAGCAGACCACCACACAGAGAGACAGGGGTAGAGCAGACCACCACACAGAGAGAAAGGGGGGGGGGGGTCAGATAGCCCACAGGGATACAGACGGGAGATACCAACAGGCTGGTTAACAGGTATGAGGAGCAATCCTGGAGAATTGACTTAGACAGAGAGAGGGAGAGTCACAGATATCCAGACATGGAGGGATGTAAGAAAGGAAACAGAGAGCGAGAGAAAGAGAAGAGGAAAATATGAGAGAAGGAAATAGAAGACAGAGAGGTTGTGTTTGTGTGATGGGAGATGGGAGATGGGGGCGAGAGAAAGGTAAGAGGAGGGAGGGAGGAAGAGAGAGAGGGGGGCTACCCCCACCTCAGGGTGAAGTGGACCCCTCCACTCCACTCCAAATTGGCCAGCTGCTGTGTGGCATGTGCAAAGCTGGAGCACTGATGTCAATGGGATTACAATGACACTCACATGCACGCACGCACGCACAACACACACACACACACACAACACATACACACACAGGAAAACACACACACACTAACAGGTACGTACATTGCCCTCATGCTCTAGCAGCTACTTGTAGGATTGTTGTCAAAGGCACAATGAAATAGTCTGAGAAATGCACTGGTTTGAGCAGGGTACAGTCACTAAGAGAGAGACAGAGAGAGAGAGACAGACAGAGAACGAGACCCTTGATTATTATTGTATTGCTGTTACTGATTGTCCTGTTGTGTTGACAATCTTGAAAAACAATGTATAATATTGTTAATTTAATGAATTATTACATTTACATAGTACGCTTTGGCAATATGTAAATTGTTAAGACGTGCCAATAAAGCAGCTTGAATTGAGAGAGAGAGAGAGAGAGAGAGAGAGAGAGAGAGAGAGAGAGAGAGAGAGAGAGAGAGAGAGAGAGAGAGAGAGAGAGAGAGAGAGAGAGAGAGAGAGAGAGAGAGAGAGAGAGAGAGAGAGAGAGAGAGAGAGAGAGAGAGAGAGAGAGAGAGAGAGAGAGAGAGAGAGCTTGTCCTGGTGCTCTCTTCACAAACAAAGAGTACACAGTGGCAGAATACCTGACCACTGTGACTGACCCAAACTTAAGGAAAGCTTTGACTATGTACAGACTCAGTGAGCATAGCCTTGCTATTGAGAAAGGTTGCCGTAGGAAGACCTGGCTCTCAAGAGAAGACAGGCTATGTGCACACTGCCCACAAAATGAGGTGGAAACTGAGCTGCACTTCCTAACCTCCTGCCAAATGTATGACCATATTAGAGACACATATTTCCCTCAGATTACACAGACCCACAAAGAATTAGACAACAAACCCAATTTTGATAAACTCCCATATCTGTTGGGTGAAATACTACAGTGTGCAATCATAGCAGCAATATTTGTGACCTGTTGTCACAAGAAAAGGGCAACCAGTGAATAACAAACACCATTGTAAATACAACCTGTATTCATTTTTATTTACTATTTGCACATCGCTACAACACTGTATATATACATAATATATAGTATTTCATCTTTTGGAACTTTTGTGAGTGTAATGTTTACTGTTAATTTTTAATTGTTTATTTCACTTTTGTTTATTATCTATTTCACTTGCTTTGGAAATGTAAACATACAGTTCAAGTCGGAAGTTTACATACACCTTAGCCAAATACATTTAAACTCAGTTTTTCACAATTCCTGACATTTAATCCTAGTAAAAATTCCCTGTCTTAGGTCAGTTAGGATCCCCTCCTTATTTTAACAATGTGCAATGTCAGAATAATAGTAGAGAGAATGATTTATTTCAGCTTTTATTTCTTTCATTCAAGTTTACATACACTCAATTAGTATTTGGTAGCATTCCCTTAAAATTGTTTAACTTGGATCAAATGTTTCGGGTAGCCTTCCACAAGCTTCCCACGATAAGTTGGGTGAATTTTGGCCCATTCCTCCTGACAGAGGTGGTGTAACTGAGTCAGGTTTGTAGGCCTCCTTCTTTGCACACGCTTTTTCAGTTCTGCCCACATATTTTCTATAGGATTGAGGTCAGGGCTTTGTGATGGCCACTCCAATACCTTGACTTTGTTGTCCTTAAGCCATTTTGCCACAAATTTGGAAGTATGCTTGGGGTCATTGTCCATTTGGAAGACCCATTTGCGACCAAGCTTTAACTTCCTGACTGATGTCTTGAGATGTTGCTTCAATATATCCACCTAATTTCCCTCCCTCATGATGCCATCTATTTTGTGAAGTGCACCAGTCCCTCCTGCAACAAAGCACCCCCACAACATGATGCTGCCACCCCCGTGCTTCACGGTTGGGATGGTGTTCTTCAGCTTGCAAGCCTCCCCCTTTTTCCTCCAAACATAACGATGGTCATTATGGCCAAACAGTTCTATTTTTGTTTCATCAGACCGAAGGACATTTCTCCAAAAAGTACGATCTTTGTCCCCATATGCAGTTGCAAACCGTAGTCTGGCTTTTTTATGGCGGTTTTGGAGCAGTGGCTTCTTCCTTGCTGAGCGGCCTTTCAGGTTATGTCGCTATAGGACTCGTTTTACTGTCGATATAGATACCTTTGTATCTGTTTCCTCCAGCATCTTCACAAGGTCCTTTGCTGTTGTTCTGGGATTGATTGGCACTTTTCGCACCAAAGTACATTCATCTCTAGGAGACAGAACGCGTCTCCTTCCTGAGTGGTATGATGGCTGCGTGGTCCCATGGTGTTTATACTTGCGTACTATTGTTTGTACAGATGAACGTGGTACCTTCAGGCATTTGGAAATTGCTTCCAAGGATGAACCAGACTTGTGGAGGTCTACAATTGGTTTTCTGAGGTCTTGGCTGATTTCTTTTGATTTTCCCATGATGTCAAGCAAAGAGCCACTGAGTTTGAAGGTAAACCTTGAAATACATCCTCAGGTACACCTCCAATTGACTCAAATTATGTCAATTAGCCTATCAGAAGCTTCTAAAGCCATGATATAATTTTCTGGAATGTTAAAAGCTGTTTAAAGGCACAGTCTACTTAGTGTATATAAACTTCTGACCCACTGGAATTGTGATACAGTGAATTATAAGTGAAATAATCTATCTGTAAACAATTGTTGGAAAAATGACTTGTGTCATGCACAAAGTAGATGTCCTAACCGACTTGCCAAAACTATAGTTTGTTAACAATACGTTTGTGGAGTGGTTGAAAAATTAGTTTTAATGACTCCAACCTAAGTGTATGTAAACTTCCGACTTCAACTGTATGTTTCCCATGACAAAAACGCCCCTTAACATGAATTGAAATTGAGAGAGAGAGAGAGAGAGAGAGACAGAGAAAGGAGGAGGGAGTAAGGGACGGAGAAGGAGGGAGAGCTGCTGTGAAGTTAGGCAGATAGGTATTATACTGAAAGATATCTAAGAGAGATAAGATAACACACAAATCAAGGAAAGCATCATGTGCCAGACCGGCAAGTTGTGTAACATGGTGTAAACAGTGTGTACCAGACCAGCAGGTTGTGTACAGTGGTGGGTGATAGTGGTACCAGACCAGCAGGTTGTGTTCAGTGGTGGGTGATAGTGGTACCAGACCAGCAGGTTGTGTACAGTGGTGGGTGATAGTGGTACCAGACCAGCAGGTTGTGTTCAGTGGTGGGTGATAGTGGTACCAGACCAGCAGGTTGTGTACAGTGGTGGGTGATAGTGGTACCAGACCAGCAGGTTGTGTACAGTGGTGGGTGATAGTGGTACCAGACCAGCAGGTTGTGTTCAGTGGTGGGTGATAGTGGTACCAGACCAGCAGGTTGTGTACAGTGGTGGGTGATAGTGGTACCAGACCAGCAGGTTGTGTTCAGTGGTGGGTGATAGTGGTACCAGACCAGCAGGTTGTGTTCAGTGGTGGGTGATAGTGGTACCAGACCAGCAGGTTGTGTTCAGTGGTGGGTGATAGTGGTACCAGACCAGCAGGTTGTGTTCAGTGGTGGGTGATAGTGGTACCAGACCAGCAGGTTGTGTTCAGTGGTGGGTGATAGTGGTACCAGACCAGCAGGTTGTGTTCAGTGGTGGGTGATAGTGGTACCAGACCAGCAGGTTGTGTTCAGTGGTGGGTGATAGTGGTACCAGACCAGCAGGTTGTGTTCAGTGGTGGGTGATAGTGGTACCAGACCAGCAGGTTGTGTTCAGTGGTGGGTGATAGTGGTACCAGACCAGCAGGTTGTGTTCAGTGGTGGGTGATAGTGGTACCAGACCAGCAGGTTGTGTACAGTGGTGGGTGATAGTGGTACCAGACCAGCAGGTCTGTGTTACAGTGAGTGGGTGATAGTGGTACCAGACCAGCAGGTTGTGTTCAGTGGTGGGTGATAGTGGTACCAGACCAGCAGGTTGTGTTCAGTGGTGGGTGATAGTGGTACCAGACCAGCAGGTTGTGTTCAGTGGTGGGTGATAGTGGTACCAGACCAGCAGGTTGTGTACAGTGGTGGGTGATAGTGGTACCAGACCAGCAGGTTGTGTTCAGTGGTGGGTGATAGTGGTACCAGACCAGCAGGTTGTGTACAGTGATGGGTGATAGTGGTACCAGACCAGCAGGTTGTGTTCAGTGGTGGGTGATAGTGGTACCAGACCAGCAGGTTGTGTTCAGTGGTGGGTGATAGTGGTACCAGACCAGCAGGTTGTGTTCAGTGGTGGGTGATAGTGGTACCAGACCAGCAGGTTGTGTACAGTGGTGGGTGATAGTGGTACCAGACCAGCAGGTTGTGTTCAGTGGTGGGTGATAGTGGTACCAGACCAGCAGGTTGTGTACAGTGGTGGGTGATAGTGGTACCAGACCAGCAGGTTGTGTACAGTGGTGGGTGATAGTGGTACCAGACCAGCAGGTTGTGTTCAGTGGTGGGTGATAGTGGTACCAGACCAGCAGGTTGTGTTCAGTGGTGGGTGATAGTGGTACCAGACCAGCAGGTTGTGTTCAGTGGTGGGTGATAGTGGTACCAGACCAGCAGGTTGTGTACAGTGGTGGGTGATAGTGGTACCAGACCAGCAGGTTGTGTTCAGTGGTGGGTGATAGTGGTACCAGACCAGCAGGTTGTGTTCAGTGGTGGGTGATAGTGGTACCAGACTATCTCCCTGATCTCTTTAACATCAGTGCTAAATGTTCAACACGGGATTAGAAACAGAATCTTCTCTACAACGCAAGGAACACCGCGGTGCATCACAGCCCTGTCACCTGAGCTTTTACACACAACACACACAGACATGTGAACCATGGGGCCACACACACCTGCACACACGCGAGCACGCACACGCACACGCACACACGCACACACACACACACACACACACACACACACACACACACAAAGGTCAGAGAGGTACAGTGGTCACTGCCGTATAAAACTTTGTGTCTGACATATAACTTAAGATGGTCATCAAAAACCTGTTTTATCACACACACACACACCCTGTGTGTACCTTATTAAAGAAGATGAGTGCCTGTGGTGGTCTGACACACTGTGACAGGTAGGGTTGGAGACATGGTCAGAGAGGGACAAGATGACAGTGCTCTCCGCTACACACTCCTCGCAGGCTTCCATCTCACCATCTACTACACCTTCCGTGAATTAGTGTGTGTGTGTGTGTGTGTGTGTGTGTGTGTGTGTGTGTGTGTGTGTGTGTGTGTGTGTGTGTGTGTGTGTGTGTGTGTGTGTGTGTGTGTGTGTGTGTGTGTGTGTGTGAGAGAGTGTCTGTGTAGAGGGAGAGTAATCTGTCACTGTCTCATTACTGGGCCACAGAGAGAGGGAATGAGAGGGAGGAAAGAGAGGGTGAGGAAGAGTAATGGAATAATGGATTAATAGGGGACAGAAAGAAAGGGAGGGAGTGAGAGAGGAAGAGGAGAGAGGTTAACATGACTTCAAAGGAAGAGAATGGTGGGAATATAAGAGAGGTGGCTTGGTACGTGGTGTTATGAAATTACTTCTCTTTTTGAGGGTCATTTTGTGTATTTGTGTGAGTGTATTTGTGTGTATTTCGGTGTGTCTGTCCTTGGAAGCTCCCTAGCAGGTTTATCATCATCAGGTCTCTACTGACTGACTTGTCACATCAGTGCCAAACAATCAATCCGGAACCATCTAAACAAAGGTCTTTACACACACCTCTGTTCCCCAAGACTACACACACAGATCCTATTGCTCCCCTACACACAGACCGTAATGCTATCGGGGGGGGGGACCATAATTACACACACACAGGAGGTAAGGAGATCCGGGGGAACCATAATGAGGGGACACTGTTGTTGTGATACTCTCTCTACAGTGGTTTCTGGTTACAGTGCAGGGTTGTGTTTCTACGCTAGCCTTGAGCACACCGCTGGAGACACACACAGAGTACACCACAACAACAGAAACATAACAACAATGACGTACTACGGGCCTTCAAGGGTGTACGTTTAGTAGACTACAGTACACACACACACACACACACACACACACACACACACACACACACACACACACACACACACACACACACACACACACACACACACACACACACACACACACACACACACACACACACACACACACACACACACACAGTACCAGTCAAAAGTTTGGACACACCTACTCATTCAAGGGTTTTTCTTTATTTTTATGCCAAGAGTGTGCAACGCCGTCATCAAGGCAAAGGGTGGCTACTTTGAACAATCTCAAATATAAAATATATTTTGATTTGTTTAACACTTTTTTGGTTACTACATGATTCCATATGTGTTATTTCATAGTTTTGATGTCTTCACTATTATTCTACAATGTAGAAAATAGTACAAATAAAGAAATACCCTGGAATGAATAGGTGTGTCCAAACTTTTGACTGGTACTGTATATAGACACAAACACACACACTTCAATTTCCCTGCTAAAATGCTGTTCCACAGCAACACAATACATGGCCCCACTGTCCTCTGCTCATTAGTACTGTATGAGAGAGAAAAATAGAGAGGGAGAGAGAGGGAGAACGACAGAGGTCGAGAGAGGGAGAGAGGGAGAAAGGGAGAGAGGGAGAACGACAGAGGTCGAGAGAGGGAGAAAGGGAGAGAGGGAGAAAGACAGAGGTCGAGAGAGGGAGAAAGGGAGAGAGGGAGAAAGGGAGAGAGGGAGAAAGACAGAGGTCGAGAGAGGGAGAAAGGGAGAGAGGGAGAGAGAGGGAGAAAGGGAGAGAGGGAGAAAGACAGAGGTCGAGAGAGGGAGAAAGACAGAGAGTAAATGGTTGTTAGTGTTGCAACTTATATAAATGTTAGGTTAGATCTGACTGGCTACACAGCCATCACACAGCCAGCTGCGGTCTATGTTACCTTATGAAGCACCAATAGACACTTCTGTCCTATCAACCTAACAATGACCATAATATAAATGAGCCCACTAAGCACCATGTAACCCCATCACTCCAGTAAGTCAGTGTTTAACCAGAGTAGTGTTCTACACTGACTGGGCATGCAGCACTGCCATTAGGGATCAACTCTATTCCCCTCTCAATCTCAGCTCATTGTGTGTGTGTGTGTGTGTGTGTGTGTGTGTGTGTGTGTGTGTGTGTGTGTGTGTGTGTGTGTGTGTGTGTGTGTGTGTGTGTGTGTGTGTGTGTGTGTGTGTGTGTGTGTGTGTGTGTGTGTGTGTGTGTGTGTGTGTGTGTGTGTGTGTGTGTGTGTGTGTGTCTAGGGTTATGTTAGTTAATCATAGCCTTCACTCAGCATAAATAAAGAGCAATTACTCTGGTTGGCTACGGATCCCCTACGGACACTGACATGACAGGGGATGAAGTTCTGTGAATAGGACAGTAAACACATTTGGACAATACTCACTAAGCTAAGGACAATACACACAAACATGACAAATGTGCAGCTGAAGTATCTACTGTTAGGCAATGTGCACACACACATGCACCAGTGTATTAGACAATGTACCACTGATGTTGGGCAATTGATGACTAATTCATGTTGTTACTCAATACTGACCTGCTCTACGGTTCATTAGGTCAACTGATCCTTCGGACCGAGCTGCTCACACGCGCGTGCACGGACGTATGCACACACACTGACGCACACACACCCACACATGCACAAACACTTATGCCCGCATGCACACGTACCCACGCGCACGTGAACACACACACACAGTGGCCTCCCCCTGACACCATGCATCACACAGAGTGAGCAGAGAAAACCTCATTTGGAGAACAGGCTCCTCTCCGCCTGGTTGGGAGGCTGGACGGATTATAGGCTTTTATACACACTAATCTAGTTTAGCCACGCAGGGAGAGGGAGGGAGTGTGTGTGTGTGTAAGCGTGTCTGGGCAGGTCCACTTAGCCCCCCCACTACACGCCCAGAGCGATATAGTGTGTGTGTGTGTGTGTGTGTGTGTGTGTGTGTGTGTGTGTGTGTGTGTGTGTGTGTGTGTGTGTGTGTGTGTGTGTGTGTGTGTGTGTGTGTGTGTGTGTGTGTGTGTGTGTGTGTGTGTGTGTGCCCAGTAGCCCATCCTGTGTTAGCAGGAGATAGTGTACCTCTCAGGCCTGTCAGAGCCCCCCAGGGTGAGGCTTAGCCCCTAGTCCTCTAAAGGAAGCTGGCACCACTACAGAGACAGGAACACACACGCAGAGGTATGCTCCACAGCACTTCACTGAAACACTGTCACACTCCTAACTGGCATGATCAAAGTAGTTATTATGAAGCAATTATCTTTAGCTCTCTCTCTGCCTGGACAGATGGACTCTGTGTGTGTGTGTGTGTCTGTTCAGCCTCATAACAGAGGTCAGTGGTCAGAGAGGAGGGCAAGAGCCAGCTGTGTGAATCAACAGCTGTGTGTTCAGCAAACACACCCAAACACACACACACACACACACACACACACACACACACACACACACACACACACACACACACACACACACACACACACACACACACACACACACACACACACACACACACCTCTGTTCTTAACACAACAGTTAACAGTATAGTTACAGCTTTTTACAATTCCTTTGGCACTAATTTCAGAACTTTGTGGTCATCTTTCAGAACTCTAGACACAAAACTCAAAACGGTCATCACTTGTAACACAGGCTGTCCAATGTTCAAAACATTGCATTGTGCATTCATATCTTTAAAGAAACCTTGCACTTGCAGAATCATTGGTTCAAATAACTAATTTATCATGAAATACCATAGGAACATTCATTTAGATCACCCACACACAAGATACCGATAGTTTCACTGTGTAGTTGTTTGTACAATCATTAAATATTGTAGTACAAAATATGTGATACATGTTTCATTATGGTACTACACGTAAATACATCACTGTAAAAGGACTAGTAAAGAGACTACTACAGACACAGTGGAATCATTGAACAAAATCTGAAATTTTTAACAAACACCTTGTTAATGAGAGAGGTCAGATGAGAATGTCCAGACTTATTCAAGCTAACAGAAAGGCCACAAATGCTCAAATAACAGCTTTTTAAAACAGTGATGTGCAGAAGGACATCTCTTAACGTACAACACCGTGAATAATTCAGGCTGTTGTGGAGGCAAAAGGGGGTCCTACCCAGTACTAGATAGGTTAACCTAATAAAGTGTCCAGTGAGTGTACAGTAATGTCAAATCTGAAAACATAGTCTGGGAAAGTGGTACATGGGACCATAGAAACAGTGTCTGATAAAGAATGATGATGAAATATTACATTCATAGATAATGTAGTCCAAGTTCCACGGTAATTGGTGTCAATGGATCTCGTTATCCTGAAACTTTCATGATCTTAACATTGAATATTGTTTGTCAGTTTCCATAAAACGATGCATTAAGAGTAATGCAACAGTTACTTATCATTATGAGCGGTTGTATCAATTGATAGTTAGATCATTGTAATGAAATGAATAGGCAGTCATCTCAGATGTAATTTGTGAATTTCATTTTGAAATTGTAGTACTTTGATGTTAAGTTGTGTCATTTTGAACAGCTGATTTTAGTTCAATGAACAAATGATCTTAGCTTTATGTGTATTGTATCCAAGCAATTGGAAAAAGTGTCTAGAGTTTTGAAACATTTGCATTTTGATCATTGGTTGTGAGTTGTGTGTCTAGAGTTTTGGAAAATGACATCAAGGTTCCCGAAATTAGTGCCAAAGTGATTGTAAAAAACTGTAAACATGTTAGGAACGTGTACAGGGCCTGTCAACCGTGTGTAAGTTGTAAGTGTGTGTGTGTGAGTGTGTGTTAATGTTACATGCACCAGTACAGTGAAATGCCTTTCTTGCAAACTCAAAAATCAACAATGCAATAACAAATAACAATGTATCACTAGAAAAAACACGAGAAATAAGAACAATACATATGAAATACAACATAAAGTAAGTAAGGAAGCATACTATATACAGGACATGTTGGAAACATCAGTTCCAATACCATATTTACAATGTGCAGGGCTACTGGAGTGATGGAGGTAGATATGTATAGAGGTAAGGTGACAAGGCATCAGGATATCAAATAAACAGAGTAGCAGCAGCTTGTATGTGAGTGGGTGTACGTGTGTGTAGAGTCAGTATAAATGTATGTGCATATTATCTGTGAGTGAGAAGATGATGGAGTGAGAGTGTGTGTTGGAGTGACAGTGTGTGTGTTGGAGTGACAGTGTGTGTGAGTGTGTATGACCCTGTGAGTGTGCATAGAGACAGTGTGTGTGTTGGAGTGACAGTGTGTGTGTTGGAGTGACAGTGTGTGTGAGTGTGTATGACCCTGTGAGTGTGCATAGAGACAGTGTGTGTGTTGGAGTGACAGTGTGTGTGAGTGTGTATGACCCTGTGAGTGTGCATAGAGACAGTGTGTGTGTTGGAGTGACAGTGTGTGTGAGTGTGTATGACCCTGTGAGTGTGCATAGAGACAGTGTGTGTGAGTGTGTATGACCCTGTGAGTGTGCATAGAGACAGTGTGTGTGTTGGAGTGACAGTGTGTGTGAGTGTGTATGACCCTGTGAGTGTGCATAGAGACAGTGTGTGTGAGTGTGTATGACCCTGTGAGTGTGCATAGAGACAATAGAGACAGTGTGTGTGAGTGTGTATGACCCTGTGAGTGTGCATAGAGACAGTGTGTGTGTTGGAGTGACAGTGTGTGTGAGTGTGTATGACCCTGTGAGTGTGCATAGAGACAGTGTGTGTGAGTGTGTATGACCCTGTGAGTGTGCATAGAGACAGTGTGTGTGTTGGAGTGACAGTGTGTGTGAGTGTGTATGACCCTGTGAGTGTGCATAGAGACAGTGTGTGTGAGTGTGTATGACCCTGTGAGTGTGCATAGAGACAGTGTGTGTGTTGGAGTGACAGTGTGTGTGTTGGAGTGACAGTGTGTGTGAGTGTGTATGACCCTGTGAGTGTGCATAGAGACAGTGTGTGTGAGTGTGTATGACCCTGTGAGTGTGCATAGAGACAGTGTGTGTGAGTGTGTATGACCCTGTGAGTGTGCATAGAGACAGTGTGTGTGAGTGTGTATGACCCTGTGAGTGTGCATAGAGACAGTGTGTGTGTTGGAGTGACAGTGTGTGTGTTGGAGTGACAGTGTGTGTGAGTGTGTATGACCCTGTGAGTGTGCATAGAGACAGTGTGTGTGTTGGAGTGACAGTGTGTGTGAGTGTGTATGACCCTGTGAGTGTGCATAGAGACAGTGTGTGTGTTGGAGTGACAGTGTGTGTGTTGGAGTGACAGTGTGTGTGAGTGTGTATGACCCTGTGAGTGTGCATAGAGACAGTGTGTGTGAGTGTGTATGACCCTGTGAGTGTGCATAGAGACAGTGCAAATACTGAAATAAAAGGTCAATAAAGAGGTACAAGGTAAACTCGGTCCGTCTCGCTATTTTGTTAGCTATTTATCAGTCATATTGCTTGGCAATAGAAGCTGTTTAAGAGTCTGTTGGAGTCAGACTTGATGCACCGTTACCTCATGCTGTGATGCAGCAGAGAAAATAGTCTATGACTTGGGTGGTTGGGGTCTTTGACAATTTTCCGGGCCTTCTTTTCACACCGCCTGATCTAGAGGTCCTGGATGGCAGGGAGCTCGGCCCCAGTAATGTACTGGGCTGTCCACACCACCCTGTGTAGCGCCATGCGATCGAGGGCGGTGCTATTGCCATACCAAACAGCAATGCAGCCAGTCAATATGCTCTCAATGGTACAGCTGTAGAACCTGTCCAGGATTTGAGGGCCCATGCCAAACCTTTTCAACTTCCTGAGGGGGAAGAGACACTGTTGCGCCTTCTTCACGACTGTACGTATGGATTTGGACCATTTTAAGTCTTTAGTGATTAGAAACCACAGATGAGCTTGAAGCTGTTTACCTGCTCCACTGCCCCCCCCCCCCCCCCCATTCCCTGTAGTACACGATCAGCTCGTTGGTCTTTCTGGCGTTGAGGGAGAGGTTGTTGCACCAGCACCACACTGCCAGATCACAGACCTCTTCCCTGTAGGCTGACTCATCGTCACCGGTAATCAGGCCAACCACTGTCGTGTTGGAGTCGTGCCTCGCCACACAGTCGTGAGTGAACAGGAAGTACAGGAGGGAACTAAACACACACCCCTGTGGGGCCCCCTGTGTTAAGGGTCAGCGTGGTGGAGGTGATGTTGTCTACCCTCAACACCTGGGGTCGGCCCGTCAGGAAGTCCAGGGTCCAGTTGCAGAGGAAGGTGTTCAGACCCAGGGTCCTAAGCTTGGTGACGAACTTGGAGGGGACAATGGTGTTGAAAGCTGAGCTATGGTCAATGAACAGCATTCACACATAGGTATTCCTCTTATCTAGGTGGGTGAGGGCAGTGTGGAGAGTGATTGAGATTGTGTCGTCTATGGATCTGTTGGAGATGGAGATGGTCTAGGGTGTCTGGGATGATGGAGTTGATGTGCGCCATAACCAGTCTTTCAAAGCACCTCATGATTACAGATGTGACTGCTACAGGGTGGTAGTCATTGTGGCTTGAAGCCTTAAAGTTCTTGTGAACAGGAATGATGGTGGTCATCTTAAAACGTGTGTGGATTACAGACTGGGACAAGGAGACGTTGAAAATGACCATGAATATGCCTGCCATCGGTTCTGCGCTCTGAGAACGCGCCCTGGAATACTGTCGGGGCCTGATTAAACTTGATCGACCTGATTAAAGACCCTTCTCACATCGGCATCAGAGAGCGAGATCACCCAGTCGGTGACAGCCCTCACACCCAGTCCTCTGGGTCGGTGGCGGCCCTCACACCCAGTCTTCTGGGTCGGTGGCGGCTCTCACACCCAGTCCTCTGGGTCGGTGACGGCCCTCACACCCAGTCCTCTGGGTCGGTGGCGGCCCTCACACCCAGTCCTCTGGGTCGGTGGCGGCCCTCACACCAGGCTCAATGTTGTTGTTGTCAAGTTAATCTGGTAGAGAGGCATCGTTGGGCAGATCACGGTTGGGTCTTCCTTTGTAATCCGTAATGGACTGTAACCACATGCGGTGGGCGGCGGAGCCTGTGGAATATGATTTCACCTTATTCCTATATTGTCCTTTTGCTCGTTTGATAACTCTGTGGAGGTCATAGCGGGCCTTCTTGTACTTCTTCCTGTCTTCAACCGTAGCATCAGGGTTGCCTGTCTTCGACCGTAGCATCAGGGTTGCCTGTCTTCGACCGTAGCATCAGGGTTGCCTGTCTTCGACCGTAGCATCAGGGTTGCCTGTCTTCGACCGTAGCATCAGGGTTGCCTGTCTTCGACCGTAGCATCAGGGTTGCCTGTCTTCCACCGTAGCATCAGAGTTGCCTGTCTTCGACCGTAGCATCAGGGTTGCCTGTCTTCGACCGTAGCATCAGGGTTGCCTGTCTTCGACCGTAGCATCAGGGTTGCCTGTCTTCGAACGTAGCATCAGGGTTGCCTGTCTTCGACCGTAGCATCAGGGTTGCCTGTCTTCGACCGTAGCATCAGGGTTGCCTGTCTTCGACCGTAGCATCAGGGTTGCCTGTCTTCGACCGTAGCATCAGGGTTGCCTGTCTTCAACCGTAGCATCAGAGTTGCCTGTCTTCGACCGTAGCATCAGGGTTGCCTGTCTTCGACCGTAGCATCAGGGTTGTCTAGCCCTGTGTGCGGTAGCCCTGACCTCTAGTTTAGCACCAACCTCGACGTGAATCCAGGGCTTTTGATTGGGGAAGTAGCGAACCTTCACCGTGGGGACAAAGTCGTTGATGCATTTCCTAATGAAGCCGGTGACGGAGGTGGTTAGCTCCTCGATGTTATCGATGGAGTCATGAAAGGGTGCATGAGTGTGTGTTGCTAGCACATCACAGGAGGTCTGGCCAGGGAGTGTGTACAGAGCCAGAAGCACAGATACAGGGCATGTCCACTACAGTTCATACACTCTGTGCTCTGCTCAGTGAGGGGGATTCTGGAGCTCTCTCTCCCATGGAAAACTTTACCCCCGCGCCCCCCAGTGGCAGAATGCCACCAACCAGAGAGGGGTAGGAGAACAACGGAGCGAGGTGGTGGTGGTGGGGAGGGAGAGGGCTCGGAAACTCCAAGTGGTGTGACAGAGAGTGTGTGTGTGAGTGTGTGAGTGTATGCATGTGTGTCCAGGGGGTAGTGACATGGCCGCCAGCGGAGTGTGACCACAGGGTAAGTGTGGGATTGGCCGGGACAGCCAACACATTCCTGACCCCGGGAGACAGTCCGCAGTGTCTGAAAGAACTGACCACACTGGGAAGGATGGGAAAACTACTGCCATAGAGGAACTGGCTTCTACTGTAACTCTACTGAGAGGACAGGAGGAAGGGAGGAAAGGAGAGAGGAAGAGAGAGAGAGAGAAAGAAAGCAGTTCTGTTTAAACTCTTCAGCGTGTGTGAGCGCAGGGTTGAGTAATTACAGACCGGGCTGGTGTGTGGAGCCGACAGCCTACCACAACACAGCCAGAGCCACAACACACACACATATACACACGCACATCTATCCCACAATCTATCCCCAACTGACACGCCTATATAGCGCCACCAGTATCGCATATTTGGAGGATTCAATGCTGTCTGTGTTTGTGCAGCATCAGAAGTCAGCTAAGTGGAGTACTGACACCACCTAGTGGAGGATGACAGAACAATCATAAATACAAATAAATAAATACCAACACAAATACACACACACACACAACATGAACATGTCTCTAACAATGTAACTATGTAAATCTGGTGTGCTGCTTCTGTGGATGACACGCAACAAGCATATGCATTGACCACTAATTCTGCTAGTTAAGTTTCTATGACATCACAATGACAGGAATCGTGTTAAGAGGGACAGACAGGGCTTTTATGTCTATAGAGTTATGTACTAATAGAGGTCAACCCCCCTACATGTCTGTCTTAATGTCTGTCTGTCTCACACCATGTCCTGTCAGGAAGTACTCAGAGAGAGAGAGAGGAGAGGAGAGAGAGAGAGAGAGAGAGAGAGAGAGAGAGAGAGAGAGAGAGAGAGAGAGAGAGAGAGAGAGAGAGAGAGAGAGAGAGAGAGAGAGAGAGAGAGAGAGAGAGAGAGAGAGAGAGAGAGAGAGAGAGAGAGAGAGAGAGAGAGAGAGAGAGAGAGAGAGAGAGAGAGAGAGAGAGAGAGAGAGAGAGAGAGAGAGAGAGAGAGAGAGAGAGAGAGAGAGAGAGAGAGAGAGAGAGAGAGAGAGAGAGAGAGAGAGAGAGAGAGAGAGAGAGAGAGAGAGAGAGAGAGAGAGAGAGAGAGAGAGACTACCTACTATGAAGCAATAAGAAGATAATAGAGCTGGTATTAAGTCTTGGTCTGGAACAAAAAATATGTTTTTGTTCAACATTACTGATTAAACCCAAACAGATTAATCACATTTCAGGGAGGAAGTTGACTAATGAACACACATGCACACACACACACACACACACACAGACAGAGCAGACAGAATCTGTCCCAAACGGCCACACACCCCCTCCCTCAGTTAAGTAGCAGTGGAGCCAGATGAGTCATGGGGATAGTTGTGGCTGTTGACTCAACATTCCATTCTCTTCCTCTCACCATCCTTTTCTCTCTCCTTTTCTCCCATTTCTCCTCTCTCTCTCGCTCTCACATTCACTCTCTCTCTCTCTCTCTCTCTAACTTTCTCACTCACTCACTCACTCACTCACTCACTCACTCACTCACTCACTCACTCACTCACTCACAGTCCCTCTCACAATCTTCTCTCATCTCTGCCTCTGTCTCTTTCCCTCTCTCACCCCTGTACCTCCTCCTACCTCTCTTCCTATCCCCCTGTACCTCCCCTACCTCTCTTCCTAACCCCCTGTACCTCCCCCTTCCTCTCTTCCTATCCCCCTGTACCCCCCCTACCTCTCTTCCTAACCCCCTGTACCTCCCCCCTTCCTCTCTTCCTATCCCCCTGTACCCCCCCTACCTCTCTTCCTAACCCCCTGTACCTCCCCCTGTACCTCTTCCTAACCCCCTGTACCTCCCCATACCTCTCTTCCTAACCCCCTGTACCTCCCCCTACCTCTCTTCCTAACCCCCTGTACCTCCCTCTGTACCTCCCCCCTGCCTCTCTTCCTAACCCCCTGTACCTCCCCCTACCTCTCTTCCTAACCCCCTGTACCTCCCCCTACCTCTCTTCCTAACCCCCTGTACCTCCCCCTGTACCTCCCCCTACCTCTCTTCCTATCCCCCTGTACCTCCCCTACCTCTCTTCCTATCCCCCTGTACCTACCCCCTACCTCTCTTCCTATCCCCCTGTACCTCCCTCCTACCTCTCTTCCTAACCCCCTGTACCCCCCCTACCTCTCTTCCTAACCCCCTGTACCTCCCCTACCTCTCTTCCTAACCCCCTGTACCTCCCCCCTACCTCTCTTCCTAACCCCCTGTACCTCCCCTACCTCTCTTCCTAACCCCCTGTACCTCCCCCCTACCTCTCTTCCTATCCCCCTGTACCTCCCCTACCTCTCTTCCTAACCCCCTGTACCTTCCCCCTACCTCTCTTCCTAACCCCCTGTACCTCCCCTACCTCTCTTCCTAACCCCCTGTACCTCCCCCCTACCTCTTCCTCACCCCCTGTACCTCCCCTACCTCTCTTCCTAACCCCCTGTACCTACCCCCTACCTCTCTTCCTAACCCCCTGTACCTCCCCTACCTCTCTTCCTAACCCCCTGTACCTTCCCCCCTGATTGGCTGACAGCCGTGGGATATCAGACCGTATACCACAGGTATAACAAAATATTTATTTTTACTGATCTAATTACATTGGTAACCAGTTTATAATAGCAATAAGGCACCTCAGTGGTTTGTGGCTGGAATGTGGTTTTAATCGGCTGGAATGTGGTTTTAATCAATCAGCATTCAGGATTAGACCCACCCGTTGCATAATGGGAAATTATGTGGTAACAATAGGTACTTTAGGGTTTTCACTTCAAAGACTCCAACGCAGTTGCTAACTACCTTCTAGCAGATAAAACACTACCGCTTGATTCAATGATATAATTATGAGGTGTTTTCTATGTAAATATCATGTCAACATGTTATTCATACATAATACATGTTCTTACCTTCTCGTCTCATTTACTTCACACTACACAGTTATTTACTAAACAGAGCGAAAGAAACATACAGAGAGAGAAAATGAGAGAGAAAGAGAATGAGAGAGAAAAAGTGAGAGAAAATGTGATATAGAGAGACCACAAGGGACAGAACCAGAGAGACAGCAGGAAGAGTGAGAATTAAAGAAAGAGCACCAACAGACAGACAAAGAGAGAAAGAGAGAAAGAGAAAAAGGAATGAGAGAGATTACATATAGAAGGGATTACTGAACAGTGGTAAAAGATATGACAACCTGAGTCTGAGCTTGTTATGGTTTAACATCTGTAGGGAGGGAGGGAGGGAGGGAGGGAGGGAGGGAGGGAGGGAGGGAGGGAGGGAGGGCAAGATTGGAGGAAGAGAGGGTCAGAGGTTAACACACACAGACAGAGGGGAGGGAAAGGGAAATAGCAGATCAAGGAAAGAGACCCTGCTCATGACAAGATTCACTGTGTCTGTCTGTCTGTCTGTCTGTCTGTCTGTCTGTCTGTCTGTCTGTCTGTCTGTCTGTCTGTCTGTCTGTCTGTCTGTCTGTCTGTGCATGTGTGCGTGCGTGCGTGCGTGCGTGCTCCTGGCAGACCCAGACGAGGCATTAAAATCATTGGTGCCGCCAGTGTGCCGCGGCCCCCGCTGAAAGGGTGGGGGGGGGAGTCAGAGAGTGCTAATCAGACCCATGTGTGGCCTGCGCTCGGAACAGCTGCTCCCAGGCTGAGGATCACGCACGCACGCACGCACGCACGCACGCACGCACGCACGCACGCACGCACGCACACACACACACACACACACACACACACACACACACACACACACACACACACACACACACACACACACACACACACACACACACACACAGAGAGATAGAGAGAGAGTGAGTATAGAAACTACACAGAATTACATACTTAAAGCTGAAGCTCAGCAGAGCATTTGGAATTGTTTCTGTATGAGTATGTGACAGACAGTGAAAGAGAGAGAGGAAGGGAGAGAGAGAAAAAATGAGAGAGAGAGTGTGATAAAGAGAGGGAGAAAATGAGAGAGAGAGAGAATGAGAGAGAACATGAGAGAGAGGGAGACAGAGAGTTGGGGGAGAGAGAGAGGATTGAGGGAGAGGGAGACAGAGAGTTGGGGGAGAGAGAGAGGGTTGAATTGAATTGGAGAGGGTGATTGGGGAGGTGGTGTCTTTTTCACACTCAAAGGGACAACAGGAAGTGAGAGAGCAGAGACAGGAAACTAAGCTTGTTTATTCTACTGATGGGTAAAGGAAGACAACCACCTACACTATTTTCCTCCCTCTTCTTTCCCTCTGCCTCCCCCCTCCACCGTCTACCTCCCTGGTCACCACCCTGTGTAGTCCTTCACATTCCCCCCTACTCTTCCTCTTCTTTCCCTCTGCCTCCCCCCTCCACCGTCTACCTCCCTGGTCACCACCCTGTGTAGTCCTTCACATTCCCCCCGACTCTTCCCCTTCTTTCCCTCTGCCTCCCCCCTCCACCGTCTACCTCCCTGGTCACCACCCTGTGTAGTCCTTCACATTCCCCCCTACTCTTCCTCTTCTTTCCCTCTGCCTCCCCCCTCCACCGTCTACCTCCCTGGTCACCACCCTGTGTAGTCCTTCACATTCCCCCCGACTCTTCCCCTTCTTTCCCTCTGCCTCCCCCCTCCACCGTCTACCTCCCTGGTCACCACCCTGTGTAGTCCTTCACATTCCCCCCTACTCTTCCTCTTCTTTCCCTCTGCCTCCCCCCTCCACCGTCTACCTCCCTGGTCACCACCCTGTGTAGTCCTTCACATTCACCCTGACTCTTCCCCTTCTTTCCCTCTGCCTCCCCCCTCCACCGTCTACCTCCCTGGTCACCACCCTGTGTAGTCCTTCACATTCCCCCCTACTCTTCCTCTTCTTTCCCTCTGCCTCCCCCCTCCACCGTCTACCTCCCTGGTCACCACCCTGTGTAGTCCTTCACATTCACCCTGACTCTTCCCCTTCTTTCCCTCTGCCTCCCCCCTCCACCGTCTACCTCCCTGGTCACCACCCTGTGTAGTCCTTCACATTCACCCTGACTCTTCCCCTTCTTTCCCTCTGCCTCCCCCCTCCACCGTCTACCTCCCTGGTCACCACCCTGTGTAGTCCTTCACATTCCCCCCAACTCTTCCCCTTCTTTCCCTCTGCCTCCCCCCTCCACCGTCTACCTCCCTGGTCACCACCCTGTGTAGTCCTTCACATTCCCCCCTACTCTTCCCCTTCTTTCCCTCTGCCTCCCCCCTCCACCGTCTACCTCCCTGGTCACCACCCTGTGTAGTCCTTCACATTCCCCCTGACTCTTCCCTTTCTTTCCCTCTGCCTCCCCCCTCCACCGTCTACCTCCCTGGTCACCACCCTGTGTAGTCCTTCACATTCCCCCCGACTCTTCCCTTTCTTTTCCTCTGCCTCCCCCCTCCACCGTCTACCTCCCTGGTCACCACCCTGTGTAGTCCTTCACATTCCCCCAGACTCTTCCCTTTCTTTTCCTATTCTCTCCCCTTTCAATTCAATTCAATTCAATTCAAGGGGCTTTATTGGCATGGGAAACATATGTTAACATTGCCAAAGCAAGTGAGGTAGATAATATACAAAAGTGAAATAAACAATAGAAATTAACAGTAAACAGTCTCTCTCTCTCTCTCCACTTTCCTCCTCCTCCTGTTACTGCAGTGGACAGAAGGCAATTTACCTGCCATGTTTACATTAGCAGTGCCCTGTGCTAACAGTTTCTTTAACAGTTGCTAACAGTTGCTATCTATAGCAATGGTCAGTGTGTGTTGAAGAGTAGACCTGCCTCCTCCCGAGAGATTCCTCAAATTCCTTCACTTCCCACAATGCCCACTACAAAGCTGCTGCTGCCGCATTCCCCCAGGCACATAACAACTTTATCTCGACACACACACACACACACACACACACACACACACACACACACACACACACACACACACACACACACACACACACACACACACACACACACACACACACACTGGTGCAGAAACAGCTTATTGATACACTTGGACAGCCATTAGGCACTGAGACATCAGGATTGTAAAAAGCCATCCCAAAGAGGCCCACCCTCAGCTTCAAGCCAATAAAAGTCCTTAGCAGAGGAAGGAACAGCTGTGTGTGTGTGTGTCCATTAGGAGAGATGAAAGAGGCGGCAGTCAGAGCTCTTGGTCAGGAGCCCTAATCCCTTTCCCAGCTCTGCTTTAGTCTTGGGAGGGGGTGACACATAATTCTCACTGTCTCTGTCTCTCTCTGTCTCTCTCTGTCTCTCTCTCTCTCTCTCTCTCTCTCTCTCTCTCTCTCTCTCTCTCTCTCTCTCTCTCTCTCTCTCTCTCTCTCTCTCTCTCTCTCTCTCTCTCTCATCTGTTGTTCTGTGCTGTTCTGTTCTCAGCAGTGATGTTTGGAACACAGAATATCCTGCCATCCAATCAGAGCGTCCGGCTGATGATGGAGCTGTCATAGAGCTGACAGAGAGAGGATGTGTGTATGTTTCTAAACAAAGCACACGTCCCCAGTGCTAGATGTTCTGTTCTGCGTCAGTGCTCATACACACACACGCACACGCGCGCGCACACACACACACACACACACACACACACACACACACACACACACACACACACACACACACACACACACACACACACACACACACACACACACACACACACACACACACACACACACACACACACACACACACACACACACACACACACACACACACACACACACACGCACACAGCACCTCAGTAAGACTGAGTCATAGGGAGCACCTGGAGGAGAGAGAGAGCGACAGAGAAGTGAATCACCAGAGAGACCTCATGGAAACTTCCCAGCAGCTCTAAACACGGCATATAGTCATGTAGTACAGTCTGTATTACTGTATAACTATATAGTACTTAGTACCATAACCATACTGTACTGTACAATTACATACATACAATGTTCTGCTCAGTGAGAATGCCTGAGTTTACTATTCTGTCTGAGCTCTGTACGGCAGAGAGACAGGCAGGCAGGCAGACAGACCCACAGATACATACTGCATGTAGACACTCACAGAGACCAACCAAGACAGAGACCCAGAGACCGTGTACAGAGCACAGTGTCCAGGGAGCAGAGTGGAGCAGCACACTGGTCTGATGGATGAGGAGACAGAACAGAACAGCACACCTACTGCATCATGTCATCACCACCACACACACACACACACACACACACACACACACACAGCCCAGATAGACACACAGATACACACCCACCATGCCTAGACACACATACACGCATCCCCCCCCACCACACACACACACACACACACACACACACACACACACACACACACACACACACACACACACACACAGCCCAGATAGACACACAGATACACACCCACCATGCCTAGACACACATACACGCATCCCCCCCACCCAACACACACAAACACACACAAACACACATCCCACAGTACAGCTGTAGAATATAGAAGAGGGGAGGGGAGAGGAGGGGAGTGGAGCGAGGGAGAGACTGAAAGAAGGTGAAGAGGGGGAGGGAGAGAGAGTGCGGGGAAGAAGGAAGACAGATGTTCAGTGTGAGTATCAGTGGGTGTATGACACAGAAAGTCCAAAACATAAGCTTGTTCTTGACACAGACATTAACTTCAGAAGGTGTACAGTACATTCTGCATGATACAGGTATACAACTGACAGTTGAGAAGCCTCATCTCTACCGTTACTCCTGTCCTTACTCCTGCTCTGCTCTATCCATATTCATTTCATTCATAATCTTCTAAATCTTCCAGAGATTTTCTTGACCAATCTGTCTTTAATTTCCCATGGAGCATAGCTACAACCAGCTGACTAGAGACCAAATAAACATGGCTTTGACCCCCACGTTGCAAGAAAATAGTCTTCCTCTCCCTTCACCCGCTCATTTCTCTCCTATCTTCCCCCTCTCCTAACATCCTCCTCCACCCACCTCACCCTTATCTCCTTTCCCTCTCCTTACCCCCTTCCCCGCACTCCCAGCGCCTGACGCTGTGTTTGTTTTGAGACGGCAAACTAGCGTCTCGCTGCTGTTGGTTGGTTCTGATCAACAAGTCATTAAGATAAACGAGAGGAGAGGGAAAGAGGAGGAGAGGGAGAGAGGAAGAGAGGAGAGAGGAGGAAGAAGAGGAGACAGGGAGAAAGAGGTGGAAAGGGGGAGAGAGAGGGAGAGAGACAGATCACACAGTAACATGTGTGGGTTGTAAAGAGAGTTGGGGGAGAGGTGTAGTTAGAGAAGGTATAAGGTTTGCGATGGGGGAATTCCAGCCTAGGCGTTCATATGTACATGTATGTGTTACAGAGTGGTAAGTTGGCCTGCAACTAGGCAATGCTGTGGGGGTTAGAGGACACACATACCTGGCTGGGAAATGAGAGGGTGAAGGAGGGAGGGATCTCTTTGCTCCTTATGAGACACTGTCTAAACCAGCAGTAGCAGACCTTGTCATACAACCACTACTGGGACTATGAGACACTGTCTAAACCAGCAGTAGCAGACCTTGTCATACAACCACTACTGGGACTATGAGACACTGTCTAAACCAGCAGTAGCAGACCTTGTCATACAACCACTACTGGGACTATGGGACACTGTCTAAACCAGCAGTAGCAGACCTTGTCATACAACCACTACTGGGACTATGGGACACTGTCTAAACCAGCAGTAGCAGACCTTGTCATACAACCACTACTGGGACTATGGGACACTGTCTAAACCAGCAGTAGCAGACCTTGTCATACAACCACTACTGGGACTATGGGACACTGTCTAAACCAGCAGTAGCAGACCTTGTCATACAACCACTACTGGGACTATGGGACACTGTCTAAACCAGCAGTAGCAGACCTTGTCATACAACCACTACTGGGACTATGGGACACTGTCTAAACCAGCAGTAGCAGACCTTGTCATACAACCACTACTGGGACTATGGGACACTGTCTAAACCAGCAGTAGCAGACCTTGTCATACAACCACTACTGGGACTATGGGACACTGTCTAAACCAGCAGTAGCAGACCTTGTCATACAACCACTACTGGGACTATGGGACACTGGGGGACATGCTGATACACTGATGTTGGGATGTAGAAGTAAGCCGTCTGAACACAGGGTTAGCCAGGGACCCTGGGGGGTACAGAGGGTAATGACCATGGCCACAGAGGTGATTGGGAATTCCAGTCAGAAACTCACAAATCATCTGAAAATACAAACTATCAGTATTGTTGGTTGGTTATTGTCAGTACTGTTGGTTGGTTATTGTCAGTACAGTTGGTTGGTTATTGTCAGTACTGTTGGTTGGTTATTGTCAGTACTGTTGGTTGGTTATTGTCAGTACTGTTGGTTGGTTATTGTCAGTACTGTAGGTTGGTTACTGTCAGTACTGTTGGTTGGTTATTGTCAGTACTGTTGGTTGGTTATTGTCAGTACTGTTGGTTAGTTATTGCCAGTACTGTTGGTTGGTTATTGTCAGTACTGTTGGTTAGTTATTGTCAGTACTGTTGGTTAGTTATTGTCAGTACTGTTGGTTAGTTATTGCCAGTACTGTTGGTTGGTTATTGTCAGTACTGTTGGTTAGTTATTGCCAGTACTGTTGGTTGGTTATTGTCAGTACTGTTGGTTAGTTATTGCCAGTACTGTTGGTTGGTTATTGTCAGTACTGGTGGTTGGTTATTGTCAGTACTGTTGGTTAGTTATTGTCAGTACTGTTGGTTAGTTATTGCCAGTACTGTTGGTTGGTTATTGTCAGTACTGTTGGTTAGTTATTGCCAGTACTGTTGGTTGGTTATTGTCAGTACTGTTGGTTGGTTATTGTCAGTACTGTTGGTTGGTTATTGTCAGTACTGTTGGTTGGTTATTGTCAGTACTGTTGCTTGGTTATTGTCAGTACTGTTGGTTGGTTATTGTCAGTACTGTTGCTTGGTTATTGTCAGTACTGTTGGTTGGTTATTGTCAGTACTGTTGGTTGGTTATTGTCAGTACTGTTGGTTAGTTATTGCCAGTACTGTTGGTTGGTTATTGTCAGTACTGTTGGTTGGTTATTGTCAGTACTGTTGGTTGGTTATTGTCAGTACTGTTGGTTGGTTATTGTCAGTACTGTTGCTTGGTTATTGTCAGTACTGTTGGTTGGTTATTGTCAGTACTGTTGCTTGGTTATTGTCAGTACTGTTGGTTGGTTATTGTCAGTACTGTTGGTTGGTTATTGTCAGTACTATTGGTTGGTTACTTTCAGTACTGTTAGTTGGCTACTGTCAGTACTGTTGGTTGGTTATTGCCAGTACTATTGGTTGGTTACTGTCAGTACTATTGATTGGTTATTGTCAGTACTGTTGGTTGGTTATTGTCAGTACTGTTGGTTGGTTATTGTCAGTACTGTTGGTTGGTTACTGTCAGTACTGTTGGTTGGTTATTGTCAGTACTGTTGGTTGGTTATTGTCAGTACTGTTGGTTGGTTATAGCCAGTACTGTTGGTTGGTTATTGTCAGTACTGTTGGTTGGTTACTGTCAGTACTGTTGGTTGGTTATTGTCAGTACTGTTAGTTGGTTATTGTCAGTACTGTTGGTTATTGTCAGTACTGTTGGTTATTGTCAGTACTGTTGGTTATTGTCAGTACTGTTGGTTGGTTATTGTCAGTACTGTTGGTTATTGTCAGTACTGTTGGTTATTGTCAGTACTGTTGGTTATTGTCAGTACTGTTGGTTGGTTATTGTCAGTACTGTTGGTTGGTTATTGCCAGTACTGTTGGTTGATTATTGTCAGTACTGTTGGTTATTGCCAGTACTGTTGGTTATTGTCAGTACTGTTGGTTGGTTATTGTCAGTACTGTTAGTTGGTTATTGTCAGTACTGTTGAGCTCCACATAAACCCCCCAACACACAATAAACTGTCGGCGGCAGCCGCGGGAAGCGGCACTCTTCACACTTAAAAATATCCAGCAAAATGCTATTTAAACAGACCCAGGTTACAGCCACTAATAAAACAAATACACACAGGAATAATTGTATCAACACGCCAACCTGGCTGTAAGAAAAACCTCACCATGTGTAGTGGGGGAAGGGGGGCTTTGGAGAGAGAGAACGAACGAGGGAGTGAAGGAAGGAAGGTGGGATGGAGGGAGGGAGGTAAAAGGAAAGGGGGGGGGGGGGGGGGGGCAGGTCCCACAGAGCTACCGTGCAGGCGCCAGTGAAGATAGCGACGGAGGGAGGGATGTAGAGTGGAGGCAGAGAAAAAAAGCCTGCAGAAACTCTCAACAGATGCGTGAAGCCCTTGTCAGCATTCCTGCTAGGTAACGCAAGGTCAGGAGTGAGCAGGAAGACAATATGAGGACTATTTGGGCTCCCTGAGCGCCAGATGTGTTTTAATAAGACGGCTGCCCTCACAGCTAATAAGGTCAGCCTCTGGCTCCAGCCAGACGAGCAAACAAGTAGACTCTTGGCAGGAATTCAGCTCCAGCTTGGCACAGACTCCCTCCCTGCTTCCTGCCTGCCTCGCTCCACTTCACTCGCTGCCTGCCTGCCTTGGAGAGAGCAGAGAGGGAGAGAGGGAAGCCCAGATAGAAGAGGAGAGGTTCCTCTCTCTCTCTCTCTCTCTCTCCCCACCTACTTTTTATTAGACACTTCACTGCTAGGACTGTCCATCCCCTCTGACTACCTTTCGATACGCAACATGAAAAATTCTCCGTTGCCGTTAATAAATACATTATGACAAAATTAAATGTACAAATAAATATTGGCACAATAAATCTGAGCTCTCCGGAGAGGAGAATAAAGCTGTGGCGTGGGCGCCGGGAGACATGGGGAGATGGAGGGCTGGGAAGACTTCCCCACAAAGAAGAAGGGAGGGAGGGAGGGAGATGGAGAGATGGCACGAGAGAAAGAAATAGGAAGGAAGAGGAAAAGAGAGAGAGAGAGAGAGAGAGAGAGAGAGAGAGAGAGAGAGAGAGAGAGAGAGAGAGAGAGAGAGAGAGAGAGAGAGAGAGAGAGAGAGAGAGAGAGAGAGAGAGAGAGAGAGAGAGAGAGAGAGAGAGAGAGAGAGAGAGAGAGAGAGAGAGAGAGAGAGAGAGAGAGAGAGAGAGAGAGAGAATTCTCCAGACAAAGCTAGTCCAAACAATGCTTAATTTGAATAAATATTTTAATCCAATAATCCAGTGGGGAAAATGCATATTTAAAAATGTTAACCAACTGGGTCTAAACCACTAGAAATCTCCCATAGAATGCCACTTTCCATGACGGATTGCTGTCATCAGAAACAAAGCACCAACATGATACCATATCTTCCTCAACACTCCTGTGTCTAATATGTGTGTATGGGGACACCGCTGGGTGTAGTGTCAAACAGAGTGTCACAGGAAGTCAGAGGGGAAGTACCATGCACGGTGGGCTGGGGGAGACCTGCTGTTATTACACTCCTATCACACACGCATGAACACACACATACACCCTCTGGGACGGCGTGACCGATGTAGACTTGTGGTTGTCACAGCACCCAGTTCTGTATTGGAGATGAGAAGGGCTCTCAGATGTCCCTGGCATTAACACACACACTTACAGCCAAGAGTACACACACATACACACATACAGTACCAGCCCATCCCTCAGCACAGCTAGGATTTGCTTTAAGCCCCTACACACTCCCTCCCTCCCCCTCCCTTCCTCTCCCTTCCCTTCCCCTACCTTCCCCTCACCTCCCCTCCTTCTCTTCCTTTGGCCTTCCTCTGTCCAGTCTCTCTCTCTCTCTCTGGCGGGTGGTAAAGTTGACGTCATCCTCGACTTCTCACGAAATCAGAGCATCAGACAGGCCCTCTCCACTCCTCCCCTCCCCATGCCTGCAGTATTCACAACTCAAATATTTACCCCTGGGCTTGGCTACAGCCTGCCCTGCTCTGTTATACCATACCACACACACACACACAATAATGTTCACACACTCACACACTGCACTATAATACCAATACAGTCAAATACTTACACATGACTTACAGACACAGTCCACTTCACACTAAAGAGCCACACACCATAGGGATCACTTAAAGTACACCTCAATGACAGCAGGCTAAAGAGGTGGACAGCAGGCTAAAGAGGTGGACAGCAGGCTAAAGAGGTGGACAGCAGGCTAAAGAGGTGGACAGCAGGCTAAAGAGGTGGACAGCAGGCTAAAGAGGTGGACAGCAGGCTAAAGAGGTGGACAGCAGGCTAAAGAGGTGGACAGCAGGCTAAAGAGGTGGACAGCAGGCTAAAGAGGTGGACAGCAGGCTAAAGAGGTGGACAGCAGGCTAAAGAGGTGGACAGCAGGCTAAAGAGGTGGACAGCAGGCTAAAGAGGTGGACAGCAGGCTAAAGAGGTGGATAGCAGGCTAAAGAGGTGGACAGCAGGCTAAAGAGGTGGACAGCAGGCTAAAGAGGTGGACAGCAGGCTAAAGAGGTGGACAGCAGGCTAAAGAGGTGGACAGCAGGCTAAAGAGGTGGACAGCAGGCTAAAGAGGTGGACAGCAGGCTCTAGGGGTAGCAGTAGTATGGTAGTAATGCTGGTTGGGCTGTGAGGGTGTGGACGGATGGAGGAGAAAGCTGAGAGGTGACAGAGGTGGTACTAACGTATCTTTTTAAAGCTCTAAATGGGTGTCTGTCTACCCTGTATCGTCCCAGGCATGAGTCAGACCATGTCAGCTGACCAGGAAAAACTCCTGACCCTAGTTAGCCTATAGCTAATCACCAATCACACACATAGTTAACATTGGTCAGGTGAAAAAAAACACCCCTGAGAGACGGCTTCTTTAGAGTGGTCAACTGGTATAGAGGTCAAAGGTCAAAAGCTATCTGGTAGGGTCAGACAGCAGGCTCTGTTTAGCTCTAGTGGGGTTTGGGGAGTAGCTGGGGATAGTCCTTATTACATCATTAACAACACACACATATAAAGTATACATAAAAAAGAGATACACACGCACGCACACACACACACACACACACAGTAGTTTGTATATGTAGTGTAGAGGTGTGCTCCCAAGGTCCCAGTATGTATGAGTTAGTAGAGAGCAGGTAGTCAACTGGTCTTGTCTTCCTAGTTTAAACACACATCACTGAGAACTGGGCTCTTCCACACAGCCATCCATTCAGTCTGACAGAGTAACAGGGTTCATTCTTTATGGTTAGAGGGTTAAAACAGAACCATCTCAAAGGGTTACGTTTAGGTATGGACTATGGTTTGCTAGAGCATGGTGAAGTGGTCTAAACAGTGTGCTCCAGCACCAAGCATCACCAGCCGTTATGTTCTGGGTGAGAGCAGAGGAAGGATACATCAACGTTCTGGGACCTTTTCAAACATCCCAAATAGGCATCTATTTCTAGTGATCAGTCTGAGCCTACAGTGTGTATGAAAACACACAGACACAGACACAGAATGCTCCACTGGATAAGATGGATAAGGATACCCTGTAGATAGGATTCCCTCAACGTTCCATAGGGTTCAGAACAGCCAGTACCACGGTGATTACATGATGAGTAACATGATCAATTCACAGAACCAGCCTAGAATGAGCAGTACTAGTACACTGAGTAGAAACAGTACAGGCCTATTGGCTTTTTTCTCAGTAGCTTGAAACCACTTTTAGAGCTGTGGGCAGAAGTATACACAAACAATAGATTTTGGCTGTGGTTGACTTGCAGTCAATATAGAATGGTATCCTCTATACCCTGCCTGGCTGGCTCATTCTGGTTCTACACCACCAGACTGTTCTGTAAGAGAGGATAACCTGATCTCCATCTAACTAGTAACTACACGCTTCAACCACACACACACACACACACACACACACACACACACACACACACACACACACACACACACACACACACACACACACACACACACACACACACACACACACACACACACACACACACACACACACACGTACAAACACACTACATTCTGCCCCTCTCCATCTCTCTCTCTCCTCAGGTCAGGTCTCAAAGTGAGGGTCGTGAGGTCGTGAGGTCGTGAGGTCATGGGTAAAATTAGAGCAATGCTAATGTGCTCTGCTCTTCAAGGTTAATTACTGAAAATGAGAAAACCTCTTCAGCTGATCATGAAAAGACTCATTCATCCATTTTCTCTTTTCTCCATCCACTCTGTCTTTTCTCGTTGTCTTCAATTGGCTGAGGCCAGCTATTCAGGGACCATGCTATGAATATTTTTACATCAGGACATATTTAAATGTTTAAGGCTGGTCTCTGGTACACCAGTACCGGATTGGGAAAAAAAGTATAATTAACATGGCTATTATAGAAATATGGATAGATCTATCTGCATTGGACAGCTGAACTAGTCCATCTGGTGTCCATCTGGTGTCCATCTGGTGTCCTGATGTCTGGCAGACATGCATGAGTCTAACTTTCAGAGATAAATATTCATTAGGAGGTTGCTAAGCTACCTAACCCTTGACCTGTTCACTTCCTGTTTTTTCAGATGATGTCAATGACCAGCATCACAGAAATACACACAGCCTAATAAGAACTCCTACGCACTGAGAGTCCAAAACATTAGGAACAACATTCCTAATATTGAGTTGCAACCCCTTTTTCCCTCAGAACAGACTCAATTCGTTGAGGCATGGACTCTACAAGGTGTCGAAAGCGTTCCACAGGGATGCTGACCCATGTTGACTTCAGTGCTTCCCACAGTTGTGTCAAGTTAGCTGGATGACATTTGGGTGGTGGACCATTCTTGACACACACAGGAAACTGTTGAGCGTGAAAAACCCAGCAGCGTTGCAGTTCTTGACACAAACCGGTGCGCCTGGCACGTACTACCATACTCCGTTCAAAGTCACTTCAATATTTTGTCTTGCCCATTCACCCTTTGAATGGCACACAATCCGTCTCTCCATTGTCTCAAGGCTTAAAAATCATTATTTAACCTGTCTCTTCCCCTTCATAGTGAAGTGGATTTAACAACTGACATCAATAAGGAATCATAGCTTTCACCTGGATTCACCTGACATGGTAAGAGCAGGTGTTCCTAATGTTTTGTACATTCAGTGTATATCTCTTTCAATCTCTTTGTAGTGTCATCCTTAATTTCAATCAATTACACATAATCCCCCCTCATCTCTGACACAGTTTATAGGATATTGATAACCCTGTGTGTGTGTGTGTGTGTGTGTGTGTGTGTGTGTGTGTGTGTGTGTGTGTGTGTGTGTGTGTGTGTGTGTGTGTGTGTGTGTGTGTGTGTGTGTGTGTGTGTGTGTGTGTGTGTGTGTGTGTGTGTGTGTGTTATTCAGCCAGCTGTCTCCTATCTCTTCACAGTCTCTGACATTTAGCCCCAGCAGGTTGGTGCACGCACAAACACACACACAAACACTCTCACACACAAACACACACAAAAACTCACAAACTCACACACAAAAACCCCTAACTCTGACCCCTAACCCTGACTTTACTCCACCCTTTCTGGTTCTAACTCACTCAAACTGTGACAAATTCCCTTTGTCTCTGCCCCCGTCTCTGCCTCGGTCTCTGCCTCTGTCCCTGCCCCTGCCTCCGTCTCTGTCCCTGTCTCTGCCCCTGTCTCTGCCCCTGTCTCTGCCCCTGTCTCTGCCCCTGTCTCTGTCCCTGTCTCTGCCCCTGTCTCTGTCCCTGTCTCTGCCCCTGTCTCTGTCCCTGTCTCTGTCTCTGTCTCTGCCCCTGTCTCTGTCCCTGTCTCTGCCCCTGTCTCTGCCCCTGTCTCTGTCCCTGTCTCTGCCCCTGTCTCTGTCCCTGTCTCTGTCCCTGCCTCTGCCCCTGTCTCTGCCCCTGTCTCTGCCCCTGCCTCTGCCCCTGTCTCTGCCCCTGTCTCTGTCCCTGTCTCTGTCCCTGTCTCTGCCCCTGTCTCTGTCCCCTCTGCCCCTGTCTCTGCCCCTGTCTCTGCCCCTGCCTCTGCCCCTGTCTCTGTCTCCAGCCAGGTCACCCGTGATACAAGTCAGTATTTGACGTCCATCCATGTCTGAGGACTTTGGGAGATGATGTGGAAACCAGCCACTAGGGGAAACAGTGAGCACTGTTACTTTCAAGTAGGTTTCAGGTATGCTAGGGTGTTGTGGATGGTGAAGGTGGAAGGCATCTGCCTTTGGAGCCAAAGGTTACATATTCAAATCCAGCAATAGAAAGTTATTTTAGAGATGTTTGTTTTAGGACTATCCCAAACCTTAACCCTTACCTTAACCACACAGAGTTAATGCCTAAACTTAACCTTAAACACTTAGAAATGTGACGTTTGGAACAACTTCTAAATTTGATGACGTGAGACTGTGAGAGCTAGTTGCTGTCTAGGTCTCTGTATCACTACACACACACCCACACACACACACACACACACACACACACACACACACACACACACACACACACACACACACACACACACACACACACACACACACACACACACACACACACACACACACACACACACACACAGCATGAAACAATCTAAAATACGTTTGGGGGAAAGAAGGAGAGATTGAAGAGAGGTAGAGGGGAGTGATGGAAGGGCAAAGGGGGGAATCTGAAGAGAGAATCAACTGGATCACACAGGTCAGAGAGGAAGAGGGAGAGAATCAACTAGATCACACAGGTCAGAGAGGAAGAGGGAGAGAATCAACTAGATCACACAGGTCAGAGAGGAAGAGGGAGAGAATCAACTAGATCACACAGGTCAGAGAGGAAGAGGGAGAGAATCAACAAGATCACACAGGTCAGAGAGGAAGAGGGAGAGAATCAACTGGATCACACAGGTCAGAGAGGAAGAGGGAGAGAATCAACAAGATCACACAGGTCAGAGAGGAAGAGGGAGAGAATCAACTAGATCACACAGGTCAGAGAGGAAGAGGGAGAGAATCAACTAGATCACACAGGTCAGAGAGGAAGAGGGAGAGAATCAACAAGATCACACAGGTCAGAGAGGAAGAGGGAGAGAATCAACTGGATCACACAGGTCAGAGAGGAAGAGGGAGAGAATCAACTAGATCACACAGGTCAAAGAGGAAGAGGGAGAGAATCAACTGGATCACACAGGTCAGAGAGGAAGAGGGAGAGAATCAACTAGATCACACAGGTCAAAGAGGAAGAGGGAGAGAATCAACTAGATCACACAGGTCAAAGAGGAAGAGGGAGAGAATCAACAAGATCACACAGGTCAGAGAGGAAGAGGGAGAGAATCAACTAGATCACACAGGTCAAAGAGGAAGAGGGAGAGAATCAACTAGATCACACAGGTCAAAGAGGAAGAGGGAGAGAATCAACTAGATCACACAGGTCAGAGAGGAAGAGGGAGAGAATCAACTAGATCACACAGGTCAAAGAGGAAGAGGGAGAGAATCAACTAGATCACACAGGTCAGAGAGGAAGAGGGAGAGAATCAACTAGATCACACAGGTCAAAGAGGAAGAGGGAGAGAATCAACTAGATCACACAGGTCAGAGAGGAAGAGGGAGAGAATCAACTAGATCACACAGGTCAAAGAGGAAGAGGGAGAGAATCAACTAGATCACACATGTCAGAGAGGAAGAGGGAGAGAATCAACTAGATCACACAGGTCAAAGAGGAAGAGGGAGAGAATCAACTAGATCACACAGGTCAGAGAGGAAGAGGGAGAAAATCAACCAGATCACACAGGTCAAAGAGGAAGAGGGAGAGAAAAGGAGGAAGCAGAAAGAATAGAATAAGAGAAAAGGTATAGCGGGAAGAGATGGATGTGATAAATCATTGCACCCGGTCTCAATGCTCTCCTCAACATGAGTGCAAGGCTTTGAACACCTCTTCCACTGGCAGGAGAGTGATGAAGGATGGTCACGCTGTAATCTTAACTGTAATCTTCACACAAACACACACACTCACAGCCATTATGCACTCTACACGGTACTGTATAGTGTGTCTGGGTTGAGTTAGTCTTGAGCTACATGTCAGAGCCCAGGGAGAAGTACAGTACAGCAGGTCTGAGCCTTCCTCTGATCTGGTCCTGACTTTACACATTAAACTAACACACAGCATAAGTCTGGCCCTGGCCTGCTCTCTACGTTGTGTTTCCCTGGCCTGCTCTCTACCTTGTGTGGCTCTGGCCTGCTCTCTACCTTGTGTGGCTCTGGCCTGCTCTCTACCTTGTCTGGCTCTGGCCTGCTCTCTACCTTGTCTGGCCTGCTGGCCTGCTCTCTCTACCTTGTCTGGCCCTGGCCTGCTCTCTACCTTGTCTGGCCCTGGCCTGCTCTCTACCTTGTCTGGCCCTGGCCTGCTCTCTACCTTGTCTGGCCCTGACCTGCTCTCTACCTTGTGTGGCTCTGGCCTGCTCTCTACCTTGTCTGGCCCTGGCCTGCTCTCTACCTTGTCTGGCTCTGACCTGCTCTCTACCTTGTCTGGCCCTGGCCTGCTCTCTACCTTGTCTGGCTCTGGCCTGCTCTCTACCTTGTCTGGCTCTGGCCTGCTCTCTATCTTGTCTGGCCCTGGCCTGCTCTCTACCTTGTCTGGCCCTGACCTGCTCTATACCTTGTCTGGCCCTGGCCTGCTCTCTACCTTGTCTGGCCCTGACCTGCTCTCTACCTTGTCTGGCAATGGCCTGCTCTCTACCTTGTCTGGCCCTGACCTGCTCTCTACATTGTCTGGCCCTGGCCTGCTCTCTACCTTGTCTGGCCCTGACCTGCTCTCTACCTTGTCTGGCCTTGGCCTGCTCTCTACCTTGTCTGGCCCTGGCCTGCTCTCTACCTTGTCTGGCCCTGGCCTGCTCTCTACCTTGTCTGGCCCTGGCTTGCTCTCTACCTTGTCTGGCTCTGACCTGCACTCTACCTTGTCTGGCCCTGACCTGCACTATATCTTGTCTGGCCCTGGCCTGCTCTCTACCTTGTCTGGCTCTGGCCTGCTCTCTACCTTGTCTGGCTCTGGCCTGCTCTCTATCTTGTCTGGCCCTGGCCTGCTCTCTACATTGTCTGGCCCTGACCTGCTCTCTACCTTGTCTGGCCCTGGCCTGCTCTCTACCTTGTCTGGCCCTGGCCTGCTCTCTACCTTGTCTGGCCCTGGCCTGCTCTCTACCTTGTCTGGCCCTGACCTGCTCTCTACCTTGTCTGCTCCTGGCCTGCTCTCTACCTTGTCTGGCCCTGACCTGCTCTCTACCTTGTCTGGCCCTGGCCTGCTCTCTACCTTGTCTGGCCCTGGCCTGCTCTCTACCTTGTCTGGCCCTGGCCTGCTCTCTACCTTGTCTGGCCCTGACCTGCTCTCTACCTTGTCTGGCTCTGGCCTGCTCTCTACCTTGTCTGGCCCTGGCCTGCTCTCTACCTTGTCTGGCCCTGACCTGCTCTCTACCTTGTCTGGCCCTGGCCTGCTCTCTACCTTGTCTGGCTCTGGCCTGCTCTCTACCTTGTCTGGCTCTGGCCTGCTCTCTATCTTGTCTGGCCCTGGCCTGCTCTCTACCTTGTCTGGCCCTGACCTGCTCTCTACCTTGTCTGGCCCTGGCCTGCTCTCTACCTTGTCTGGCCCTGACCTGCTCTCTACCTTGTCTGGCAATGGCCTGCTCTCTACCTTGTCTGGCCCTGACCTGCTCTCTACATTGTCTGGCCCTGGCCTGCTCTCTACCTTGTCTGGCCCTGACCTGCTCTCTACCTTGTCTGGCCTTGGCCTGCTCTCTACCTTGTCTGGCCCTGGCCTGCTCTCTACCTTGTCTGGCCCTGGCCTGCTCTCTACCTTGTCTGGCCCTGGCTTGCTCTCTACCTTGTCTGGCTCTGACCTGCACTCTACCTTGTCTGGCCCTGACCTGCACTATATCTTGTCTGGCCCTGGCCTGCTCTCTACCTTGTCTGGCTCTGGCCTGCTCTCTACCTTGTCTGGCTCTGGCCTGCTCTCTATCTTGTCTGGCCCTGGCCTGCTCTCTACATTGTCTGGCCCTGACCTGCTCTCTACCTTGTCTGGCCCTGGCCTGCTCTCTACCTTGTCTGGCCCTGACCTGCTCTCTACCTTGTCTGGCCCTGGCCTGCTCTCTACCTTGTCTGGCCCTGACCTGCTCTCTACCTTGTCTGGCCCTGGCCTGCTCTCTACCTTGTCTGGCCCTGACCTGCTCTCTACCTTGTCTGGCAATGGCCTGCTCTCTACCTTGTCTGGCCCTGACCTGCTCTCTACATTGTCTGGCCCTGGCCTGCTCTCTACCTTGTCTGGCCCTGGCCTGCTCTCTACCTTGTCTGGCCTTGGCCTGCTCTCTACCTTGTCTGGCCCTGGCCTGCTCTCTACCTTGTCTGGCCCTGGCCTGCTCTCTACCTTGTCTGGCCCTGGCTTGCTCTCTACCTTGTCTGGCTCTGACCTGCACTCTACCTTGTCTGGCCCTGACCTGCACTATATCTTGTCTGGCCCTGGCCTGCTCTCTACCTTGTCTGGCTCTGGCCTGCTCTCTACCTTGTCTGGCTCTGGCCTGCTCTCTATCTTGTCTGGCCCTGGCCTGCTCTCTACATTGTCTGGCCCTGACCTGCTCTCTACCTTGTCTGGTCCTGGCCTGCTCTCTACCTTGTCTGGCCCTGACCTGCTCTCTACCTTGTCTGGCCCTGGCCTGCTCTCTACCTTGTCTGGCCCTGACCTGCTCTCTACCTTGTCTGGCCCTGGCCTGCTCTCTACCTTGTCTGGCCCTGACCTGCTCTCTACATTGTCTGGCCCTGGCCTGCTCTCTACCTTGTCTGGCCCTGGCCTGCTCTCTACCTTGTCTGGCCCTGGCCTGCTCTCTACCTTGTCTGGCTCTGACCTGCTCTCTACCTTGTCTGGCTCTGGCCTGCACTCTATCTTGTCTGGCCCTGGCCTGCACTCTACCTTGTCTGGCTCTGGCCTGCACTCTATCTTGTCTGGCCCTAGCCTGCACTCTATCTTGTCTGGCTCTGGCCTGCTCTCTACCTTGTCTGGCCCTGACCTGCTCTCTACCTTGTCTGTCCCTGGCCTGCTCTCTACCTTGTCTGGCCCTGGCCTGCTCTCTACCATGTCTGGCCCTGGCCTGCACTCTACCTTGTCTGGTCCTGGCCTGCTCTCTACCTTGTCTGGCCCTGGCCTGCTCTCTACCTTGTCTGGCCCTGGCCTGCTCTCTACCTTGTCTGGCTCTGGCCTGCTCTCTACCTTGTCTGGCTCTGGCCTGCTCTCTACCTTGTCTGGCCCTGGCCTGCTCTCTACCTTGTCTGGCCTTGGCCTGCTCTCTACCTTGTCTGGCCCTGGCCTGCTCTCTACCTTGTCTGGCCCTGGCCTGCTCTCTACCTTGTATGGCCCTGGCCTGCTCCCTACTTTGTCTGGCCCTGACCTGCTCTCTACCTTGTCTGGCCCTGGCCTGCTCTCTACCTTGTCTGGCCCTGACCTGCTCTCTACCTTGTCTGGCCCTGGCCTGCTCTCTACCTTGTCTGGCCCTGACCTGCTCTCTACCTTGTCTGGCCCTGGCCTGCTCTCTACCTTGTCTGGCCCTGACCTGCTCTCTACCTTGTCTGGCCCTGGCCTGCTCTCTACCTTGTCTGGCCCTGGCCTGCACTCTACCTTGTCTGGCCCTGACCTGCTCTCTACCTTGTCTGGCCCTGGCCTGCTCCCTACCTTGTCTGGCCCTGGCCTGCTCCCTACCTTGTCTGGCCCTGGCCTGCTCCCTACCTTGTCTGGCCCTGGCCTGCACTCTACCTTGTCTGGCCCTGACCTGCTCTCTACCTTGTCTGGCCCTGGCCTGCTCCCTACCTTGTCTGGCCCTGGCCTGCTCCCTACCTTGTCTGGCCCTGGCCTGCCCCCTACCTTGTCTGGCCCTGGCCTGCTCCCTACCTTGTCTGGCCCTGGCCTGCACTCTACCTTGTCTGGCCCTGGCCTGCTCCCTACCTTGTCTGGCCCTGGCCTGCTCTTTACCTTGTCTGGCCCTGGCCTGCTCTCTATCTTGTCTGGCCCTGGCCTGCTCTCTACCTTGTCTGGCCCTGGCCTGCTCTCTACCTTGTCTGGCCCTGGCCTGCTCTCTACCTTGTCTGGCCCTGGCCTGCTCTCTACCTTGTCTGGCCCTGGCCTGCTCTCTACCATTCCAAGCATCTGCCTCTAACCCTAGGAAGCTCTTTGCCACCTTCTCCTCCCTCCTGAATCCTCCTCCCCCTCCCCCCCCCTCCTCCCTCTCTGCAGACGACTTCGTCAACCATTTTGAAAAGAAGGTCGACGACATCCGATCCTCGTTTGCTAAGTCAAACGACACCGCTGGTTCTGCTCACACTGCCCTACCCTGTGCTTTGACCTCTTTCTCCTCTCTCTCTCCAGATGAAATCTCGCGTCTTGTGACGGCCGGCCGCCCAACAACCTGCCCGCTTGACCCTATCCCCTCCTCTCTTCTCCAGACCATTTCCGCAGACCTTCTCCCTTACCTCACCTCGCTCATCAACTCATCCTTGACCGCTGGCTACGTCCCTTCCGTCTTCAAGAGAGCGAGAGTTGCACCCCTTCTGAAAAAACCTACACTCGATCCCTCCGATGTCAACAACTACAGACCAGTATCCCTTCTTTCTTTTCTCTCCAAAACTCTTGAACGTGCCGTCCTTGGCCAGCTCTCCTGCTATCTCTCTCAGAATGACCTTCTTGATCCAAATCAGTCAGGTTTCAAGACTAGTCACTCAACTGAGACTGCTCTTCTCTGTATCACGGAGGCGCTCCGCACTGCTAAAGCTAACTCTCTCTCCTCTGCTCTCATCCTTCTAGACCTATCGGCTGCCTTCGATACTGTGAACCATCAGATCCTCCTCTCCACCCTCTCCGAGTTGGGCATCTCCGGCGCGGCCCACGCTTGGATTGCGTCCTACCTGACAGGTCGCTCCTACCAGGTGGCGTGGCGAGAATCTGTCTCCTCACCACGCGCTCTCACCACTGGTGTCCCCCAGGGCTCTGTTCTAGGCCCTCTCCTATTCTCGCTATACACCAAGTCACTTGGCTCTGTCATAACCTCACATGGTCTCTCCTATCACTGCTATGCAGACGACACACAATTAATCTTCTCCTTTCCCCCTTCTGATGACCAGGTGGCGAATCGCATCTCTGCATGTCTGGCAGACATATCAGTGTGGATGACGGATCACCACCTCAAGCTGAACCTCGGCAAGACGGAGCTGCTCTTCCTCCCGGGGAAGGACTGCCCGTTCCATGATCTCGCCATCACGGTTGACAACTCCATTGTGTCCTCCTCCCAGAGCGCTAAGAACCTTGGCGTGATCCTGGACAACACCCTGTCGTTCTCAACTAACATCAAGGCGGTGGCCCGTTCCTGTAGGTTCATGCTCTACAACATCCGCAGAGTACGACCCTGCCTCACACAGGAAGCGGCGCAGGTCCTAATCCAGGCACTTGTCATCTCCCGTCTGGATTACTGCAACTCGCTGTTGGCTGGGCTCCCTGCCTGTGCCATCAAACCCCTACAACTCATCCAGAACGCCGCAGCCCGCCTGGTGTTCAACCTTCCCAAGTTCTCTCACGTCACCCCGCTCCTCCGCTCTCTCCACTGGCTTCCAGTTGAAGCTCGCATCCGCTACAAGACCATGGTGCTTGCCTACGGAGCTGTGAGGGGAACGGCACCTCAGTACCTTCAGGCTCTGATCAGGCCCTACACCCAAACAAGGGCTCTGCGTTCATCCACCTCTGGCCTGCTCGCCTCCCTACCACTGAGGAAGTACAGTTCCCGCTCAGCCCAGTCAAAACTGTTCGCTGCTCTGGCACCCCAATGGTGGAACAAACTCCCTCACGACGCCAGGACAGCGGAGTCAATCACCACCTTCCGGAGACACCTGAAACCCCACCTCTTCAAGGAATACCTAGGATAAAGCAATCCTTCCCCCCCCCCCCCCCCCCCTTAAAAGATTTAGATGCACTATTGTAAAGTGGCTGTTCCACTGGATGTCATTAGGTGAATGCACCAATTTGTAAGTCGCTCTGGATAAGAGCGTCTGCTAAATGACTTAAATGTAAATGTAAATGTACCTTGTCTGGCTCTGACCTGCTCTCTACCTTGTCTGGCCCTGGCCTGCTCTCTATCTTGTCTGGCCTACCTTGTGTGTGTAGGTGAGAAAAAGGAAGTGGCCATATGGCTGTGTTCAGCATGCCCGGATTAGAGCAGACACCTCCCCAGTCTTCAAACAATGTTCAGACAACCACCCCGCAACGTTCCGCAATGATCCCACAGAGGTGCCCCCCACGTGTCTGCACCAGGGACTAAACACAACAGCATTAAACTAGCTAGTGTTTGTGTGTGTGTGTGTGTGTGTGTGTGTGTGTGTGTGTGTGTGTGTGTGTGTGTGTGTGTGTGTGTGTGTGTGTGTGTGTGTGTGTGTGTGTGTGTGTGTGTGTATGTGTGTATGTGTGTTTTATGTGTGTGTGTGTTTGCGTGCCAAGCAGATGGGAGGAAAGAGAGAGAACAGAAAGCTGAGATCAGGGACAGAAAGTCTGGGAGACTGGGAGTTTGTGTGTATCAGTGTGCATCTGTGTGTGGTGCTGGACTGAGAGAGGGGGCTGTGTAGGGTTAGGCAGGGGGACACCAAGGGGATAGGGGAGGAGAGGAGGGGGGGTAGTGGTTAGGCGTCCAGAGTCAGTGAACATTTTTCTGGCAAGCCCTCTCTGTGTTGCTGGCAGTGTGCCCGGCTCTGAAGCAAACTTAAACAAACTCCTGTTGCAGCCATCTGCTAGGCTCTGGGGATAAATCACAGCACTGCCTCGCTCAGAGCCACTCTCTCTGCTGCTCCCAGCACCACTATCAGGTTACTGTGTGAGCGCCGCCCGGCCCGCGCATCTCTCACGCACAGAAACAGGCACACGCAGTCAACCACACACACACATACACATCCAGGCAAGCACGCACACACATATCCTCTCTCAGTCGCACACACAGGAACGCAGGCACACACATACACACACACACACGCACGCACGCACGCACGCACGCACGCACGCACGCACGCACGCACGCACGCACACACACACACACACACACACACACACACACACACACACACACACACACACACACACACACACACACACACACACACACACACACACACACACACACACACACACACACACACACACACACACACACACACACACACACACACACACACACACACACACACACACACTGACACACACACACACACACACTGACACACACACACACACACACAGACAGACACACACACACACACACACACACAGACAGACACTGCCCGGGCTGCGCGTCAGGCTGGAGCCAGGGCCCGCCATGGGGCTCACACCGCCAAGAGAGGCCAGCAACATGTGGCCCTGCTAAATCCACAAGGAGGGGAGAGGAGGGAGGGGGGAGGGATGGTTGAGGGTGGAGGAGTGGGGGAAAGAGTGAGGGGAGAGGATAGAGGAGAGAAGGGAAAGAGAGGGGGAGGAGGGGGGAGGGAGGAAAGGAAGGGAAAGCAGGGAGGGAAGGAGAAAAGAGTGGGAGGCACAGACAGACAGGGGAGGGGAGGGGGAGAGGGGAGGAGGTGAAGGGGCAGATAAAAAGAGAAGGGAGAGAGGAGGGGAGGGAACATGGAGAGAGGGGGAGAGAGGAGATGAGAAAGAGAAGACGGAGAGGACCCCTGGCTCCTAACTCAAACCAAGTGCTATTTTTACAGCACCCTGCAAGAGAAGAGAACATAAAAACATTGAAATCCCCTCTGCTCTATTTTTTATGTCTACTTTTGGAAGGATTAGGAAGAGAGATTGAGAGGTTATCTTTGGAGGAATATTTCCAATTGACAAGATGGACAGAACGGACACAGACAGATGGACAGACACAAAGACGGACGGGCACAAATGTTTTGTGGTCTCACTCAAAATGCTGAATGAAGACAGGACTTGGCTCGACCATAACAAGAGAACTTCTAAACTCCAGTTCCTAGCCTACTAATCAGATTTGAGCATATTTGTGACAAGTTAACCATAAGCTAGTGGCTAACCACTTTAGCTACTTCGCTGCGGCCTCAAGGTTATATGCTTTACACATTAGTCACTCACGACTGTGACTAGCACATTTGAAATTTGTAGGTCCAGACACACTGTCGGTCCATTGGAAACCTCTTTTTTTGAGAATGACACAAATATGAATTTTCACAAAGTTTGCTGCTTCAGTGTCTTTAGATATTTTTGTCAGATGTTACTATGGAATACTGAAGTATAATTACAAGCATTTCATAAGTGTCAAAGGCTTTTATTGACAATTACATGAAGTTGATGCAAAGAGTCAATATTTGCAGTGTTGACCCTTCTTTTTAAAGACCTCTGCAATCTGCCCTGGCATGCTGTCAATTAACTTCTGGGCCACACCCTGACTGATGGCAGCCCATTCTTGCATAATCAATGCATGGAGTTTGTCAGAATTTGTGGGTTTTTGTTTGTCCACCCGCCTCTTGAGGATTGACCACAAGTTCTCAATGGGATTAAGGTCTGGGGAGTTTCCTGGCCATGGACCCAAAATATCGATGTTTTGTTACACGAGCCACTTAGTTATCACTTTTGCCTTATGGCAAGGTGCTCCATCGTGCTGGAAGAGGCATTGTTCGTCACCAAACTGTTCCTGGATGGAACAGTTTCTTTATTCATGGCTGTGTTCTTAGGCAAAATTGTGAGTGAGCCCACTCCCTTGGCTGACAAGCAAACACACACATGAATGGTCTCAGGATGCTTTACTGTTGGCATGACACAGGACTGATGGTAGCGCTCACCTTGTCTTCTCCGGACAAGCTTTTTTCCGGATGCCCCAAACAATCGGAAAGGGGATTCATCAGAGAAAATGACTTTACCCCAGTCCTCAGCAGTCCAATCCCTGTACCTTTTGCAGAATATAAGTCTGTCCCTGATGTTTTTCCTGGAGAGAAGTGGCTTCTTTGCTGCCCTTCTTGACACCAGGCCATCCTCCAAAAGTCTTTGCCTTACTGTGCGTGCAGATGCACTCACACCTGCCTGCTGCCATTCCTGAGCAAGCTCTGTACTGGTGGTTTCCCGATCCCACAGCTGAATCAATTTTAGGAGACGGTCCTGGCGCTTGCTGGACTTTCTTGGGCGCCCTGAAGCCTTCTTCACAACAATTGAACCGCTCTCCTTGAAGTTCTTGATGATCCGATAAATGGTTGATTTAGGTGCAATCTTACTGGCAGCAATATCCTTGCCTGTGAAGCCCTTTTTGTGCAAAGCAATGATGACATCGCGTGTTTCCTTGCAGGTAACCATGGTTGACAGAGGAAGAACAATGATTCCAAGCACCACCCTCCTTTTGAAGCTTCCAGTCTGTTATTCGAACTGAATCAGCATGACAGAGTCATCTCCAGCCTTGTCCTCGTCAACACCCACACCTGTGTTAACGAGAGAATCACTGGCATGATGTCAGCTGGTCCTTTTGTGGCAGGGCTGAAATGCAGTGGAATGTTTTTTGGGGATTCAGTTCATTTGCATGGCAGATAGGGAACTTTGCAATTAATTGCAATTCATCTGATCACTCTTCATAACATTCTGGAGTATATGCAAATTGACCTCATACAAACTGAGGCAGCAGACTTTGTGAAAATTAATATTTGTTATTATATTCTCAAAACTTTTGGCCACGACTGTACTTTATACAGTTGAAGTCGGAAGTTTACATACACTTAGGTTGGAGTCATTAAAACTTGTTTTTCAACCACTCCACAAATTTCTTGTTAGCAAACTATAGTTTTGTGAAGTCGGTTAGGACATCTACTTTGTGCATGACACAAGTAATTCTTCCAACAATTGTTTACAGACAGATTATTTCACTTATAATTCACTGTATCACAATTCCAGTGGGTCAGAAGTTTACATGCACTAAGTTGACTGTGCCTTTAAACAGCTTGGAAAATTCCAGAAAATTATGTCATGGCTTTAGAAGCTTCTGATTAGCTAATTTACATTATTTCAGTCAATTGGAGGTGTACCTGTGGATGTATTTCAAGGCCTACTTTCAAACTCAGTGCCTCTTTGCTTGACATCATGGGAAAATCAAATGAAATCAGCCAAGACATCCTTGAGAGCAATTTCCAAATGCCTGAAGGTACCACGTTCATCTGTACAAACAATAGTACGCAAGTATAAACACCATGGGACCACGCAACCATCATACTGCTCAGGAAGGAGACGCGTTCTGTCTGCTAGAGATGAACGTGCTTTGGTGCGAAAAGTGCAAATCAATCCCAGAAAAACAGCAAAGGGCCTTGTGAAGATGCTGGAGGAAACAGATACAAAAGTATCTATATCCACAATAAAATTTGTCCTATATCGACATAACCTGAAAGGCTGCTCAGCAAGGAAGAAGCCACTGCTCCAAAACCGCTATAAACAGGCAGACTACGGTTTGCAACTGCACATGGAGACAAAGATCGTACTTTTTGGAGAAATGTCCTCTGGTCTGATGAAACAAAAATAGAACTGTTTGGCCATAATGACCATCGTTATGTTTGGAGGAAAAAGGGCGGATGCTTGCAAGCCGGAGAACACCATCCCAACCGTGAAGCACGGTGGTGGCAGCCTCTAAATCCACAAGGAGGAGAGAGGAGGGAGGGAGGGGGTGGAGGAGTGGGGGAAAGAGTGAGGGGAGAGGATAGAGGAGAGAAGAGAAAGAGAGGGGAAGGAGGAAGGAAAGGATGCCGGTACTATTTAATGAAGCTGCCAGTTGAGGACTTGTGAGGCATCTGTTTCTCAAACTAGACACTCTAATGTACTTGTCCTCTTGCTCAGTTGTGCACCGGGGCCTCTCACTCCTCTTTCTATTCTGGTTAGAGCCAGTTTGCGCTGTTCTGTGAAGGGAGTAGTACACAGCGTTGTATGAGATCTTCAGTTTCTTTGCAATTTCTCGCATGGAATAGCCTTCATTTCTCAGAACAAGAATAGACTGACGAGTTTCAGAAGAAAGTGCTTTGTTTCTGGCCCTTTTGAGCCTGTAATCGAACCCACAAATGCTGATGGTCCAGATACTCAACTAGTCTAAAGAAAACCAGTTGTATTGCTTCTTTAATCAGCACAACAGTTTTCAGCTGTGCTAACATAATTGCAAAAGGGTTTTCTAATGATCAATTAGCCTTTTAAAATGATAAACTTGGATTAACTAACACAACGTGCCATTGGAACACAGGAGTGATGGTTGCTGATAATGGGCCTCTGTACGCCTATGTAGATATTCTATAAATAATCAGCCGTTCCAGCTACAATAGTCATTTACAACATTAACAATGTCTACACTGTATTTCTGATCAATTGAATGTTATTTGAATGGACAAAAATGTGCTTTTCTTTCAAAAACAAAGACATTTCTAAGTGACCACAAACTTTTGAACGGTATTGTATATCTATATTCTTTTTACTAATTTGGGGTCTCAACTTACTATTGTGAGTTAGAATAGCAGAATCCTCCAGGTGCAACTTCTAAATGTGGTTGTGCAGCAGCAGTTTTTCTCTTGTTATGTCAGTCACTGACAGTTACTCAATTAGCCCGTCAGCAATTTCTTTTAGATTGCTAAGTCAGTTTAGCGTCCACCTATTTAAACTTGTTATCGTGTTTGAATTACGTTCCGGGGGGCCCCCATTGATTTTGTTAGTCAGTTTCACTCAGATATCAAATTATAAACTGCAAACATTTCTCTCCACCCTATTGCAAAATGTGTAGAATTGCAGGAAATTAGCTGTAAAATGACTAGTTTTCCTTTCCGCCACATGGCAAAATTAGCAGAATTGCAAGAAATTCATTATTTAAAAAAAATGGTGGCCCATCAAAGTTGCCCATCTGTGGTGTAGGCTTATGTTCTACTGGCCACAAGCACTACATTTCTGGCCATGACTACGAGGGCTGGGAATTGCCAGGGACCTCCCAATACGATATTATCACCATACTTAACTGCCGATACTGTGATGTTGTTGCGATTCGATGTTCCAAACATATTTCTCACCATATGTCTGCTGCAGAGGGACAAGAGAGAGACATGAGAAAACAACTTTTAATCAGTCATGGAAATAAAAGTGCTGAAAACAAATTGGCTCACGAGTTTTGGTGCAGGTACAGCCAACTAGAGCAAAAATAATATTGCGATATTTTCAAAACGATACGATATATCGTCAAAAATAATATCCCAGTATGTAACTGAATCAATTTTTCCCCCTTCACTAATAACAACAGCAGAACCACAACAGTTGTCAGTTGTCAAAAGGTGTGTATAATGTGTGTATTTGTTTAGGTGTGTTAAAGAGAGAGAAACAGAGTGAGCGAGAATAGACATGCTGACACAAATAACCCTTGGTGCTTGTTGAGCTACCCTGGCTTTTGTCAACTGACTGGTGTGGGATCAGTAGCTCTGTGCCATGTTCATGCGGTCTCTATCTCTCTCTGTCTGTCTGGTATGTGTGTCTCTCTCAGAGTGACACAGCCGTGTCAGCGTGCCAAACTCTTTCCCTAGGAAACTAAACAGGAGGTCTCTGGACACCACTACCCCACTCCCTGCTAACCCACCCCACACCCCTTAAATCTGACTGCTCTAACGTCACACTGTTGCAGCCCTGGCACTGGGGAACTGTGTGCGTGTGGTTTGTGTGTGTGTAACCCAACCATGCCCATGCCACTGATGTAATGTCCCTCGGCCAGTTGTCTTCATGCACAATAGAAAATTGCATCGTTTCAGCTAGTCTGGATTCTGTGCAAGATTTAAGGCTACTGGTTACTTGACAGGTTCTCGGTTGAACTCGTCATCTTTCTTCTCGAGTCCGCAGGACATAAAACAATATAGATGGGTATCGATTTTGAGACATGATATTTTGTATTTTCATATTTTAGCATACCCCTTTCATACTCATTTGAAATTCCTGTTACTTTTCAAAGATTTCTCACAAAAACAAGTGTATCTCTGTAAAATATCAAAGGAGTGTATGCCGAGCTTTTTATTTTCAAAGCCTTTTACATTTAATTCACCTCGTGTCATGCAAATTTAGCTTTTTGCGACCCACGGAAACAACTGCAGACGGCGACCACAAAATGTAAAATCCTCAAAAGTTGTTACGAGAAACCGGCACCGCTATGTCAACCGAGCTCGGTGCTTATTATCGGAAGTATTAAGTTACGAAATCCAACTTTTTTTATATAATGTTAATGATGCAGTATGTTAGAGAAAGATCCCAGGGAGCGATTCAGAACATGAGGTAAACAAAACATATTAAATATTATTGTAACATAAGGAAGGGAAATTTCATCACCAAAGCTCCTTTTCATCCACTCTGTGCAGAATGGGTGGACACCCTAGTTGGAGTGTGTGTGTGCGCAAGTGCGCGTGTGTGTGTTTTCCAAAAATAGTACGTCAATTTGGAAAGGCAACAAACAAACCAGTTGGTGTTCCTCCTCCCCTTCAGAGTGGACAGAGTTTCGAAAGCCATTTGAGGCCCCTGTTGGAGCCAACATCCCCAGCACCCCCCACCCCTTACAGCCTCCCTACACCCCCCGTTACAGCCCCCCGACACCCCACCCTTACAGCCTCCCTACACCCCCCGTTACAGCCCCCCGACACCCCACCCTTACAGCCTCCCTACACCCCCCGTTACAGCCCCCCTACACCCCACCCTTACAGCCCCCCTACACCCCACCCTTACAGCCCCCCTACAACCCACCCTTACAGCCCCCCTACACCCCACCCTTACAGCCCCCCTACACCCCACCCTTACAGCCCCCCGACACCCCACCCTTACAGCCCCCCGACACCCCACCCTTACAGCCTCCCTACACCCCCGTTACAGCCCCCCTACACCCCACCCTTACAGCCCCCCTACACCCCACCCTTACAGCCCCCCTACAACCCACCCTTACAGCCCCCCTACACCCCACCCTTACAGCCCCCCGACACCCCACCCTTACAGCCTCCATACACCCCCCGTTACAGCCCCCCTACACCCCACCCTTACAGCCCCCCGACAACCCACTCTTACAGCTGCCCTGGTCCTGGCAGGTCATGTGAGAGACCAGGTGGTTCCAGGGAAGAGGGGTAGTGGGTTGGGCGTGAAGAGTTGAGGGGGTGGGGTGGTCAGATTGAGGAGCGAGGAGGGAAGGAGGGGGTAGAGGGGGTGGGATTGAGTCGAAGAAGGCCAGTTGGGGTTGGGTGAAGGAGTATGAGAGACAGTGGGGCGGCAGTAGGAAGTGAGGAGTAGGGGTGAGGGGGAGAGAGGTGGTGAGGGGGGCAGAGAGGCTGAGAGGGGGTGAGGAGGACAGAGAGGCTTGGATGGGGTGAGGGGTACGTAGAGGGGGACAGAGAGGCGGAGAGGGGGTGAGGTGGATAGAGAGGCTTGGATGGGGTGAGGTGTACGTAGAGGGGGACAGAGAGGCGGAGAGGGGGTGAGGTGGACAGAGAGGCTTGGATGGGGTGAGGTGTACGTAGAGGGGGACAGAGAGGCTTGGATGGGGTGAGGAGGACAAAGAGGCTTGGATGGGGTGAGGGGTACATAAAGGGGGACAGAGAGGCTGAGAGGGGGTGAGGTGTAATTTACGGTGGTGAGGACTTGAGGGGTTGTAATTTAGGGAGGATATCTTCTTCACTCCGGCAGCTCAGATCGGCTATGTTAGACAATAGCCACCCTGCCCTCGCAACAAACCTATTTGGCCATTCCCTGACTGGTTGGCTTTGGCCTGTACAGTTAGGGGTACACTGCAGTAACCTAATCCCTGGTTGGTTAGCTGGGTGTGTTAGGGGGTACAGTAACCTAGTCCCCGATTGGTTGGCTGTGTATAGGGTATACTGTATATCGCCAGGTGTGGGTGTCTATTTCGGCTGAGCTCTCCTCCTTGCTGCTGGTATGACCAGTTGTCCCGGCATGGTGTCCTAAACTGAGAGGTGCTACAGAACCCTGCTCTCCTCACCTCATTAGGACTATCAGCAGAATGGGGGGAGAGGGGTGAGAAAGGGAGAGGGGGAGAGAGGGAAAGGTGGGGAGGAAAGCAGGACTAGAGCAAAGCAAAGCAGACCCCTTTCACAAGCAGACACATGTTGCTACTGTACTTGCCATACACCAAAACACCATACCTCACCCCTTCAAATGACTCTGAAATGACACATCACCAAAACACCACAACTCACCCCTTCAAATGACACATGATCAAAACACCATACCTCACCCTTTCAAATGACTCTGAAATAACACACCCAGAACTAAAAGAAGACCTGAAAGAACAAGGGGTAAAGAGATCCCAAAAATCAATATAGAGAATAAAAAGAAAGCACTTTGGCAATGGAACTGTGTGTGTGTGGGAGAGAGGGAGAGCTAGTGAAATGAATACTATAACTTGTTGAACAGGCTGAGTGTAGGAGCTCACGTCTGGCCAGAAGCACAGTTCCTCTATTAGCTACTGCCTGCCATACAGTCCAGCTGTGTCCAGGTGCTACACACACACACACACACACACACACACACACACAGCTGTGGCACAGTCCAGCTGCTTTGCCCGCGTGTTTCGGCGAGCAAACACCTGCTACTGCTCCCAACCCCTGGCAGACACACACACACACACACACACACACACACACACACACACACACACACACACACACACACACACACACACACACACACACACACACACACACACGCACAGTGTTTGAGGTTTGTTTCCTCTGGCTCGTGGGATGATCTAAATTTGCAGAGTTTGGGAGTGAGGGAGTGTTTGAGAGAGAGAAAGAGCTGGGCTGTAGTTACATCGTTACAATACTGTCTCTACTCTGTAATTACATTGGTATAAACCCCTAGTAAAACCAGGGCCATGCTTCCAGCCTGCTCCTCTACCCCTGGCCATGCCAGGCACTGAGACAGATGCCAGCCTGCTCCTCTACCCCTGGCCATGCCAGGCACTGAGACAGATGCCAGCCTGCTCCTCTACCCCTGGCCATGCCAGGCTATGCCAGGCACTGAGACAGATGCCAGCCTGCTCCTCTACCCCTGGCCATGCCAGGCTATGCCAGGCACTGAGACAGATGCCAGCCTGCTCCTCTACCCCTGGCCATGCCAGGCTATGCCAGGCACTGAGACAGATGCCAGCCGCCTGACCTCTAATGGCTGGCACATGTCTAGTATGTAGTTCTGGGGCACAATGTGGTAGTAATCGATGGCCTACAGACCACGTCAGCTACAGGCCAGCTGTGAAGTAAGTGACGAACCAACATGTGGTCTCCTTGTGGTCCTTTGTATAGCGGAACAGGTTTACTGAATGAATAAATGAATGAATGAATGAATGAATAGAGCACAAATGAACGTAGGTCATGTTGTGATATAGTTGTTGTTTTCTATGACAGAGGAGAACACACTGAGTCTGTACAGTGGTCTGTCCTCCCTCTCTGTCCTGGCCCAGATCCCCTGGCCTGTACAGACCCAGACTCAAGCAGCTCCAGGCCTAGCATGGGGAACCCCAGCCAGTGGGCTGGCCTCCACACAATACAGACAGACCTCATTCACACAGCACAGCAGCTATTCTCACCCAGCCATTCAGCCTGGCCCTGACTGTACTGGCCTCAATCAACACTGAACAGACCACAATGGGGGAGAATGGTGGGACGGAAAGGAGGGGGAGAACAGGAGATGAGAGCAGGGAGAGAGGAGAGGCCATTCTTGCTGTCCCTTTCCTGAGACAACACTGCACTCCCAAAACAATGAAAAGGAGGCAGGATGGGAGAGAGGGGACGATATGAGGGGAGGCATGGCCCAGGTCCAAACGCCACAAGTAGTGCCATGTCCTGACAAGATCCCACCATCCCAGGCACAGGGGACAATTATGAGAGGACTGGACACACACAGAACTTGAAAGCCTAACCAGGCCCTCCATCTCTCCCCCATAGGATTACCCGTTTTGATTTCAGGTAGAACCCTTTTGGGTTCTTCATGGAACACAAAATGGTTCTACCCGGAACCAAAAAGGGTTCTCCTATGGGGCTCTCTCATTTAGATATCTAGATATCATGCTGTGGGGATGTTTTTCAGCGGCAGGGACTGGGAGACTAGTCAGGATCGAGGCAAAGATGAACTGAGCAAAGTACAGAGAGATCCTTGATGAAAACCTGCTCCAGAGCGCTCAGGACATCCGACTGGAGCGAAGGTTCACCTTTCAACGGGACAACAACCCTAAGCACACAGCCAAGACAACGTAGGAGTGGCATCGGGACAAGTCTCTGAAAGTCCTTGAGTGGCCCAGCCAGAGCCCAGACTTGAACCCAATAGAACATCTCTAGAGAGACCTGAAAATACCTGTGCAGCAACGTTCCCCATCTAACCCTACAGAACATGATAGGATCTGCAGAGAACAATGGGAGAAACTCCGCAAATACAGGTGTGCCAAGCTTGTAGCGTCATACTCAAGAACACTCGAGGCTGTAATCGCTGCCAAAGCTGCTTCAACAAAGTACTGAGTAAAGGGTCTGAATACTTAATTTTCTATAAATTAGCAAACATTTCTAAAAACCTGTTTTTTCTTTGTCATTATGGGGTATTGTGTGTAGATTGATGAGGGGGAAAAAACAATTTAATCAATTTTAGAATAAGGCTGTAACGTAACAAAATGTGGAAAAGGTCAAGGGGTCTGAATACTTTCCGAAGGCACCGACACACTCAAGGCTACACACACTGAGCTATTTTCACATGAGACCCTAGAGTCTCAGCATTCATTCAGTTCACACTGAGTTCAACAAACTGTCTCCAACCCTGGCACACTAAAGACACACACACACACACACACACTCACACACACGAGCCAACTGGACCCACACCCACTGCTGAAAACAGGACACACACACACACACACTATTTATCACACACATCGACGCCACACTCAAACACTGATGAAAACAGGACACACACATCAGTGCCAAGTGGACACACACACACCCCAGTGCCAACCAACAGGATTGACTGGAACAGTGGGCCAAGGAGACACTGCCCTCTCTGTTCTCTCTCTCTGGACAGGGCAGTCAACTGGGTTTCTACCTGAATAGTGGAGTAGGGGCCAGATAATTTGACAAAATCTATGCTAACACAATGGAGTCCAACTTCTACAATCTGTACAGCATTCAAAATTGTCCTGTCAAGATCAAACACTATAAGTAAGAAATAACTCAACATTGAAAACCATTTAATAATAACTCAACATTATAAACATGTATTATACTGTATCTCTGACTGGCTGATTCCTTTGAGACAGTTAGTAGTGTCGATACACTAACCATGTCCACTTCCACCTGGGTGACCTCTGACCTCTAATGAGCCCAGGTCCACTTCCTCTCTGAGCCCAGGGAGGAGGTCAGGGGTGATTAGGTGCTAACCCCTCAACTACAGACCATTAACACATCAGTCGCAACACCCCCCCTGCCCCCAAACACTGAAGCAGGACCCCCTTGCTGTCTGCAGTCCGCGGTAAAAAAAGCTTCCCCCAGCCAAGTCCAGGCCAGTCCCGCCCTGGGGGGGTGTCAGATCACCTCAAAGTACTGCAGTAGAACTAGAGCACTACAGCAAAGACAATTTAACTAGACTCATTCCCTCTTTCCACTCAATGACATTCCATACATTAAGAAAGGGAGAGGGAAAAGGAGGTAATTCAGGGAAAGTGTCTTTCTCCCTCCTCTATTTTAGTAACTCCTCCCACTCTTTTTCTGCTAGGGGTATTTGTCAGTCAACTGTTTTTCTAAGTTTGCCTTGCGTATTTTGATCCCTCTGGGCTACTGTCCTGTGCAAACATGGTTGATAGGAAAGGAACCATTGTGTGTGTGTGTGTGTGTGTGTGTGTGTGTGTGTGTGTGTGTGTGTGTGTGTGTGTGTGTGTGTGTGTGTGTGTGTGTGTGTGTGTGTGTGTGTGTGTGTGTGTGTGTGTGTGTGTGTGTGTGTGTGTGTTTTGTTTTACTATCCTTGAGGGGACCATTTTGCCGGACCCCACAAGGAAAAAGTATATTTTAGGCTTACGGGTTAGGTTTAGGGTTAGGGTTACAATTAGGGTAAGTGGTTAGGTTTAGCAATTATGGTTAAGTTTAAGGTTAGGGGTTAAAGTTAGGGTTAGGTTAATGATTAGGTCAAATTGGATTTTGAACAGGAATAAATTGTTTGGTTCCCACAAGGATAGTAAAACAAACGTGTGTGTGCATGTGTGTGTGCGTGTGTGAGTGTGCGTGTGTGTGTGTGCGAGTGTGCATGTGTGTATGCGTGCATGATGTGTGTGTGTGAGCGTTCATGTCTCTGTGTGTGCATGCATGTGCAGTGAGGGACGGGGGGGGGTCATTCCAGGTAGATCAAAGGCTTTAATTTTCCATGACGGTGGCTGTGGGCAGCACAATCTCCCCCTTTCACTGGGTGGGAGAGGTGTGAGGTATGAGGCTCGCACTATGGTGTCAGGCTGCCCCTGCCTAGCTATAGCCCAGCTAACACAGGAACAGCGGAACAGCGGAGGGGTACTGGACAGAGGAGCAGCTGTTAGTGAGGGTGGAGGGATTGAGGGGTGTTCTATTTGGCAGGGGGTATAAGACACCCTCTTTTTGAGTGATGAGGAGTAAGACAGTGAAGACACAAGCAGCGGCGGAGAGAGACGATTCCTCACAAGGCTGTTGAAATCTGGATGTTTCTAGTTGGATCAGTGCTGGGATCTGGGTCATTTGATGTAATGTTATAGAGATATCGGCAGTAATGAAGCATGCACTGCAGGCTAATCTCTATCACACACAGACACACACACACACACCCTGAGCGGTCGACCCCCGGGACTGTGGTCTCTTCCAGCCTCAGAGAGCTGAATGAAAATCCCCCTTCAGGAGCTGTGAAATAAATCCCCAGAAATAGCTGTCGATTCCATCTGAAAAGCCAACCAGTCCGTCAGACTCTGCCAGCTGTCTACTGGAGAATATAGTCTCTCATGGCTCAATCTTAACTTAAGATACGTACATGGAACTATAATGTTGTCATTGACATCAATATGATTTATGAATAAGATATGCATGTGTATTTTAAGTTGACTCCTAGACTACTTAAAATGCATAACTAACATCACTTATGTTGACTATAAAAAAATTAAATCATTCAATTGAATGTCATTTATCTGAAATGTAATTTATTTTATCAATGCCAATGTTGGCTCCGATAATGCGGAGCAAGCCAAGTGTCTGTATCAAGCCCAAAGCACAACTCTGTCTGCTGTTTGTGACTATAGAAGTCCTTCTGTCTATGCATTGGTCCAGTGAGTGGGACAGGGGTCTTGTTAGCTGCTCTAGAACAGGGGTTCAAACCTTTTTCACTTGGGGAACCACTTCCAGCATTGGGGAACATCCTGCGGACCAGTGTGTTCAGACTCTAGCAGACTGACAATGTGTCAAACAGCCCAGGGGGTTAGTCCTTGTAGGAACCACATCAAAATACAAAACCACAAACCCTAAACACAGGCACACACACACACACACACACACACACACACACACACACACACACACACACACACACACACACACACACACACACACACACACACACACACACACACACACACACACACACACACACACACACACACAGACACACACAGGCTCACAAACATGCGTATACACTCAGGTACACAAAACACACATACCAACACACTTACACAAACATAACCTTAGAGTTCAATTCTCTCCACAGAGACAGCCCTCCCCTGTGGCCCCCTGGATAATGTAGTATTTCCTGCAGTGACCCTTTATGATGTATTAATGAGAAATGGGATTCCATTCTGCTCTGTTCTCTTTGGCTGGACTACAGATTCCACTAACTCCCCTCCTCTCCTCTCCCATCTCTGAGACATAAAGTCCTGTCTCACTGCTCCTCTTCGCTGTTTGTCTTTGGCTGCCTATTATCTAGTATTTTCCATCCCTCCCTTTGTCCTTCCTCTCTGCTCCACTGCTTTCAATGCTCTTACAGTGTACGGGTATCATAAGTCAATATTAGATGTTCATCCACATCTGAGGATGTCAGGAGATGACGTGGAAATGGACCATTAGGGGCAATAGTGAGCGCTGTTACCTTCAAGTAGGTAAACATCTGCCTCTGGTGCAAAAGGTTGAACGTTCGAATCCAGCGATAGAAAGTTAATTTTGAGATTTTTGTTTTAGGACTATCCCAAACCTTAACCCTTACCTTAACCACACAGAGTTAATGCCTAAACTTAACCTTAAACACTTAGAAATTTGACGTTTCTAACACCTTCCAAATTTGACATTTGAGAAACATGGACAAACGTCTAATTCTGACATGAGACTGTGAGAGCTTATTGGTATGGGTACCACCTCTCCCTTTCTATTTCTAATTACCCCCCCACACACACACACACAAACCTTCCAGTCATCTCCCCCACCCCAGACTCCCCCTCTCTCTCCCTCCCTCCTCCTCTCTTCTCAGTAATAAATCTTTGCAGGCGACAGTGTCAAGATGTCAGAATGTTTTTCCTGTGACAGCAAATACCTCCTTCACAGGATATGGGCCGTGCAGTGAGAACATACTCTTTCCAAACACACACACACACACACACACACACACACACACACACACACACACACACACACACACACACACACACACACACACACACACACACACACACACACACACACACACACACACACACACACATGCAAATGTATACATCACGGCCACATTTACACACATATAATAACTGACCCCTACATTCATTTCTGAACAGAAACACAGACAGACAGTGGCACACAGATTGAGCTCAGAGGCAAAAACCTTTCTCCACTTTTCCTACGTGTCAATGATAATCAACTACCCAGAACAGAGCCTCAGCAGACCACCATACAAAGATACACACACATACCCACCCCCACACGTCTGTGGGTGATCCCATGTCATCTCTAGGTTGGCTCCACTTAGTGTAGTAGGACATTGATCATCGTGTCATCTCCTTGACTTTAGAGGCAGACACAACACAACCATACCAGTGACATACTGAGAGTGTTTTCGTTTCCTCTCTATCACACTTATACTCACAAAGTATTATTTTATCGCCACAAGACAAATAGGCTATTTTAATTTCATTTAAATGTGTTCACCAAAATGGTGTGATTGGCCCCTTAACCTGGTTGGTTGGATGTGTATGACTCCACTTAGACATGCTGGTGGTATAGTGGTGGTCTAGTGGTGGTATAATGGTGGTATAGTGGTGGTATATTGCTGGTATAGTGGTGGTATAGTGGTGGTCTAGTGGTGGTATAGTGGTGGTCTAGTGGTGGTATAGTGGTGGTCTAGTGGTGGTATAGTGGTGGTCTAGTGGTGGTATAGTGGTGGTATAGTTGTGGTATAGTGGTGGTATAATGGTGGTATAGTGGTGGTATATTGCTGGTATAGTGGTGGTATAGTGGTGGTCTAGTGGTGGTATAGTGGTGGTCTAGTGGTGGTCTAGTGGTGGTATAGTGGTGGTCTAGTGGTGGTATAGTGGTGGTCTAGTGGTGGTATAGTGGTGGTATAGTGGTGGTATAGTGGTGGTATAGTGGTGGTCTAGTGGTGGTATAGTGGTGGTCTAGTGGTGGTATAGTGGTGGTCTAGTGGTGGTATAGTGGTGGTCTAGTGGTGGTATAGTGGTGGTATAGTGGTGGTATAGTGGTGGTCTAGTGGTGGTCTAATGGTGGTCTAGTGGTGGTCTAGTGGTGGTCTAGTGGTGGTCTAGTGGTGGTCTAGTGGTGGTATAGTGGTGGTCTAGTGGTGGTATAGTGGTGGTCTAGTGGTGGTCTAGTGGTGGTATAGTGGTGGTATAGTGGTGGTATAATGGTGGTATAGTGGTGGTATATTGCTGGTATAGTGGTGGTCTAGTGGTGGTATAGTGGTGGTCTAGTGGTGGTCTAGTGGTGGTATAGTGGTGGTCTAGTGGTGGTATAGTGGTGGTATAGTGGTGGTCTAGTGGTGGTATAATGGTGGTATAGTGGTGGTATATTGCTGGTATAGTGGTGGTCTAGTGGTGGTATAGTGGTGGTCTAGTGGTGGTCTAGTGGTGGTATAGTGGTGGTCTAGTGGTGGTCTAGTGGTGGTATAGTGGTGGTATAGTGGTGGTCTAGTGGTGGTATAGTGGTGGTATATTGCTGGTATAGTGGTGGTCTAGTGGTGGTATAGTGGTGGTATAGTGGTGGTCTAGTGGTGGTATAGTGGTGGTCTAGTGGTGGTCTAGTGGTAGTATAGTGGTGGTCTAGTGGTGGTCTAGTGGTGGTATAGTGGTGGTATAGTGGTGGTATAGTGGTGGTCTAGTGGTGGTATAGTGGTGGTATAGTGGTGGTATAGTGGTGGTCTAGTGGTGGTATAGTGGTGGTATAGTGGTGGTATAGTGGTGGTATAGTGGTGGTCTAGTGGTGGTATAGTGGTGGTATAGTGGTGGTCTAGTGGTGGTATAGTGGTGGTATAGTGGTGGTCTAGTGGTGGTATAATGGTGGTATAGTGGTGGTATAGTGGTGGTCTAGTGGTGGTATAGTGGTGGTATATTGCTGGTATAGTGGTGGTCTAGTGGTGGTATAGTGGTGGTCTAGTGGTGGTCTAGTGGTGGTATAGTGGTGGTCTAGTGGTGGTCTAGTGGTGGTATAGTGGTGGTCTAGTGGTGGTCTAGTGGTGGTATAGTGGTGGTATAGTGGTGGTATAGTGGTGGTCTAGTGGTGGTATAGTGGTGGTATAGTGGTGGTATAGTGGTGGTCTAGTGGTGGTATAGTGGTGGTATAGTGGTGGTATAGTGGTGGTATAGTGGTGGTCTAGTGGTGGTATAGTGGTGGTATAGTGGTGGTCTAGTGGTGGTATAGTGGTGGTATAGTGGTGGTCTAGTGGTGGTATAATGGTGGTATAGTGGTGGTCTAGTGGTGGTATAGTGGTGGTATAGTGGTGGTATAGTGGTGGTCTACACAGTCTGACAGGGAAGTCAGAGGGTCATGTACAACATGTATTTTACACTCAAGGAACATGTTAACCATGCATCCAGCTTGCGTGTCTGTGTGTCAAATGAAATTGTATTTGTCACATGCGCCAAATATAACAGGTGTAGACTTTACCGTGAAATGCTTACGAGCCCTTTCCCAACACTGCAGAGTTCAAAAGTAAGACACATTGAGGTAACATGTAGATGTAGGTAGGTGTAAAAGTGACTAGGCAATCAGGATAGATAATTAACAGAGTATCAGCAGTGTATGTGAATAGTGTTAAAGTGTTAAAGTGTGTCTGTGTGTGTGTGTGTGTGTGTGTGTGTGTGTGTGTGTGTGTGTGTGTGTGTGTGTGTGTGTGTGTGTGTGTGTGTGTGTGTGTGTGTGTGTGTGTGTGTGTGTGTGTGTGTGTGTGTGTGTGTGTGTGTGTGTGTGTGATTGTATGTTGGAGTCTACTATATTTAACACGTCTGGCTAGCAGAGACTGTAGCAGTAGCAGCTCTCATTGCGTGGGCTAATTTAGACCTTATTGAGATCTTAACGAGGAATCGGACAGGAAGACCTCATTTTAACAAGGTACATTAAATGACGCACAAGCACATATGCACGCAACACACACAACACAGTGCAGGTACTCATCAGTAGGTGAAGGTAGGTACATATACACGCAACACACACAACACAGTGCAGGTACTCATCAGTAGGTGAAGGTAGGTACATATACACGCAACACACACAACACAGTGCAGGTACTCATCAGTAGGTGAAGGTAGGTACATATACACGCAACACACACACCACAGTGCAGGTACTCATCAGTAGGTGAAGGTAGGTGCATATGCACGCAACACACACACCACAGTGCAGGTACTCATCAGTAGGTGAAGGTAGGTACATATGCACACAACACACACACCACAGTGCAGGTACTCATCAGTAGGTGAAGGTAGGTACATATACACGCAACACACACACCACAGTGCAGGTACTCATCAGTAGGTGAAGGTAGGTACATATACACGCAACACACACACCACAGTGCAGGTACTCATCAGAGGTGAAGGTAGGTACATATGCACGCAACACACACACCACAGTGCAGGTACTCATCAGTAGGTGAAGGTAGGTACATATACACGCAACACACACACCACAGTGCAGGTACTCATCAGTAGGTGAAGGTAGGTACATATACACGCAACACACACACCACAGTGCAGGTACTCATCAGTAGGTGAAGGTAGGTACATATACACGCAACACACACACCACAGTGCAGGTACTCATCAGTAGGTGAAGGTAGGTGCATATACACGCAACACACACACCACAGTGCAGGTACTCATCAGTAGGTGAAGGTAGGTGCATATGCACGCAACACACACACCACAGTGCAGGTACTCATCAGTAGATGAAGGTAGGTGCATATACACGCAACACACACACCACAGTGCAGGTACTCATCAGTAGGTGAAGGTAGGTGCATATACACGCAACACACACACCACAGTGCAGGTACTCATCAGTAGGTGAAGGTAGGAGCATATACACGCAACACACACACCACAGTGCAGGTACTCATCAGTAGGTGAAGGTAGGTACATATACACGCAACACACACACCACAGTGCAGGTACTCATCAGTAGGTGAAGGTAGGTACATATACACGCAACACACACACCACAGTGCAGGTACTCATCAGTAGGTGAAGGTAGGTACATATACACGCAACACACACACCACAGTGCAGGTACTCATCAGTAGGTGAAGGTAGGTACATATACACGCAACACACACACCACAGTGCCGGTACTCATCAGTAGGTGAAGGTAGGTACATATACACGCAACACACACACCACAGTGCAGGTACTCATCAGTAGGTGAAGGTAGGTGCATATACACACAACACACACACCACAGTGCAGGTACTCATCAGTAGGTGAAGGTAGGAGCATATGCATCACCCAGCCCCTCCCTCTACTTTTTTACAACGTACCTTGATACTGCCATTCTTATTTCAAATTTCTAAAAATGAAAAAGACCTAGCTAAAAGACAAAGTCAACCCGTTCCTTTGCAGTTAATTTTCTCATCCCTTCTCTCCATATTCACCCCATTTTTCTCCCACACTTTCCCCTCCCTCTGCTTTTTAGAGATAAAGGAGGAAGGAGGAGAGAGGGAAGGAGAGGGCAAGAGAGAGCACAGGGGAGAGGGAAGGAAAGAGGGAAGGGGTGAGAAGGAGAGGGGGTGGGGTCAGGGGAAGCAGATGGGAGCTCCTCTGGTGACATGAGAGCGATGACAGTTCTTCTCTGGGGCAGATAGCGTCTCACTGGAGGACACGGCACCTGTTTCTCCCAGGCCCCCACCGCCCCCTTTCAGCCCCTCTCACACCCCGGCTCTCTCACACACACTCAGCCCCTCTAAGCACTTCCTCAGCCATGAGGTCATTGCCTGGCCCAGGCCAAAAATAGCTCTGTCACCTGCACCCCCTCAGACTCCTCAAATCCCTCACATACCATGACACCATTACCCCCCACACCAAGTAAGCCTCATTACCCCCCACACCAAGTAAGCCTCATTACCCCCCCACACACCAAGTAAGCCTCATTACCCCCCCACACCAAGTAAGCCTAGTTACCCCCCACACCAAGTAAGCCTCATTACCCCCCACACCAAGTAAGCCTCATTACCCCCCCACACACCAAGTAAGCCTCATTACCCCCCCCCCCCCCCACACACCAAGTAAGCCTCATTACCCCCCACACCAAGTAAACCTCGTTACCTCCCCACACCAAGTAAGCCTCATTACCCCCCACACCAAGTAAGCCACATTTACCCCCCCACACCAAGTAAGCCTCATTATCCCCCACACCAAGTAAGCCTCAATTCCCCCCACACCAAGTAAGCCACATTACCCCCTACACCAAGTAAGCATCATTACCCCCCACACCAAGTAAGCCTCATTACCCCCCACACCAAGTAAGCCTCATTACCCCCCACACCAAGTAAGCCACATTACCCCCCCACACCAAGGAAGCCTCATTACCCCCCACACCAAGTAAGCCACATTCCCCCCCACACCAAGTAAGCCTCATTACCCCCCCCCCCCCACACTGTGTAAGCCTCATTACCCCCCACACCAAGTAAGCCTCATTACCCCCACACCAAGTAAGCCTCATTACCCCCACATCAAGTAAACCTCATTACCCCCCACACCAAGTAAGCCTCATTACCCCCCACACCAAGTAAGCCTCATTACCCCCCACACCAAGTAAGCCTCATTACCCCCCACACCAAGTAAGCCTCAGTACCCCCCACACCAAGTAAGCCTCAGTACCCCCCACACCAAGTAAGCCTCAGTACCCCCCACACCAAGTAAGCCTCAGTACCCCCCACACCAAGTAAGCCTCAGTACCCCCCACACCAAGTAAGCCTCAGTACCCCCCACACCAAGTAAGCCTCAGTACCCCCCACACCAAGTAAGCCTCATTACCCCCCACACCAAGTAAGCATCATTACCCCCCACACCAAGTAAACCTCATTACCCCCCACACCAAGTAAACCTCATTACCCCCCACACCAAGTAAGCCTCAGTACCCCCCACACCAAGTAAGCCTCAGTACCCCCCACACCAAGTAAACCTCATTACCCCCCACACCAAGTAAGCATCAGTACCCCCCACACCAAGTAAGCCTCAGTACCCCCCACACCAAGTAAGCCTCAGTACCCCCCACACCAAGTAAGCCTCAGTACCCCCCACACCAAGTAAGCCTCAGTACCCCCCACACCAAGTAAGCCTCATTACCCCCCACACCAAGTAAGCATCATTACCCCCCACACCAAGTAAACCTCATTACCCCCCACACCAAGTAAACCTCATTACCCCCCACACCAAGTAAGCCTCAGTACCCCCCACACCAAGTAAGCCTCAGTACCCCCCACACCAAGTAAACCTCATTACCCCCCACACCAAGTAAGCATCAGTACCCCCCACACCAAGTAAGCCTCAGTACCCCCCACACCAAGTAAACCTCATTACCCCCCACACCAAGTAAGCATCAGTACCCCCCACACCAAGTAAGCATCATCATTAGTGTATTTCACTTCTGTTTGTTATCTACTTCACTTGCTTTGCAATGTTAACATGTGTTTTCCATGCCAATAAAGCCCTTAAATTGAGAGAGAGAGAGAGAGAGAGAGAGAGAGAGAGAGAGAGAGAGAGAGAGAGAGAGAGAGAGAGAGAGAGAGAGAGAGAGAGAGAGAGAGAGAGAGAGAGAGAGAGAGAGAGAGAGAGAGAGAGAGAGAGACAGAGAGACAGAGAGACAGAGAGACAGAGAGACAGAGAGACAGAGAGACAGAGAGACAGAGAGACAGAGAGACAGAGAGACAGAGAGACAGAGACTACAGGACAGCTGAACGACCTCCACAGGTGTTCTTACTCTACTGTTCTGTATGAGCTGATCTCTCTGGGGAGTAAGATGTTCAGATTACTGGGATTCAATTAGTATCCATTAATACATCCCCACCTCCCACTGCTGTGTTTGCTTGGACCTTAGGATGGAATACCGGCAATATGACAGACATACTCCGTCAAAACCTGGAACTACATGGTTATTACAACAATAACATGATTCACACGCAGAGAATGATCATCTTTGATTATGAGGTTGAGCATCTCTCTGTTTCACACTGTAAATATTGCTCTGTTGAGTAGCATCAATCTAAACATGCATTCCTGCAGCGTGAGAAAACGTATTGTGGGATTCCTTCATCAACTCTAGTCCCAACAGTGTACCTTAATGAAGACCTTGTTCCTATAATTTTCCTCTCCCTCTTCTTTTCCTCCTCTCTTCCTTCTTTCTCCCTCCTCTCTTCCTCCTCTCTTCCTCCTCTCAACCTCTCTCTCTCCTCTCTTCCTTCTCCCTCCTCTCTTCCTCCACTCTCCCTCCTCTCTCTATCCTCTCTTCCTCCTCTCTCCCTCCTCTCTTCCTCCTCTCTTCCTCCTCTCTTTCTCCTCTCTCCCTCCTATCTTTCTCCTCTCTCCCTCCTCTCAACCTCTCTCTCTCCTCTCTTCCTTCTCCCTCCTCTCTTCCTCCACTCTCCCTCCTCTCTCTATCCTCTCTTCCTCCACTCTCCCTCCTCTCTCCCTCCTCTCTTCCTCCTCTCTTCCTCCTATCTTTCTCCTCTCTCCCTCCTCTCAACCTCTCTCTCTCCTCTCTTCCTTCTCCCTCCCTCCTCTCTTCCTCCGCTCTCCCTTCTCTCTCCCGTCTCTCTTCCTTCTCTCTCCTCTCTTCCTTCTCTCTCCTCTCTCCTTCCTATCTACCTCCTCTCTCTCTCCTCTCTTCCTCCTCTCTCTCCTTCCTATCTCCCTCCTATCTTCCTCCACTCTCCATCCTCTCTTCCTCCATTCTCCATCTGCAGTCCCACTTTAATCACACACTTCAACTAACAGCTAACACATCTGACTCCAATAATCAACTAATCATGATCTTCATTTTAGAATGCAATTAGTTTAATCGGTTGTGTTTGCTAGGGATGGGGGAAAAGTGTGACACCCCAGAGGACTGGAGTTGCCCATCCCTGTTCTAGAGGTTATTTTCAGTAGGTGGTTTTCACAGTGCTATATGACCTGACGAAGATCCAACTCGGATCAAAAACGTTGTCTTTTTTGTGCGTCTGATTAAATCACCATGGGAGCCTACCAGAGTTGCAGACATGGCTTTGTCTTTGATACATTCATCTCGGTAGCAGTTGTGTAATTAGTAGCAACAGTAACGGCTGCTGTGGCCTCTGTGGAACAAGGTCTATCACTACAAGTTCATCTACAAGACCTATTCTCCTTTTTCCATTCATTTATTCATGAGAGAGGGTAGAGGTCTCGTTCTGTGAAGACCTCCATCTGGACCACATAGACTGGACTTCCAGGAACAGCAACAGCAGCACTGAATCAGTCACTGCATGATTACACACACACACACACACACACACACACACACACACACACACACACACACACACACACACACACACACACACACACACACACACACACACACACACACACACACACACACACACACACACACACTACAGTAAGACTGACACGACTGGATGAGTCTAGCCTCCGCTCTATATTTACACTGGATAGAGCAGGATTTATTAAACAGATATGATCATTACACCACACTGTCTAATAGAGAGTTCACAGCTGTTCCTGACACAGAGGAAACTGTTATTATCATTAGTGGATATCAGCCGTCTCTAGTTGATCTGATAAAGGATACAATCTGTAGTAGCCTCGCACGCACACACACACACACACACACACACACACACACACACACACACACACACACACACACACACACACACACACACACACACACACACACACACACACACACACACACACACACACACACACACACAGCACTGACGTATGGAATCCTGTATACAGCCAAAACAATGTACAAAAACACACAAGAAGAAAACGAGGCCAGCGGTGGCCTTGAAACCCGCGGTCTTTCTGTGTTGTTTACTGTTAGAGTTCTGATCCAAATGTTTGTTTTTCTAACGACGGGCTCCGTTGCTGTACGGACCCCCTGCCTGCACTGCTCACACCACTGCCAGTCAGAGAGCTAAAGGAACACACACACACAGACAGACACACACACACACACACACGGGTGTGCACATACACACACAACCATAACACCCGAGAACACACCAGCTCTCACTTCTCCCTGTTTCAGAGCAGCTTTCCCTTAATGGGGGAGAATAGCAATAACAGCAGTGAACACTGGTCCATAATAAACCCCACCTACACACACAGACAAGAACGGGCACACTTAATTATTATACGACTGAAATAATCCACAAACGTCAAGTTAGGTTACACAAACCAATAGCTAACAGACATGAACAAGCACACAATCTACTGAAAATGATGCATACTACACCACTAAAATGTACAACACACCCACAATAGTCAACTTTGAGCATCAAACATCTGCACACTTCCTGGAAACCCCTGTGGCTCAGCCGAGAAGCATGGTGCTGCGGATCGAAAAGACTGAAACGTGTGTCTTACCTTGTGTCTGGGGTGTGATGTAGGGGGAGGTGTCTCTGTCCTCCCGTCTCCCTGTCCCTCCCGGTCCCTGTCTCTCTCCTGCTGCATGCTCTGTCCCGCCAGCACCATGGACTTACATTCCACACACGAGCCAATCACCAGCTTCCTCCCATCATCCACCAGGAGGGTGCGGCGCCCACGTGGGGCGTACAGGAACACGGGCAGCCTGGCCACTGTGACCGCACACAGCCCCCCCTGACGCCTCTGCTCCTGTCTGCAGAAGAAGCACACAAAGGCCTCGCAGCTGTACTGTCTGGCCCAGGGAGAGCTGGCCGGCTGGGGGGTGGAGGAGGCTGGGCCTGGGGCTGTAGAGCTGGAGGTGGCAGAACCCTGGCTCTCATGTTGAGCCCACTGGGCATGCAGGTCGTGATAGCAGAGGGCACAGGCTGACACCAGGCCGGTGGCGTCGGCAGGTTTGGCGCGGGGAGCGGGGGGGTGGATGGTGAGGAAGGGAAAGAAGGGCTCTCTCTCTCCACAGCGCCCGGGAGGGTTGACATGGAGCTGGAACTCCCCCCCGACCCCTAGCTCTGCCCCACACAGGTAACACACTGATACAGACCCACCATGGCCAGACGAAGAGGAGGACACCCCCTTTTGGGAATGGGCCAGTCCAGCTCCCCCCGTGGCCAGCGCTGCGTGGTACCTTCCCAGGAAGGAGGTGACAGAGGTGATGAGGTCCTCACTGAGGCTGAGGCGGTACGCCCCCCAGATCTCCTCCAGGATGGCGTGGCATGGAGGACAGCAGTGCACCCGGCCGTTCCTCACTCCCTGGGCACCAGGCGGGCACGGCAGCAGGTTGATGAAGGGGAAATACATGGCACCGCGGGCTTTGCCCACGCCGGCACGTGCATATGCCACCTTCACATCCCGCCCGCACTCCTGGCCACAGAGGAAACAGGCCTCACAGGAAGCCTGAGACTTAGGTAGGTGGTCCGGAGGCTCTGAGGGGTGCCTTTCCTGGGGAGTGAGGTAGGGAGGGTGGCCCGAGGCTGGTGCAGGGGTGGAGGAGCCCTGGTTGAGGGGGACCACGTAGAGGCGCTGGAGAACGGGCACGTCGGCCAGCTGGAAGCCCTGCCACTGCTGCATTAGGGAGGTGTGGCAGCTGGCACAGACCAGGGTGGTGCCCCCCGGGGTGAGGGGCACGGCGCCAGGGGGAGGGCTGTGTAACCACAGGAAGGGGAAGAAGGGCTCGCTGGCTGCCCTCTCCTGCTTCTGCACAGACACACGGAACCTACCGCCCTGCCACATCCCGCTGCCGCAGATGTAACACACACACTCCTCGGGACTGGTACTCCTGTTGGCACCACCTCTGGCACCACTCTGGGGCATGGCAATGACCCTCCCGGCAGCGTCCCTGGGTGGTCTCAGCAGGGCCAATACCCTCTCTCTGCTGCTGCCAGCTGCTTCAAACACCTCGCGGGCGTCGTCACTGGTTATATTGATCTCGTGGTCGTTGTCAGAGTTGTCAGAGGCTGTAAACCTACCCGGAACACTTTCTCTAGGTGCTGCTGCGTCGCGCCTAGAGGTGACAGCGGCGCCAATGGGTGATAGCCCGTCGGCAGCGTCAGCGAGATCCTCTCCTTTCTGGTGGAATATGAGGGAGGGATGCCTGGCTAGGCTACAGCTGCTGTCAGCTGCGCGTTGGAGAGGGCGCGGGTCAGCATGTCTGACATTCCCATCTGCTAGCCACTGCCTGTTGCGCATAATGATCCCGTTGTCCTGCACAGGTGTGTCGACGTGAGAGCTGTCATAGTATCTCTGGGACACAATCTCTTGGGACAGAGATACTGATGATTGAGAGACATGATTCAAAATTTTAGCACCGCGCCTGGGCAGCATGGCACTATCCGATTTCGGCGAGTCCTGTGCCTGGTAAACACCAACCGGATAGCGGATAGCCCGTTGAGAGTCAGGGCTGTTTTTAACACTGATAACACTGTTGTTGTTCTTCCTGCTACCGTCTCTGGGAGTTTTGCTGCTGTTGCCAGATGTTTTGTACTTCTCCTTGCTCACACCGGCGCGGTCTACTAAATCCAGTTCTTGGTCTGACATGTTCTCGTTTTCCGAGAAAGAGGAGAAATCCGACTCGTTCCCGTCGTAATTCTGGCTGCTGACACTGATTCTCCGCTCCAGGTCATAGGAGATGTTCCACTCCTGTGGTATCCGCCGAGAGTCGCACTGGTACGGCCTCTTCAGCCAGTACATACGCTTCTCTATGGGTGTCCTAGTCCGCTCGAACGAGTTCCACTGCTCCCCCAGAAAACAGTGGCACACGGCGCACACCATAGCGTGTCCATCCGGGCTGACTTCACATGCCCCTGGCGCTGGCTCTTGGTTTTGTAAAAACGGGAAAAACGGACCATTCTCTTTCGGATATTTCACTTGTAATCTCAATTCTTTTCCGGGCGAAACGCCGCTTCCACAAATGAAACAGTGAACCAATCCTATCCCATTCCGATCAGCCCTGGAAGTGTTGCCATGCAATGGGCTCTCGTCCCCGGACATTACTTCAGCAATGAGTCGGTGTTTCCGAGATATCGGTATGAAATCCTTGTCACGGGGGTCATTCATAGTTCTAAAAACACCCCAGACTACATGACATAATACCAAAAGCGGCAATTCATTCTAACAAACTCACACCTTCTTTACAAAAGTAGGCTATGCAACAAGACAGCGTGTCGCGTTCAGCCTACTCACTGTGATTAGATAGCCGATAGCCCATTGGAACTACAGCACTGCAGAACAGGCAGCGAACCGTAGACTAAATTCCTGGCTCTCAAGTATTCCGTTAGAGATAATCTATTCAAACCGTCCATGAAACATTGAGCAGAAACGCAGTGTCTCCAGTCCGCAGTATAGGACTGCGAACCCGATGGTGATGTGAGAAGAAAACTCTTGTTAGAATCATGGGTCACCTCTCCTACGAACTTTCCTGCGCTCTGAAAACTTTGGCTGTTAACTCGCTCACACTGTACACAGCGCCATCTCCAATTCACTGGATCAGTTTTCAGATACCCTCGCGCTGCTCCCCCATATTCAAACCTTCTCAGCAGAACTAACTGATAAAAGAGGAAAGGGTCTCATTATTTTTATCCAAACGACGTATCTGTTGAAGAAAAAGTTCAACTTAATCATATCTTATCAAGCAATACTGTGTAGGCCTATTGATGTTTAGGTCCAGTGTGATTAGAATAGCCCTAGCCTATAATTAGAGTAGGTATTGGTTTTAAACTGCTATACCCGTGATAACATTTTCACACGTAATGCATAGACCTCATTATTGATATATGGAAATATTTTACGCACATTGAAATTACACAATGTGCACGCTACTTCCCATGTAATAGCTGCCATGTAAATATACACTTTATGCTAAATGTTACAAACAATTCATTAAATTACAATAGGCTGTATCGCCATAATAAACAGCCAGAAGAATTTACAAGAGAAAGAAAAAACTTGTAAGGCAGCAGGATCCTGAGTTGCACAATGTGTGCCATTGTTCAAGCGTTAGCGAGAGCTGTGCAAGATGCATGACACATTGAAGCAGAATCTGTATCTGTTCTTAAAACAGAATCATTATAATAACCGCAGGCAGTCAAAATCTTGAAAACATTTATCTGAAATATGTTTGCTTCTTCCAATTCTCCCCAATGTTTCATTCATTGCGGGAATAAGTGGTGCGGCTCAAACAGAATGGGTCTTGTATTTTGTCTATGGCTGTTAGCTGTGTTGTACAGTTCCCACTTGTCCTGGATCCTCAGGGGACGGCTGTGGGGTGCAGCCCCACTAGCCACACCTGTTTTGGGTATTAAGTTCAGCCTGCACCCCCAACACTGCATGGATGGAAGACCTTGACAGGGACCACACAGTCTGGTGTCAGACAAGCCCCTTCAGATCTCAGAAAGCAATGTGCAGGACTAATTCACATTCACAGAGATAAAAGCAATGTGCAGGACTAATTCACATTCACAGAGATAAAAACAATGTGCAGGACTAATTCACATTCACAGAGATAAAAACAATGTGCAGGACTAATTCACATTCACAGAGATAAAAACAATCAATGTGCAGGACTAATTCACATTCACAGAGATGAAAACAATCAATGTGCAGGACTAATTCACATTCACAGAGATGAAAACAATCAATGTGCAGGACTAATTCACATTCGCAGAGATAAAAACAATCATGTATGAACCCACATGAAGAGAACATGTTGTATGTGGAGCAGTTCAGTAAGTTGGAACGCAGCCAACGGATGCCACACTGCAACAAAAGGCTAAAAGAACTTGGAGACATGAAAGCACACACACACACACACACACACACACACACACACACACACACACACACACACACACACACACACACACACACACACACACACACACACACACACACCCCTCCGGACTCCCCAGTGCAAACCAGTTAACTCAAACTCACACCAGTGTTGCATAATAACAATAACACACATAAACAGTAACAACCGTCAATCCAGCTGTGTGTCTCTAACAGGCCTGCATTGTGCTAGCTCTGCTCCTGTAAGCAGGCACAGTCCTATCATCTCCTCATCTCTTTAAGAGCCACCCTGAGGCTGTTTCCCTTCTCCTCCTCCATTAATCTTAATGACACAACTGTGCTTCTCTCTTTGTCTGAATTCCTGTTCTGCTCCATCTTCTCCAACCTGGCAACACATCCAGCTCTTACTCTGACACACCAGATCTTCTCTCTTCTGACTTCCTGTTCTGCTAAATCTTCTCCAACCTGGCAACCCAACCAGATATTAATAATCACACCACAGTGCATCCCTCAGAGTGACTGGCTGTCTCCCAGTCATTTGGAAGACATCTCCCTCCTGGGTTCTGCTTGCTTCCCTCCAAACTGGCAACCAACTGGTCGGAATGACACCCCAGCTCCTCTGTGACTGCCTCCCTGTCCCACAGACATGACTCCCTGTTCCGCTCACTTCCCTCCAACATGGCAAAAGAGTCGTGTCAGTGAACAGAGGCTCTGTGGTTTGGAAGTCGTTTGGTTCCCTACTGAAGCCCTCCCACGAGGAAAAGTGTGCGTGTGTGTGTGTGTGTGTTTGTGTGTGTACACAGTAATGACTATCAATCAATTACGCACATTGAAATTACACATGCCACAAATTAACCATGAGGAAAAGTAAGCGTGTGTGTGTGTGTGTTTTCCCTACCACAGACCCTAAGAAGACAGGTGGAAATATTTAGAACAGAAGGAGTCCGTTCTAACTCAACATTCTCTCACGGAGCTGTGACACGATCCGTTAACTGTGAGTGTTCATCTCCCTCTCTGCTCTCTGTTAGGAAGCTCCCAGAGAGACACTGCAGAATGACATCATCTTTTAATATACATTAATTGATTCTTTATTCATTTATTAGTTGTTTCATTCATTTATTCATTCACTCACTCTATCCAACAGGGTTGGGGTCAATTCCATCTTAATTCCAGTCAATTCAGTACACTAAAATTACAATTACAATTCTCTTCAATGCTTTTCAATGAGGGTTAGTTCACTTTCTGAATTGACTGAAATGTAAATGGAATTGAACCCAACCCTGCTATCCAGTACCACTCAATCTTATTTATACATGTATTTAATTCATTTGTTCATTCATTCAAATATTCAATTTGTTTTTCACTAACTAACTCATTCACTTATTGCCATTCCCTAGAAAACTGTCAGGTTGATGTGTATTGTCATTCATCTTGCCCTGGAGGCAGAACCGAGTGGTTTCCGCTAGATGGGCCAGCTGGAAAGTCAAAATTGGCTATATTGTAAAAATGGATGAAAACAAAAATGTACTTTTTGGTCCTAATTTAAGGTTAGGGTTAGGCATTACAGTTAGCAGTGTGGTTAAGGTTAGGGCTAAGGTTAGGTTTAAGATCAGATTTTATGACTTTGTGGCTGTGTAATCTAGTGACCACTCCGCAAAGATGCATCCAGGGCAAGATTCATGACAATACAGTGCCTTCAGAAAGTATTCATACCCTTTGACTTATTCTACAATACATTAACATTTACATAAGTATTCACACCCCTATGTCAATACATGTTAGAATCACCTTTGTCAGTGATTACAGCTGAGTCTTTCTGGGTAACTCTCTAAGAGCTTTTGCACAATATCTTCACTTTATTCTTCAAGCTCTGTCAAGTTAGTTGTTGATCATTGCTAGACAGTCATTTTAAAGTCTTGCCATAGATTTTCAAGCCGATTTAAGTCAAAACGGTAACCAGGCCACTCAGGAACAACCCTAGTGTATATTTAGCCTTATTATTGTCCTGCTGAAAGGTGAACTCACCTCCCAGTGTCTCATGGAGAGCAGACTGAACCAAGTTTTCCTCTAGGATTTTGCCTGTGCTTAGTGGCATTCCTATTATTTTTTATCAAGAAAAACTCCCCAGTTCTGATTACAAGCATACCCATTACGTGATGCAGCCACCACTATGCTTGAAGAGTAATGAGTTGTATTGGATTTGCCCCAAACATAACACTTTGTATTCAGAACAAAAACTGAATTGCTTTGCCACATTTTTTGCAGTATTACTTTAGTGCCTTGTTGCAAACTGGATGCATGTTTTTGAATATTTTTATTCTGTACAGCCTTCTTTCTTTTCACTCTGTCAATTATGTTAGTGTTGTTGAGTAAATACAATGTTGTTGATCCATCCACAGTTTTCTCCTATCACAGCCATTAAACTCTGTAACTGTTTTAAAGTCAGCTTTGGCCTCATGATGAAACTCCTGAGCGGTTTCTTTCCTCTCCGGCAACTGAGTTAAGAGGGACGCTTGTATCTTTGTAGTGATTAGGTGTATTGATAGCAATAACTTCACCATGCTCAAAGGGATATTCAATGTATATTTCTTTTTTTGTTGTTTACCCATCTACCAATAGGTGCCCTTCTTTATGAGGCATTGAAAAACCTCCATGGTCTTTGTGGCTGAATCTGTGTTTTAAATTCACTGCTCGACTAGGGACCTTACAGATATTTGTTAACCACTATTATTGCAACTTTGCAACTTACTGTATTATGTGACTTGGTAAACACATTTTGACCCCTGAACTTATTTAGGCTTGCCATAACAAAGGGGTTGAATACTTATTGACTCAAGACATTTCAGCTTTTCAAGTTTTAATCATTTGTCAAAAATTCTAAAAACATAATTCCACTTTATAGGATATTGTGTGTAGGCCAGTGACACAAAATCTGAATTTAATCCATGTTAAATTCAGGCTGTAACACAACAAAATGTGGAAAAAGTCAAGGGGTGTGAATACTTTCTGAATTCTACTGTATTCTAGTCAATGCCACTCCGACATTGCTTGTCCTAATATTTATATATTTCTTAATTCTATTCTTTTACTTTTAGATTTGTGTGTATTGTTGTGAATTGTTAGATACTACTGTGCTGTTGCTGCTAGGAACACAAGCATTTCTCTACCCCGCAATAACATCTGCTAAATATGTGTATGCGACCAATAACATTTGATTTGATGACACTGTAAATGCCAACCTGCCGAAGACTGTCTGCCACATCGCCCCCAAGTGTCAAAGCTTGAGAACTACACCTCCTCCTCCTCTCATTTCAGGTCCAGATATCATGGAAACCACAACACACGCCCTGCCCATGGCTGTGACGTTTACACAGCACACACAGACACTGCAGCTACACTATGTATGAAGTTTAATTCTGTTAAGAAAAGAGACAGAGCTGATACAGATGTCTTGTCTGTAATCATCTGGGTGATTGCCAAAACGCTGTGGGGTTCATACATCTCTTTGTGTTATGAGAGTGTGTATGAGAATTTGTGTGTGCGCGTGCGTGCGTATAACTACATACCTGAATGTGTATGCGGGTGATTGAAAGTGATCTGTGAAACGAGCTCTCTCTGTTCAGGTCTCCTGGATGTACTCTAGTCTACTCTCTAGCCATACTGTCATACTGTACACTGTTTGCTATGGAAATATCCTCCCTGCTAGCCCGCTAGGCTGGCTATCTGAAAAGTCTGGCTTTCACTGGAGAAGCAGGGTGTGGTGGGGCAGGAGGGCAGGGAGGGTGAAGGAGGGTAGAGGGAACTGGGCAATAAGGGGATGAGGGGAGATGCATGTTTGAATAAAATCCTTCTGTTGAACACATCCGTCCAGTGAGAGCTGTGTGAGGGGGAGGTGATGACAGGGGCAGGAGCAGGACAGAGGGAGGTTGGACCTGTGTGTGTGTGTGTGTGTGTGTGTGTGTGTGTGTGTGTGTGTGTGTGTGTGTGTGTGTGTGTGTGTGTGTGTGTGTGTGTGTGTGTGTGTGTGTGTGTGTGTGTGTGTGTGTGTGTGTGTGTGTTTGTATTATTGAATATATCTGCAGAATCTTGAATACTCTCTCCCTATCCTACAATTTCTCTCTCCATCTGGCACACACACTCAGAAACACACACACACACACACACAAACTCTGACCCCCTATCACACAGCGGCATAGATCTCCACACATGCCGATCCATTCCTATAGATAGACACACGCATACACTGACGCCTAGCATCCCGTCAGCACTGTCTGGGTCAGTGTGGATGTTACCTGGCCAGGGTCTGATCACGCTCGCTGCCGACAGCACACACACAATGCCCTGCTTGTCTCTGCAGCTCAGAGGTATTAAAGACATATCTTGTTCTATGTCTGCTTCCCTGTGTGTGTGTGCGTGTGCGCGTGCGCGTGCGCGTGCGTGCGTGTGTGCGTGTGCTGAAAGCAAAAGACTTTTCCTGGCCAGGCCTGAGTATTCTGTGATTTAACGAGACCTCAGTGAGACCTCAGTGAGATTTACATAGCAGATAAAACCAGACCAGTACATACTGTAGGACTGACTGTAGTTGATTTACTGTATTTATCTGGACGAGATTTACCAACTGGACATTCGGGTGAAAAATGCTCTCTTCTTCATTCACAAAGCAGAAGACTTAAAGAGGACACACATCACATCTGGACATGTGCATTCCTGTACATTGAGGGCTGTGTATATGTACCACACTTGTGAGTACATCTACTGGGTCCTTTTATAGTGCATATGGGTGTGAGAGTCCAGATGGAGATGTGTGTGTACAGTATGAAGTGTGTTATTTGATACCGTATGTGTGTATACTGTACGCTGTCTCTGGGTCCATATGGAGGCATCACTCTTCTGTTCCACCCCAAGACTCCCTGCTTCACCAGACAGGCTCATGGGAACTGGACGTGTCAGTCTGAGAGAGAGAGAGAGAGAGAGAGAGAGAGAGAGAGAGAGAGAGAGAGAGAGAGAGAGAGAGAGAGAGAGAGAGAGAGAGAGAGAGAGAGAGAGAGAGAGAGAGAGAGAGAGAGAGAGAGAGAGAGAGAGAGAGAGAGAGAGAGAGAGAGAGAGAGAGAGAGAGAGAGAGAGAGAGAGAGAGAGAGAGAGAGAGAGAGAGAGAGAGAGAGAGAGAGAGAGAGAGAGAGAGAGAGAGAGAGAGAGAGAGAGAGAGAGAGAGAGAGAGAGAGAGAGAGAGAGAGAGAGAGAGAGAGAGAGAGAGAGAGAGAGAGAGAGAGAGAGAGAGAGAGAGAGAGAGAGAGAGAGAGAGAGAGAGATGATGGTCGCTGGCATGGGCTCAGAGGAGAGGAAGAAACAAATGGAACTTGAGACCAAAGCGGAGCAGAGAAGATGGGCACAATAACGGCAGCTACAGTTTTAATGTCATGTTGTCCGAGATTTCCACCAAGCTGTTGATGGCCTCTGTCTTTAATCACTGTAAAGGCATGATACTGACAAGGAATGGGACCATATATGGAGAGACATGTATCTAAAAGCACTAAGTCCTGTGTTCTGTTCCCAGTGGAAATGGAATTGTTTGAGAAAAATGCACAGTGTTCAAGTGTGTGTGCGTACGTTCATGCATACTCTCCCTCTCATCTCTCCTGTGTGGTATAGCAGGCGTCCCTGACCCAGAACCACGGGTTGGGAGCCACAGGTGCTATAGCAACAGGCCCGTGTGATGGGAGCTGATGGGAGCTGATGGGAGCTGTGTTCCAGGCACAACCTGCATGTGTTCAGAGCCAGGAGGGGACATGGGAAAGACATAAACACCTTCACTCCCCTCTGCCTGAGCCAATATGGACGCCTGGTGGCCACTCTCAGGCCCTGAGTTCTACAGCTAGACATAATACAGTATGTATGAGGTATATATGAAGACAGATAGGATTTCAGCTCTGCAGGCTTGGCTTGGGATACAGCATAACTGTCACTGCACAGCATCTGGCTGTATAGTATGTCTATTAGGACTATTGATGATAACTGTGTCTCTACTGTATATATACAGACTATGGCATACTTTTAAACTCATGCTTCCGTCCTCCCTTGAAGAACAGTAATCTCATCCACTGTGTATAGGTGAAATGCAGTGGTGTAAAGTACTTAATTAAAAATACTTTAAAGTACTACTTAAGTAGTTATTTGGGGTATCTGTACTTTACTTGACTATATATATTTTTTATTACTTTTACTTTTACTTCACTACATTCCTAAAGAAAATGATGTACTTTTTACTCCATGCATTTTTCCTGGCACCCAAAAGTACTCATTATATTTCAAATGCTTAGCAGGACAGGAAAATGGTCCAATTCACGCACTTCTCAAGAGAACAGCCCTGGTCATCCCCTACTGCCTCTAATCTGGGGGACTCACGAAACACAAATGCTTTGTTTGTAAATGATGTCTGAGTGTAGGAGTGTGCTCCTGGTTATCCGTAAATAAAGAAAACAAGAAAATTGCTTTGCTTAATACAAAGAATGTAAAATGATTTAAACTTTTACTTTTGATACTTAAGTGTATTTTAGCAATTACATTTACTTTTGATACTTAAGTATATTTGAAACCAGATACTTTTAGACTTTTACTCAAGTAATGTTTTACTGGGTGATTTTCACATTTTCTATTAAGGTATCTTTACTTTTACTCAAGTATGACAATTGAGTACTTTTTCCACCACTAGTGAAATGTACAGTGTGGATATACAGCCCATCTTTCTGTATGAGGCTATAAAATACCTTTATGAGGGTTAAGGGGCAGGGGTGGAGGTATGCCACTGTGGTCTGGTGACACTGTCTAGTGAACTGCTGGACTACCTTCTGCATCCCATCTGTAACAGAGAGAGAGAGAGGGGGGGGGGGGTCAGAGAGAGGGGGGTCAGAGAGAGAGATAAAAAAAAGAGAGACGTTTACTTTAGGCCAGATGTTTAATTTAAAACATTCCATTGTGACTGTGGCCGGGAAACCAGTAAGAGATCAAATAAAACAATGGGAAAAATTCAAACAGGCACATCTTCCATTTACTGAGAAGAGAGAGGGAGGAGACTGGGATGACACTTAAAAGAAAGAGAGATGATCAGTAGGAGTAAGAGAAGGAAACAGAGACAGAAAGAGACAGGAGGGAGAAATGATAAGAGTGAGGAAGCAGAAAGGATATATAAAGAGAAAGGTATGGAAAATGGATCCAAAAATAGTGAGAGAGAGTGAGCAGGAGAGATAGAGAGATAACATTAGAGAGAGTGAGCAGGAGAGATAGAGAGATAACGTTAGAGAGTGTGAGCAGGAGAGATAGAGAGATAACGTTAGAGAGAGTGATCTCTCCCTAGCCCTCTGTTTTCCACTCCATCCAGTGTGTGTGTGTGTGTGTGTGTGTGTGTGTGTGTGTGTGTGTGTGTGTGTGTGTGTGTGTGTGTGTGTGTGTGTGTGTGTGTGTGTGTGTGTGTGTGTGTGTGTGTGTGTGTGTGTGTGTGTGTGTGTGTGACTGCTTGCCTGCCCTGCTGCCATCTCCACATCCTGTCAGGCAGGAAGTCAGGCTGTACGTGCCAGTGCAGGAAGGTGACACAGGAAGTACACCAACCATTAGGTCAAAGGTTACATCCCAGATGGGCAGTCAGCACTGGGGTTGAGAGAGGAGTGAACTGTCTTAATATGTACATACACAGCTCTAGAAGGTGATACTGTGTGAACTGTCTTAATATGTACATACACAGCTCTAGAAGGTGATACTGTGTGAACTGTCTTAATATGTACATACACAGCTCTAGAAGGTGATACTGTGTGAACTGTCTTAATATGTACATACACAGCTCTAGAAGGTGATACTGTGTGAACTGTCTTAGTATGTACATACACAGCTCTAGAAGGTGATACTGTGTGAACTGTCTTAGTATGTACATACACAGCTCTAGAAGGTGATACTGTGTGAACTGTGTGACAATGTTTTTTTTAAACATTGGACGAAGATAATGAATGTCCAAATATTTTTTTTAAATAAACAAATGTGTTCCTTTGGGGCAAATGCTATCAACAGGAGAAAAATGTCAACACACACCACGGGTTGAGAGAGAGAGAGAGAGAGAGAGAGAGAGAGAGAGAGAAACCCTTTGGCCCAGGAGGCCAGACTTTCTTCAAGTCGTTTATTGATTTGTTTATTTTCCAGGATCTCTTGACTCCCAGCAGGGGTGAAAGGTTGTGTGGAGGAATGTGTTTCCTAGAATAGAAAACACAAACATTCAAACTCCAGCTGATGCAATGCCAGTTAGGGAGAACAGAGAGAGATCCAGCAGCCTTGTATAACTGTCCTGAGCCTACATTACTGTTATACTGCAGGATTGCTGACTGGGATAACTAGAGAGAGGGGGTTACAGAACAGGTCATTACTGATAAACAAAGACTACAGTGTTTTAGACCATCCAAGCACAAATTGGATCAATGCATTGCATGAAAAGAGAACTTGTACAAATCTGTCAAATGAACAGCATAGGCCATAGGAAAGCTAGTATGGTATTGGTAGTACATAGTGGTGATATCAGTGCAGTGATGTAAGTGTGTGAGGTTGCTTCCCCCGCTCCCCCTTCTGTACAGCTGTGTTTGACCTCTAACCCCTAAACCCCTAAGAAGCCTAGCTCTGTTGGAGCCAAGGAGATGGTGGGTGTGTGTGTCAGTGTGCATGTGTGTGCGCATGTGCGTGTGTGTTAGGGGGTCATTGACACAAGCATGACCCAGCCCACCACTCCGGCCCTCATTCACCTGTACCTGTCACTCATCAGACCCCTCCTAAACTCTGGGACATTCCCCCTTCCAAGACCTTGAAACCTTGACATGCCTCTACAGCATTCCTCCATCCACAGGTCACTGTGACCATCAGAGAGGAGAGCAGAAGGAGAGACGGGGGAGGGAAAGAGAGAGAGAGAAATAAAGAGAGGTGGGAAAACAAGAAGGGGTGAGGAGTAGGTAAGCGAAAGAAAGACAGAAAGATGGGAAAGTGCAAGAGAGAGAGAGAGAGAGAGAGAGAGAGAGAGAGGAGTAGGGAGAAGGGGAAGCGGGTGGAAGACAACCAATAAAAGCCTCTGTAGATGTTCCCCTGCTGGGCCATCAGACAGCGGAGCGGTGCCTGGGGAGCTGGAGCTCTGGAACACCTGTTCACCACAGCAGATGTTGTACAGAAGAGGAGGAGACACAGAACAGAAACACCTCTCTCTCTATCCCTCCCCCCTCTCTCTCACACTGTTCTTTCTGCAGATATCTGTCATTGAAAAACACAGCAGCCAAAGGCACTGAGTAGTTCACACACCAACACATGTATACATACAGTGCCTTCAGAAAGTATTCACACCCCTTGACTTTTTCCACATTTTATTGTGTTACAAAGTGGGAATAGCATTTATTTTACTGTATTTTTTTTGTCAACGATCTACACAAAATAATCTGTAATGTCAAAGTGGAAAATAATGGAAGATAAAACACTCATATATTTTGATTACATTAGTACTCAACCTCCTATGTCAATACATGTTAGAATCACCTTTGGCAGTGATTACAGCTGTGAGTCTTTCTGGGTAAGTCTCTAAGAGATTTGCACACCTGGATTGTACATTATTTGCCCCATAATTCTTTAAAAAATTCTTCAAGCTCTGTCTAGTTGCTTGTTGATCATTACAGGACAGACCTTTTCAAGTCTTGCCATAGATTTTCAAGCTGATTTAAATCAAAACTGTAACTAGAAAACTCCAGTGCTTAGCCCTATTACGTTTATTTTTACCCCCCAAAAACTCCCTGGCCAATAACAAGCATAGCCATAACATGATGCAGCAACCACCATGAAATATGAAGAGTGGTACTCATATGTTGTGTTGGATTTGGCCGAAACATAACACTTTGTATTCAGGACAAAACATGCATTTCTTTGCTATTTTTTTTAGTATTACTTTAATGTCTTATTGCAAACAGGATACATATTTTGGAATATTTTTATTCGGTACAGGTTTCCTTATTTCACTCTGTCGTGAAGGTTAGTACTATGAAGTAATTACAATGTTATTGATCCATCCTCATTCTCCTGTCACAGCCATTAAACTCTGTAACTGTTTTGAAGTCACCATTGGACTCATGATGAAATCCCTGAGCGGTTTCCTACCTCACCGGCAACTGAGTTAGGAAGGACACCTGTATCTTGATAGTGACTGAGTGTATTGATACACCATCCAAAGCATAATTGATAACCGCACCATGCTCAAAGAGATATTCAGTATCTGCTTCTTATTTTTTTTACCCATCTACCAATAGGTGCCCTTCTTTGTGAGGCATTGGAAAACCTCCCTGTTCTTTGTGGTTCAATCTGTGCTTGAAATTCACTACTCGACTGAGGGACCTTACAGATAATTCTATGTGTGGGGTACAGAGATGAGGTAGTCATTCAAAAATCCTGTTAACCACTATTATTGCACACAGAGTGTATGCAACTTGTTATGTGACTTTTTAAGCAACATTTATACTCCTGAACTTATTAGGCCTGCCGTAACAAAGGGGTTGAATACCTATTGACTCAATACATTGCAGCTTTTCATCTTTAAATCCTTTGTAAAAATGTCTGAAAACATAATTCCCCTCTGACATTATAGGGTATTGTGTGTAGATCAGTGACACAAAATCAACATTTTAAATCCAAGTTGTAACACAACATAATGTGGAAAAGGTCAAGGGGTGTGAATAGTTTCTAAAGGCACTGTACATACATACAGTGTACATACATACAGTGTACATACATACAGTGTACATACATACAGTGTACCTACATACAGTGTACATACATACAGTGTACATACATACAGTGTACATACATACAGTGTACATACATACAGTGTATTCTGAAAGTATTCAGACCCCTTGACTTTTTCCACATTTTGTTACGTCACAGCCTTATATTTAAAATGGATTAAATTATTTTTTCCCTTCATCAATCTACACACAATACCCCATAATGCCAAAGTGTAAACAGGTTTAAAAAACAGAAATACCTTATTTACATAAGTATTCAAACCCTTTGCTATGAGACTCGAAGTTGAGATCAGGTGCATCCTGTTTCCATTGATCATCCTTGAGATGTTTTTACAACTTGATTGGAGTCCACCTGTGGGAAATTCAAATGATTTAACATGATTTGGAAAGGAACACACCTGTCTATATAAGGCCCCACAGTTGATAGTGCATGTCAGAGCAAAAACCAAGCCTTGAGGTCGAAGGAATTGTCCGTAGAGCTCAGAGACAGGATTGTGTCGAGGCACAGATCTGGGGAAGGGTACCAAAAAGTGTCTGCAGCATTGAAGGTGCTCAAGAACACAGTTGCCTCCATCATTCTTAAATGGAAGAAGTTTGGAACCACCAAGACTATTTCTAGAACTGTCCTCCTGGCCAAACTGAGCAATCGGGGGAGAAGGGCCTTGGTCAGAGAGGTGACCAAGAACTCGATGGTTACTCTGACAGAGCTCAGAGTTCCTCTGTGGAGATGGGAGAACCTTCCAGAAGGACAACCATCTCTGCAGCGCTCCACCAATCAGGCCTTTATGGTTGAGCGGCCAGACAGAAGCCACTCCTTAGTAAAATGCACATGACAGCCCACTTGGAGTTTGCCAATAGGCACCTAAAGGACTCTCAGACCATGCGAAACAAGATTCTCTGGCCTGAATGCCAAGAGTTATGTCTGGAGAAAATCTGGCACTATCCCTACGGTGAAGCATGGTGGTGGCAGCATCATGCTGTGGGATGTTTTTCAGCGGCAGGGACTGGGAGACTAGTCAGGATCGAAGGAAAGATGAACAGAGCAAAGTACACAGAGATCCTTGATGAAAACCTGCTCCAGAGCGCTCAGGAACTTAGACTGGGGCAAAGGTTCACCTTCCAGCAGGACAATGACTCTATGCATACAGCCAAGACCATGCATGAGTGGCTTCGGAAAAAGTCTCTGAATGTCCATGAGTGGCCCAGCCAGAGCCCCGATTTGATCACGATCAAACATCTCTGGAGAGACCTGAAAATAGCTGTGCAGCAACGCTCCCCATCCAACCTGACAGAGCTTGAGGAGATTTTCAGAGAACAATGAGAGAAACTCCCCAAATACAGGTGCGCCAAACTTGTAGCGTCATACCCAAGAACACTCAAGGCTGTAATTGCTGCCAAAGGTGCTTCAACAAAGTACTGAGTAAAGGGTCTGAATACTTTTGTAAATGTGACATTTCAGTTGTTTTTAAATATACATTTTCTAACATTTCTAAAAATCTGTTTTATCTTTGTCATTATAGGGTATTGTGTGTAGATTGATGAGGGGAAAAAACGATTTAATCAATTTTAGAATAAGGCTGTAACGTGGAAAATGTCAAGGCGTCTGGATAATTTCAGAATGCACTGTATTAAATCGCTCTGCCATTTCCTGGTTGCTAAAATTCTAACAGTTATTCTGATTTCAGTTTATGTGACAAAACAAGGAAGTATAGTGTAGAGAATCATTTTACGATCTAAACCTTTCGAAATATATTTTCAATAACCCAATATATTGTATTTTCAGCTGTTTGAAGCTGGTGTACAAAACCGAAAGTAAAAGAGCAAAAATTTAACTTAAGCACAGGAAGCATAGAAATAGCGACATAGAAGAGATCTACCACCTCTTAGACTTGCTTTAATTGAGAATGACAAATCTATAACTCTCATTTCTATGTGAATTTGGTCAGGTCACCCAAAAAGTGACATATTGCAGCTTTAATACACAGATAGAAGAATGCACAAATATCACCCCACACTCAAAAAACTCACACTTGAAATCACATTACAGTTAAAGAGTGTGTCTCGACATGAGAACATTATGAATAAGAGCTATCAGGCTGTAAAAGATCTGTGTGGCATTAACATGGCAGAGATAAAGCATAACTGATGTGGTCTCTAAGGAAACACTCTGCTCTCTATAACAACTATGAGTCACAGAACAGTGAGCTGGGAGACAGGAAATGACTGTTCACTCACTCACACTCACTCACACACACACGCACGCACGCACGCACGCACGCACGCACGCACGCACGCACGCACGCACGCACGCACACACACACACACGCACACACACACACACACACACACACACACACACACACACACACACACACACACACACACACACACACACGCACAAGCACACACACACACACACACACATGAACACACACACACACTCCAGCCCTAAAACTTGGCACACTCATTCATAAAATGCAGAGAAGTTAAAGATAAGTTGATCTTTGTTAAAGTCTTGTCATGTTGGACCCAGGCCAGGTGAGCTGTTTTAAAAGGACTGAAACTTTAGCAGACCTGGTGTCACACACACACACACACACTGAGATCAGTCTGGATTAGGGGGAGCAACAGCCCATCAAACCCAGGGATAGACCTGACTGCCTCTTCTCAATCACACATTCATCCAATCACACATCCGTTCACTGACACACACACACACACACACACACACACACACACACACACACACACACACACACACACACACACACACACACACACACACACACACACACACACACACACACACACACACACACACACACACACACACAGCTCAGCAGATGTCTAATAATACAGAATAATAATGAGGATGATCTGTAAAAGCTGGGTAAATCCTGGGATGGCGCTGCTGGTGAAGGGGATTGTGGAATAATGGGAATGGAATGTGTTTTAATGACTCCTGGGGGACCAGCCCCTACTGAAGGCCCTCTGGCTCAGGAACAACAGACGGGAACGCTCTGGAGCGCCAGGCACACACATCAGCCTCCCTCTCTCTCCTCTCTCTCACCCCCTCCCCTCTCTTCCTGTACCGACCCACTGGAGTCCACTGTTGTTGTTGGCTGCCTGCCCCCTTCGGAAGAAGCGTTCCCCCCCTCCACCTCCCTTCTCTCTTTCCCTTCCTTGTTCCTTCCCTCCCTGCGAGCTGCTGGGGAAATGCTGATGACATGACATGTTCGGAGAGGTCTCTGGAAAAAGTGATCACCCTCCCCCCTCCTCCTCCACTCCCCCACCTCCAATAATCCATCCACCCCCAGACCTCAATGCAGCCCTCCTCTCCAAACCCACGCATAAACCCCACCAGGATCCCACCCACCCACCACACACACACACACACACTCCCATACCCTTGAATCATCCCTCCCTCACCGATCTCTCATCGCGGGACAGTTTCCACACAGCAGCAGCTAGAAGCCAAAGTGTGTGTGTGTACAGGAGGTATGTATGTTTCAGATGTTATACTATATGCCCTCTGCCCTAAAATGCTTTGCTCAGCCTCATGCAAAAACACACACACGCACTTCTAAAGCTTGACCCGACCCTACTGAACCATAAACAATATGCAATACCTAACACTCTACACAGTCAGACTGGCTACAACAATACTGTCCATGTGTTCAACACTGTGTCTAGCATCTATTTCCCTGTCTCTTCACCATCTGGCAATATACCTCCTGTCTTCTGAAAATCAATGGTGCTGGAGATTTCTTTGTGTGTGTGTGCGTGTGTGTGTGTGTGTGTGTGTGTGTGTGTGTGTGTGTGTGTGTGTGTGTGTGTGTGTGTGTGTGTGTGTGTGTGTGTGTGTGTGTGTGTGTGTGTGTGTGTGTGTGTGTGTGTGTGTGTGTGTGTGTGTGTGTGTGTGTGTGTGTGTGTGTGTGTGTGTGTGTGTGTGTGTGTGTGTGTGTGTGTGTGTGTGTGTGTGTGTGTGTGTGTGTGTGTGTGTTTGTTGGTCTTGTGCATGGGCTGGCTCATTTCCCTTGGGTGGAGGAGCTGCTGGCTGATACATGAGGTGTCTGACATACACACACACACGCACACAGACACACATACGCACACATGATCCAGCATGGTCCACACTCAAAGTAGTTTGTACCACAGAGTACCGTCCACACACGAAGAGCAGTTTGTACCACAGAGTACCGTCCACACACGAAGAGCAGTTTGAACACATATTCAAAGCCAAAAGTGATAACCACAGGGTTGGCTGCAATTACAATGTAGAATAGAACACTGAGGCTGTGTTCTGGCAGAGCACATTACTGACGTCTACTGATGAGGTGCTTAGAGAGGGGAAAGGAAGACAGACAGAGAGAGACAGAGAGAGAAGAGGTCAGAGGAAAGGACAGAGAGACAGATAGTCTTCTTGACATCCACTATTACAGCCCCAGCCTCACTTCCTATTTCTCCTACATATCTCTACTGCCTCTGCCTCGTCCTCCTGTCAGGTCACCTGTGATAACCGTTGGGAGATGACGTGGAAACAGGCCACTAGGGGCAACAGTGAGTGCTGTTACCTTCAAGTAGGTTTCATTTATGCAACGATGTTGTGAACGGGGATGGAGGATGGGCGTTAGCATCTGCGATATAAAGTTGTTGTCCAGCGATATAAAGTTGTTGTTGATATTTTTGTTTTAAGTCTATTCCAAACCTTAACCCTTACCTGAACCATTCAGAGTTAATGCCTAACCTTAAGAATTTGGAGTTAATGCCTAAACTTAACCCTAACCTTACAAATGTTGAGTTAATGCTTAAACTCAACCTTAAACACTTCACATTTTCACATTTGAGAAACAAGGATGAACGTCTAATTCTGACATGAGACTGTAAGAGCTGGTAGCAGCCTCTACCCCCCCTCCTCTCTCCTCTCATCTTCTCTCCTCTACCCCCCTCCTCTCTCCTCTCATCTTCTCTCCTCTACCCCCCCTCCTCTCTCCTCTCATCTTCTCTCTTCTACCCCCCCTCCTCTCTCCTCTCATCTTCTCTCCTCTACCCCCCCTCCTCTCTCCTCTCATCTTCTCTCCTCTCATCTTCTCTCCTCTTATCCCCCTCCCCTCCTCTCTCCTCTCATCTTCTCTCCTCTTATCCCCCTCCTCTCTCCTCTCATCTTCTCTCCTCTACCCCCCCTCCTCTCTCCTCTCATCTTCTCTCCTCTACCCCCCCTCCTCTCTCCTCTCATCTTCTCCCCTCTTATCCCCCTCCCCTCCTCTCTCCTCTCATCTTCTCTCCTCTTATCCCCCTCCCCTCCTCTCTCCTCTCATCTTCTCTCCTCTTATCCCCCTCCCCTCCTCTCTCCTCTCATCTTCTCTCCTCTTATCCCCCTCCCCTCCTCTCTCCTCTCATCTTCTCTCCTCTTATCCCCCTCCCCTCCTCTCTCCTCTCATCTTCTCTCCTCTTATCCCCCTCCCCTCCTCTCTCCTCTCATCTTTTCTCCTCTTATCCCCCCTCCCCTCCTCTCGCCTCTCATCTTCTCTCCTCTTATCCCCCTCCCCTCCTCTCTCCTCTCATCTTCTCTCCTCTTATCCCCCTCCCCTCCTCTCTCCTCTCATCTTCTCTCCTCTTATCCCCCTCCCCTCCTCTCTCCTCTCATCTTCTCTCCTCTTATCCCCCTCCCCTCCTCTCTCCTCTCATCTTCTCCCCTCTTATCCCCCCTCCCCTCCTCTCTCCTCTCATCTTCTCTCCTCTTATCCCCCTCCCCTCCTCTCTCCTCTCATCTTCTCCCCTCTTATCCCCCCTCCCCTCCTCTCTCCTCTCATCTTCTCCCCTCTTATCCCCCCTCCCCTCCTCTCTCCTCTCATCTTCTCTCCTCTTATCCCCCTCCCCTCCTCTCTCCTCTCATCTTCTCCCCTCTTATCCCCCCTCCCCTCCTCTCTCCTCTCATCTTCTCTCCTCTTATCCCCCCTCCCCTCCTCTCATCTTCTCTCCTCTTATCCCCCTCCCCTCCTCTCTCCTCTCATCTTTTCTCCTCTTATCCCCCCTCCCCTCCTCTCGCCTCTCATCTTCTCTCCTCTTATCCCCCCTCCCCTCCTCTCTCCTCTCATCTTCTCTCCTCTTATCCCCCTCCCCTCCTCTCTCCTCTCATCTTCTCTCCTCTTATCCCCCTCCCCTCCTCTCTCCTCTCATCTTCTCTCCTCTTATCCCCCCCCCTCCCCTCCTCTCTCCTCTCATCTTCTCCCCTCTTATCCCCCCTCCCCTCCCCTCTCCTCTCATCTTCTCTCCTCTTATCCCCCTCCCCTCCTCTCTCCTCTCATCTTCTCCCCTCTTATCCCCCCTCCCCTCCTCTCTCCTCTCATCTTCTCCCCTCTTATCCCCCCTCCCCTCCTCTCTCCTCTCATCTTCTCTCCTCTTATCCCCCTCCCCTCCTCTCTCCTCTCATCTTCTCCCCTCTTATCCCCCCTCCCCTCCTCTCTCCTCTCATCTTCTCTCCTCTTATCCCCCCTCCCCTCCTCTCATCTTCTCTCCTCTTATCCCCCCTCCCCTCCTCTCTCCTCTCATCTTCTCTCCTCTTATCCCCCTCCCCTCCTCTCTCCTCTCATCTTCTCCCCTCTTATCCCCCCTCCCATCATATTCTCCAAACATCTTTGGGAGATCCAGAGAGAGAGAGACCCAGAGACAGAGTGACTGGGTCAGAGCCTGCTTTAGATTCAGCCTCTTAGTGCTAGCTTGCTACGCTACAGCTCCCGGCCTCCCGCTGCCAAGGTCATTAAACTATAATGTGCACCATGCAGTCCCAGGAGCTGGCTAAGAGGACACAGTTGGGAAGCAGTTGTGTTGTGCATTTTACAGCCTTCTGGATATGAGGAAGCTGAGTTATGTCCCACTCTAACAGTACTTAGATATTGTTGTAAATATTATTCGACACACTGCTGAGCAGGCCAAATGAATTCATGATATAAAAAAAGACTGTGCATCTTTCCTTCCTTACTTACTCTCTCTCCTTCCTCCTCGCCTTTCCCCAGTCCTGGCCAGTGCCACTGGCTGAGCCTATAAAAGCGAGCTTATAAAGCAGAGAGATAAAACTAACAGCAGTAGGTTTCTCTAGAGCGCAGCACCGCTCTCATCCTTCCCTCCCCCCGTTCCTCTGCACTCCTCCGAAACGACCTCTTTCACAATCCCACTCTTCCTCTCACTGTGGGCCATAGGCCAGGGTCCTGGTTTAAACTCCTCTCTCTCTCTCTCTCTCTCTCTCTCTCTCTCTCTCTCTCTCTCTCTCTCTCTCTCTCTCTCTCTCTCTCTCTCTCTCTCTCTCTCTCTCTCTCTCTCTCTCTCTCTCTCTCTCTCTCTCTCTCTCTCTCTCTCTCTCTCTCTCTCCTCATCTCTCTCTGCCTCCATGTCTCCCTCTCTCTCTCTTTCTATCTCTCTGAAGGGACCACACCATTCCAGAGTATGGAAACAATGGGATCACATGTCCTCTCTATCCTTCTTCTGTTGTTCTTGTGCAGACTGTCCATCTGCAGCTCTTTATGGGTGTGGTCCATTTTGTTTTCCTGACTCAACTGAGCATCAGTAGAAGGTTGTACCTTCCCTACAGGCAAATAGCCCATAATATGAGGGTTATGACGGGACGGGAAATAGCCCATAATATGAGGGTTATGACGGGACTGGAAATAGCCCATAATATGAGGGTTATGACGGGACGGGAAATAGCCCATAGTATGAGGGTTATGACGGGACGGGAAATAGCCCATAGTATGAGGGTTATGACGGGACGGGAAATAGCCCATAGTATGAGGGTTATGACGGGACGGGAAATAGCCCATAGTATGAGGGTTATGACGGGACGGGAAATAGCCCATAATATGAGGGTTATGACGGGACGGGAAATAGCCCATAATATGAGGGTTATGACGGGACGGGAAATAGCCCATAGTATGAGGGTTATGACGGGACGGGAAATAGCCCATAGTATGAGGGTTATGACGGGACGGGAAATAGCCCATAGTATGAGGGTTATGACGGGACGGGAAATAGCCCATAGTATGAGGGTTATGACGGGACGGGAAGAGGGGCATTTCATAAGTACTATCAACCACATGGATGAGATGTAAACCTTCTCCTCTGTCCCTTGGTCAGACCCCAAAACTGCTTGAAGTAGATGACAGTCAATCACCACCATATCCTCAAGAACATCTCCCAGAGTTCTCCAAGTTCAAATATCTCTCTGCCTCTGAGATGTCCTCTGCCAATGTTTCCATGTCATAGCTATATATCTAACCTTGGTGACACCTACAACTCAACACACAGTATGCAGTCAAAGTCCACGTGGGGATATGACTTCATCTGATCTACATAGCTTCTGATGTATGGCAGCGGAAAAAGTGAATCTGTGGCCAAACTGCTATCTTCTCCTGTGTGTTGTACTGCACAATACAGAGTGAAAGGCTGAACAAGTCATTATACTGTCTGTCTGTCTGTCTGTCTGTCTGTCTGTCTGTCTGTCTGTCTGTCTGTCGTCGTCGTCGTCGTCGTCGTCGTCGTCGTCGTCGTCGTCGTCGTCGTCGTCGTCTGTCTGTCTGTCTGTCTGTCTGTCTGTCTGTCAGAGTCTTGTTCACCCCTATTCTCTGTCTGTCTGTCTCTCTCAGGTTGGTATGGCTCTGCTGCTGGACTGGCAGGGGCATTGTTTTCATTTCTGTATGTTTGTCTGCCTGTCTGTCAGTCTGTCCACACACACATAGGCTAATCACATAAGCATACAAATACATACCACTTTCTCAGAGGTCAAGGACAGTCACTGAGACACCGTGCAGATCAGCATGTCACCACTGTATGTCCTCTGTTATATTAGCTGTAATAGATATCAAATGGGAAACACTGATTTGATGGAAGTGATGTGTTCAGCAGACAAATAGGGTTGTATTTCACAAGGTAGGATCATTCAGGCAGCCAGCGACCTTGGTAAATACTGGAGTTGTGTATGGCCAGAGGAAGGTATCAAGTTCTAGCATGACTGCTGCAAGCCTTCAGTGGACTGTGTGATGCTCTGGAGGACGTTGTCTGTTAAAATGTCTCATGTGTGTTTGTAGTCCCAGGCCGTAACATAACTCCATTCACCATGAGCTTGACTCATCCTGTATCCTCATCTATGAGGGGTGGGCGGATGGGGGAGTTGGAGCCAGGTTGTTTTAATCCATTTAGATTGCTCTGCAGTGGGTTGTCTGAGTGTCTGATGAATGAACATATGCGTGTGTGTGTGTTCGTCTGCTTGTGTGTGTGTGAGTGCACATGCATGCGTGTGTGTGTGTGTGTGTGTGTGTGTGTGTGTGTGTGTGTGTGTGTGTGTGTGTGTGTGTGTGTGTGTGTGTGTGTGTGTGTGTGTGTGTGTGTGTGAGTGTGTGTGTGTGTGTGTGTGTGTGTGTGTGTGTGTGTGTGTGTGTGTGTGTGTGTGTGTGTGTGTGTGTGTGTGTGTGTGTGTGTGTGTGTGCTGTGTGTGTGTGTGTGTGTGTGTGTGTGTGTGTGTGTGTGTGTGTGTGTGTGTGTGTGTGTGTGTGTGTGTGTGTGTGTGTGTGTGTGTGTGTGTGTGTGTGTGTGTGTGTGTGTGTGTGTGTGTGTGTGTGTGTGTGTGTGTGTGTGTGTGTGAGACCCGGTCGAGTAGTACCCTGTTGGAAATGACTCCTAAATCTCTAGGTGTGTGTGTATATGCTGCATTTGCTGCATGTGTATGTGTGTTAATATGTATAATATGTCTGTGTTGGAGCATGAACAGTTGGTCACATTACCCTGCTCTGCACTGTTGAACTAAACTACTGAGACTCCGTGCGTGCGTGCGAGAGAGAGAGAGAGAGAGAGAGAGAGAGAGAGAGAGAGAGAGAGAGAGAGAGAGAGAGAGAGAGAGAGAGAGAGAGAGAGAGAGAGAGAGAGAGAGAGAGAGAGAGAGAGAGAGAGAGAGAGAGAGAGAGAGAGAGAGAGAGAGAGAGCTTTAATTTGATCACTCTTTTGATGCTGAGAATGTACAGCATAGCAGGAAATGCAAGCTTGTAGTTTATTTGAGATTTCAAAATGCTTCTAAAGTTTGTCATTTCCACTTTGAAATTTTCTAAAGGTATCAACCCCTACAGAATTGTCCATTAATTATAATCCACATAATAATTCACATTTCCTGTTGCTGCAGGATTATTGTCCTTCCGTAGCAAACTGGCTCATATTAAGATCCTACATCTGTAAAAGAGAGGAATCTTTTTATGTGTGTGTGTGAATGCATGTGTGAATATCAATGTGTATGTGCATATGTGTGCATGTGTGTGTGTGTCATGTGTGTGTGACTGTGTAGAAAGGTGCCTCACGTCAGCTCTCCCACAGCTTCCCGTTGGCCTTCCCAGGATGAAAGACTGTGAAACCCCAGACTGGTGGGGCTCCACAGCCAATTAGGACTGTTTATTTAGCCAGCCACCACTGCACAGCAGCACAGCCCCACTGCCTGCCTGCCTGCCTGCCTGTCTGTCTGTCTGTCTGTCTGTCTGTCTGTCTGTCTGTCTGTCTGTCTGTCTGTCTGTCTGTCTGTCTGTCTGTCTGTCTGTCTGTCTGTCTGTCTGTCTGTCTGTCTGTCTGTCTGTCTGTCTGTCTGTCTGTCTGTCTGTCTGTCTGTCTGTCTGTCTGTCTGTCTGTCTGTCTGTCTGTCTGTCTGTCTGTCTGTCTGTCTGTCTGTCTGTCTGTCTGTCTGTCTGCCTGCCTGTCTGTCTGTCTGTCTGCATGGGGTTTGCCTCGATCTCCTCACTCTCCATCCTCTCTTCCTTCTACTCCCTTTACTCCCCCACCCCTCCCTTCTCCTAATGCCTCTCCTCTTCTCCTGCCTCTCCACTCCTCCTGCCTCTCCACTCCTCCTCCCTCTCCACTCCTCCTGCCTCTCCACTCCTCCTGCCACTCCTCTCCTCCCTTTCTCTCTTTTCTTCTCTTTCCCCTGCTCTAATCTGATCCTTTCTTCCTCCTTTCAACCCTCTACTCTCTTTATCCTTCTTCTCTCCTTCTTCCTTCTCATTGCCCTGTCCTCCTTCTTCTTCTCTCCTGTCTTTCCTCTCCTGTCTTTCCTCTCCTGTCTTTCCTCTCCTGTCTTTCCTCTCCTCTCTTTCCTCTCCTGTCTTTCCTCTCCTCTCTTTCCTCTCCTCTCTTTCCTCTCCTCTCTTTCCTCTCCTCTCTTTCCTCTCCTCTCTTTCCCTCCTGTCTTTCCTGTCCTGTCTTTCCTGTATCTCAGCCACTAATGAAGTGTTAACAAGGAGTTAGGTTTGGAAGTTCTTGTTTTAATGGTTGTTTGTTTGTCTGTTGTTCTTTTTGTTTACAATGGTGGCCATGGTTACTTCTGAACCCTCCGTCACCTTCTCTGAGAATATGAGGTCATAGACAGATCTACCTCCTTCTCTATCTATCGTACACACATTTATTCTACACATTGCACTATCAAGATGTCTCACAGACACAGAAACACTCAGAGATGTACTGTACCCTGATACACACATTCATGTGCACACACTCCCGCATGCAAAAACACAAAACATGTATTCTGTCTCTCTCCTCTATCTGTCCTTCTCTTTTTTTCTCTTTTTCTCTCTCTCTCTCTTTCTGTCTGTTTCTCTCAGTCTATGGTAACATAATAGGTCAGTTGTGGCCAGGCCTGTCATAAACTGTTACGTTTCCACTCAGACCAGACTCTGCTCTGGTCTACTCTCTTATTGTTCCGCGCTAACTCGTGACAGTAATGCGGTTTATGCTTTTACTGATCTCGGACCAGCATAAATTATTTTTACTACACAACACTGACATGGTGAGTTATGTCTGTACCTGGATTCTCACGCATACTGGCCCAAACCCAGCTCTCTGTTCTATTTACACATCAACAGGCATACACATGTACATACACACGAGCGCACGGACACACACATCAACGCGCACATGCACGCACACAAACACACACGTATGTGCACACACACACACACACACATTACAACACAATACCTGTTATAATAAGACATCCTTTCCTCTTCCTTTATTCCTACTGTTTCTCACTAGGAGGTATGTGTGTCCTTATCCTTGGAGACCCACACCCCACTCACTCATGGAAGGGCAGTGTGAGGGTCAGCTCAGAGTCCCAGCCATCGATCACCAGACCCCCCTGTCCACACCCCTAACATCCCCTCTCACCCCCACCCACCCCTCATCCCATCCAGGTTTCATGTTTTGGTTGAAAGATTTTGGGGGGAGAAAGGAAAATAAGTGTCACATAGCGTTCTCTCTCCCATTCATCACAACGATCAGTTCTGTACTCCACTACCGGCTCCACTAGTGAGGACACAGTCAGACTGATGGATCTGCTCAACCACTGATGACTGAGGGGACAAGGGTGGGGGAGGGAAGGGGCAAATTGGGGAGGGAGGAGACAGTGGGGAGGGAGGGGCTGTGGGGAGGGAGGGGGCAAACTGGGGAGGGAAGGGGCAGTGGGAGGGAGGGGCTGTGGGGAGGGAGGGGGCAAACTGGGGAGGGAAGGGGCAGTGGGAGGGAGGGGCTGTGGGGAGGGAGGGGGCAAACTGGGGAGGGAAGGGGCAGTGGGAGGGAGGGGCTGTGGGGAGGGAGGGGGCAAACTGGGGAGGGAAGGGGCAGTGGGAGGGAGGGGCTGTGGGGAGGGAGGGGGCAAACTGGGGAGGGAAGGGGCAGTGGGAGGGAGGGGCTGTGGGGAGGGAGGGGGCAAACTGGGGAGGGAAGGGGTAGTGGGAGGGAGGGGCTGTGGGGAGGGAGGGGGCAAACTGGGAAGGGGCAGTGGGAGGGAGGGGCTGTGGGGAGGGAGGGGGCAAACTGGGGAGGGAAGGGGCAGTGGGAGGGAGGGGCTGTGGGGAGGGAGGGGGCAAACTGGGGAGGGAAGGGGCAGTGGGAGGGAGGGGCTGTGGGGAGGGAGGGGGCAAACTGGGGAGGGAAGGGGCAGTGGGAGGGAGGGGCTGTGGGGAGGGAGGGGGCAAACTGGGGAGGGAAGGGGCAGTGGGAGGGAGGGGCTGTGGGGAGGGAGGGGGAAAACTGGGGAGGGAAGGGGCAGTGGGGAGGGAGGAGGCAAATTGGGGAGGGAGGAGCAGTGGAAGGGAAGGGGCAAAGGTGGGCCAATGTAATGTCCCACACAGTTACAGTATCTCTCTCTCCCACCACCTAGGAGACATCCATACTCTCATATAGCCCCATTGTAAACCTTCTAACTCTACACTGTAAACCTTGTAACTATACATGGTAAACCTTCTAACTCTACACTGTAAACCTTCTAACTCTACTCCGTAAACCTTCTAACTCTACTCTGTAAACCTTCTAACTCTACACTGTAAACCTTCTAACTCTACATGGTAAACCTTCTAACTCTACTCTGTAAACCTTCTAACTCTACATTGTAAACCTTCGAACTCTACTCTGTAAACCTTCTAACTCTACTCTGTAAACCTTCTAACTCTACACTGTAAACGTTATCACTCTACACTGTAAACCTTCTAACTCTACTCTGTAAACCTTCTAACTCTACTCTGTAAGCCTTCTACCTCTACTCTGTAAACCTTCTAACTCTACTCCATAAACCTTATAACTCTACGTTGTAAACCTTCTAACTCTACACTGTAAACTTTATAACTCTACACTGTAAACCTTATAACTCTACACTGTAAACCTTATAACTCTACACTGTAAATATTCTAATTCTACACTGTAAACTTTATAACTCTACACTGTAAACCTTATAACTCTACTCTGTAAACCTTATAACTCTACACTGTAAATCTTATAACTCTACACTGTAAACCTTATAACTCTACACTGTAAATGTTCTAACTCTACACTGTAAACCTTATAACTCTTCACTGTAAACCTTATAACTCTACACTGTAAATGTTCTAACTCTACACTGTAAACTTTATAACTCTACACTGTAAACTTTATAACTCTACACTGTAAACGTTCTAACTCTACACTGTAAACTTTATAACTCTACACTGTAAACTTTATAACTCTACACTGTAAACGTTCTAACTCTACACTGTAAACTTTATAACTCTACACTACAAGGAATCATTTAATGCATCTGTCTAATGAATGAACCAACCCTCCTCCACCCAGTCACAACACACACACACACGCACGCACGCACGCACGCACGCACGCACGCACGCACGCACGCACGCACGCACGCACGCACGCACGCACGCACGCACACACACACACACACACACACACACACACACACACACACACACACACACACACACACACACACACACAAAACATACACACACAGAGGCTGTTTGTTGACACTGCCTCTGAGGTGCATGCTCTGGCATTAATCACAGGTATGAGAGAGGGGTCGCCTTGCTGGCAAACAGAGAAAAACCCCTCACAACGGGAAACTCTGTCCTGGGTTACATCCCAGACCTTTCCACTGCACTGGCTGTGGAACACACACACACTGGCGCCCGTGAGCCAGCACTTCCAGAGTAGAGGAAAATAAAAAGGATATTTGTACACCTCTATGTCAGCTAGGCCAGGGCCAGACTACACTCAAAAGTGTTCTTTGGCTGTCCCCACAGGAGTACCTTTTTTGGTTCCAGGTAGAACACTTTTTAGTTCCAGGTAGAACCCGTTTGGTTTTCATGTAGAAAGGAAAGGGTTCTACCTGGAACCAAAAAGGTTTCTTCAAAGGGTTATCCTATGTGGACAGCCAAAGAACCTTTTTAGAATCTAGATCGCACCTTTTTTTCTAAGAGTGTAGGAGGTAAACTATGTATAGTTAGAGTCATGCCCAGACATACACACAGTGATTAGTCCAATGACTTTCATCAACAGGTAGATCCCACTAAGGTTGGCATCCTCTCACTAGGCAACAGGTTAACCTAGTCAGAGTCCGTCCTTGCCTCATATTTTTCAGTAATAGTGTTCCTGCCTCATAGCGCTCAACATATTCATACAGCAACTCCCACAGCAATAAAATACCGTTTTCTGACTCAGTCAAAAAGCCTGCCTGTGGTTTTGGCTTGTCGTACCCAGAGCTTGTGATTGAGGTAACAGCCTGGGGGAAAATTTTCATTTAGCTGGTTTTCCTCGTCTGTGTCGCCTTACCTCCTCAATCACACTCCTATGCTGTGACACCACTATGAGACAAACTGGATCTTCAGAACAGGAAGTGGGATGATGTCATTTCCCACATAGGAATTAACGATGACAATATAAGGATCAATACAGATCTGAATGAATGGAAGCCACAATGAAAATGACTGAAACTCCAACCCACAGTCTATGTGTGTTTGCATGTGTGTGTGTGTGTTTGTGTGTTTTTGTGAGCAAGTGTGTGTGTCGCAAAGGAAGTGAGTCTGCCCTGCTCTTTGATTCTGCCTCTGGGTTACATGTGGACTTCCTTCCTCTGTCAGCCCTACAGACCTGCTCTGGGGAACGTAATTAGCCATCAGCCCTGTGGCTATTGTGTGTTGTTTATAGAGACATCCGATAATTATCTTTGGTGTGCGTCTGTCTGTCTTTCTGTCTCTCTGTGAGTTTAGTTCACACTATGTCTCTTTCACCCCTATTCTCTGTCTGTCTGTCTCTCTCAGGTTGGCATGGCTCTGCTGCTGGACTGGCAGGGGCATTGTTTTCATTTCCCTTCACTAACTACAGCCTGAGGGGAGAGGAGGGGAGAGGTTGAGAGAAAGAGAGGGGTGTGGGCAAAGAGAGACAGAGAGAGGGAGGGAGAGAGAGAGAAAGACAGAGAGGGGGGGCACAAAGAGAGACAGAGAGATGGAGACAGAGAGAGAGAAAGACAGAGAGAGGGGGGGGGACAAAGAGAGACAGAGAGATGGAGACAGAGAGAGAGAAAGACAGAGAGAGGGGGGGACAAAGAGAGACAGAGAGATGGAGAGAGAGAGAGAAAGAGAGAGAGAGAGAGAGAGAGAGAGAGAGAGAGAGAGAGAGAGAGAGAGAGAGAGAGAGAGAGAGAGAGAGAGAGAGAGAGAGAGGAGGGGGTGTGGAACCATCTTGGGAGGATCTGTTGCTACTAGACAGCATGTTTATCACAACAGCTGCTGTCCACAGGGGAAACTTGGCAGGCTACATCAAAGCCCTATTCACAGCCCACCTCCACTGGCTGACACACACGCACACACACACACACACACACACACACACACACACACACACACACACACACACACACACACACACACACACACACACACACACACACACACACACACACACACACACACACACACACACACACACACACACACACACACACACACACACACACACACAATATTAAGTGCAGCATTACAATAAAACGTTAATTCTCAGGTAGGAGGCTGTGTTACACTTTACAGTTGTGAGCTGCCAGCCAGTGAGGTCTGTTTTTTGAATTGTTAGAGTTTTTGTGTAAATGAATTAAAGTTCCATTTGAGTGGCGCCCCTTGTATATGCCAACACATTCTTCCCAGAGAGAGTTGAGAGCTGGCCTCTCTTCAACACTTCTCTTACAGCCACTCGTTAACAGGCTGGACCTCTTACAATCCCTTCTGAGAGCACCGTGTGTGTGTGTGTGTGTGTGTGTGTGTGTGTGTGTGTGTGTGTGTGTGTGTGTGTGTGTGTGTGTGTGTGTGTGTGTGTGTGTGTGTGTGTGTGTGTGTGTGTGTGTGTGTGTGTGTGTGTGTGTGTGTGTGTGTGTGTGTGTGTGTGTGTGTGTGTGTGATGAAGTGTATGAGCGAGTGAGTCAGAGAGAGAGAGCAAGAGCAGAGAGAGAAAGAGAGAAAGAAAGGGTGAGAGTGAGTTTTTAAAACATCAGTTTTACCACGCTCTTTAATAGACCTGAGGGATGGGGTTACGTTTTATTCTTCTGTAAGGCTGCCTTGTAAAGCCTGTCTCGGCTCCTGTCGGGGCTTATGTTGCTAATGAGACGCTGCTTCCACCATGTGGCCATAACCATCACTTACACCCCAAAAACTCACTCTTCCGTGTTGTCGTTTCTATAGCAACAAACTAGCTCGTAACCTGGGGCAGGCGAGAGCTTGGCTATGGCAAATAACGCAGCTAAACAGTGAGGTGAAGTGACGCTTCAGCAAATCCAACATGAACACCATCTTCTCAAGGTAGTTGCCCTCGTTACATGCATATATGGTTTAATGTACCACTATTACTTGGTAACACATGTGTTGGTTAGCTATACTGCTTTAATAAACCACAGTACTGTAGCAGGAAAAGCTAGCATGGACCAAACGGCTCTACATAGTCAACATCTAGCCAATCGGTTGATTCTTCATTTGATGCAGGGTGTGTTTGATGCAGTAGTAGTTCTATAGCTAACCATGTCATGTTTCACTATATACTGCCATTCCACAATTATGTGTATAAACCACGGCTAAAGTGGTAAATGGGCCTAGATTATGTATGGAGAAGATTGCGCTATGGGAATACTTTATCTCATGTGAGTGTGCCTTTGGAAACACACCTGTTTCACAGATTAATAATGCTAAAGGGATGTGTACTGCTATTTGGCTCATCTAGCGTTTATTACAAACACGACCCTAAAACTTCCTGGAGGTCTACAGTTAGCTGAAACCCCTAACCCTTCATAACTCTTCATCTTTTGTCCAGAGACAGACAGATAAAGAGCATGGAGCTGACAGTGAGCCATGCGGAGAAGTACCTGGGTCAGTTCTGCAGCCTGCTGGCCTCTTACACCAGGAAGACAGCCAAGCTGAGGGACCAGGCTGACATGCTGGTCAGACAGCTCAATGACTTCTCGAATACTGAGGACCCAGAGCTCCGTACCTGTCTGAAAAACCTGGCTGAAGACCTGGCCATGGTGCAGGACTACCGCCAGGCGGAGGTGAGGGGTGAGAGGTCAGAGAGAGAGAGAGAGAGCAAGTAGTGCTCTACTTGGGGAGTAGTGAACTACATATAGGCCAGTTCAACTAGTAATATAACTTCATTTTGCAGTAGCTTTGTGGTAGTTGAACTAAATTCAATTCTTGGTAGGGTTTTCAGTGGTAATTTTTTTTGTTTGTTGCCATTTAGTGGTGTAGCTAACTACTGGAATTACACTACGTTTTTTGCAAAAATTAAATAAAATAAGTCTAAAGTAGGCAATCATTTCCTTTATTTTTCAGCATCAGATGTCACTTGAAAGAGTTTTTGTGTATAGGCTTAATACACATTCTGTTAATCTGACTCCAGAGTGGTCTGTTATTGATTTGATTTTTATTGCAATTTGTAATCTATGACATTTCAGGTTTATTTATGATAATTTATAACAAAGTAGTTTGGATGTAGTGAACTACTTTGTCAAAGAAACATTAGGTCAGTAAACTAGATTTTCTTCAGGGCAGCTTTAGAGTAGCTTCCCCGCCACTGGTATTAGTGGTAGAGGACGTGGGTGGCCATGGTGCATCTACTAGGTTAGTGTAAGGGTTAACGAAACATCATAATAAATAAATAAAGGCATTATGGGTGTTACTCAGTCTTAAGTGCCAAAGGAATACTACAACACTGTATATAGTGTGCAAAGACAGTGTTGGTTTCGAGCCATTTTTACCCATCAAAAACACAACAATTTGTTTCTCACACCTTGAAATACTGTTGTTTTGAAGACGAAAGTCTGTTTACTGTGTCTACCCCTAACAGGTAGAGAGGCTGGAGAGCAAAGTCGTCACTCCCCTCAAAGCCTACGGAGATATTGTTGAAAACAAGAGAGTAAGTCCTCACACATGGAAACGAACACACTGTAGATTTCATACAGTAATTACCAGACAAAATACAGATCCCTCATGCACGCACGCACGCACGCACGCACGCACGCACGCACGCACGCACGCACGCACGCACGCACGCACACACACACACACACACACACACACACACACACACACACACACACACACACACACACACACACACACACACACACACACACACACACACACACACTATCTTTGTCTCTTTCTCGCTCTCTGTCTCATTGTCACTTCACACACTCTTCACAGCCTCTCATGGCAGAACAATGGCAGTGAATGAATAGGCAGTCTCTTTTGAGACAGTGTGTTTGAAGCTTCATGGACTGGTCATATCTCTGACATACAGGCGGATCTGAAGAGGTTCAATGCTGATCGGGACAGAGCGCTGAAAGAGCTGCAGAAACTGGAGAAACTCCAACAGAAGAATCCCTCTGATAGACAAAGAATTGTATCCTTTATCCCAGTCTATTCATATCTACATATAACTCGACAAGAGTGGCAGAATTCCAGCATGATTATAGTATTTACGTCAACAATCCTTATGTCAAGACACAGAATTGAAAAATATGACGTATTGCCTGTGACAAACGATTGTCAGCCATATTTACTCTATGAGTGGTACTTTGAGTGACAGGTTCAGATCAGCTAACCTGGTCTCTGAGATGTTTTAGAAACGTAGATGTTCTGTTCTAGTCATGCTTCAATACCTTATCCAATGTTTTCAGTCACAGGTAACATGATTTCTCTGGAACCTCCCCTGTCACATGAACAACACCCTTCAACACTGCAACGATGCAGATATCTGACCATTGATGAGATCTTGTTATGTGGTGGACCACCAGAGGTTTTGGTAGCTGTCATAAAAAATAATCTCTCTTTCAAGTTTCTAGTACAGTTGTAGTATTCCTTTGCTGTTTGACTTTCAGGCAGAGGTGAATGCTCAGAAGGCGACCAACGATGCTCACCGCAGCACCAGACAACTGGAGGAGACCATCAGTGACTTCCAGAGACAGAAACTGGAGGACATCAAGGTTGGTCTTAAACCACAACACACATATGAACACAACACACACACACTCACTCGCACGTGTTCCAGCCATCCCCAGGCATGTCCATCCTCTTACAGTGACAATAATACTAGGTCTTCTTCCAGAGGATCTTCACAGACTTCATCACAGTGGAGATGGTGTTCCATGCCAAGGCTCTTGAGGTCTACACACACACCTTCCAGAACCTGGACAGCATGGACATAGACAAGGACCTGGAGGTTAGACACACACACACACGCGCACACGCACACACCTTCCAGAACCTGGACAGCATGACTGAGAGGTGAGAGTTCCAGTTATGGAGCTACAGGGCTGATCATCTCCCCGGTCTCTACAGCTGTTCACTGGGAGGATCAGGGTGTCTGAAGGCCCTCTGGACAACCACACCCTGCTGCCCTCCTCTATGGCCCACCAGCCTAGTCCCCCCCTGGGCTCCAGCCTCAAACACACTGCTGAATCAGCCAAGAAGGTAAGATTGCATCTGCTGCTAACATTACAGACAAAAACATAGACCCCCACAATAATGAATGAAAGAGAGAAACATACACTGATAAAGTTAACAGTCATTACTGTCCTGTACAGACAGGTATATTTAGTTTCCTTTACAAGACTGTTCCAAGTCTTTAACCCATCTCCTGTTCACAGTCCCGTAGCAGCATCCTACAGCGCCAGAGGGTTGTAGAGGAGGAGGAGGAGGATGAAGAGGAGGAGTATGAGTCAGAGATAGAGGCTCAGCAGAGCAGGCAATCCTACGCCTCTCAATACACCCAAATACTCAGACAGAAGAACTGATAGATTGGGGGTACACAATAGATCTGTTGATGACTGTGCAGACGTGTTCCTATACAGGGTTTGCAGTAAATTGTTCTGCAAATAATGCTTTGTCAATGGAGGCATTTGGCACTTAAGACAGACTGCAATCATTTGTAATCAGCCATATCTGAGGTATAGCTGAGGAGTGATAATGTGTTCACATTTTATAATGAAAAACACATCCATGTCCAGTAATGGTTGTTATTTCCGTTGTGTTAGAAAGGGAAAGTGAAGAATACATTCTATTCCTAGATATAAATGTAGACATATGAAATAAATTGACCCATTTGCATTAAACCTGAATGAGAACTCTCATCATCATCTTGTTTCCATGTAAATGAACTCATTGGTAATAGCCTACTGACTTCCATTGACTGTGAACAATATTGTTTTCTCAGATGAATGCAATAACAGCTTGGCAGTGGGATCACACTCTGCAAGCCCAATGAAGGATTACTGCTGTGCACCCTGCAGCTAAACCACTGACATGCTAGATAGGATAACACTGTTGGGCTTTCACCAATGGGTTTCTTTATCACACTCAGGCATTCTGTTGTGTTCAGGCTGTTGAGTTTGTCATAAAGCACGGCCCTGGTTCATTTACCTCTGTGCTGACTGAGATTGACTCTCACAGGAGTTATACGCTTGATAAACTGTTGGGGGGTGAATACAGTTGGAAGCAACCAATCATTGGGCTTGGTTGGTTGGATAACAGACATGAATGCTTGAGATATCAATGTCGCCTGGGTAGTTTGCCTGTGGAATCAGGAAGATGGTGAAACTACGTTTAGAGAGCTGCAGTTGTGAAAGAGCAGCTGTTTGGTGATGTTGAGGTTATTCACTGTAAGCTAAAGGGTCAAACAGGGAGTGGGGGAGAAGACATGGTTTTTCCATTTGCAGATGTACAGTAACTCAGAGTCTCTGTTTCACAACAGTGTGACAGAGCAGCATGCCGGGCAATGAGCTCAGGGTGAAACCTCCCCTTACCCCCCCAGAATAATTGATGCAGTCCATTGTACACTATACTCAAACACAAACACACATGAGGACAGGGCAGAGGCATCACCTGCACCTCCTCGTGAGCTTTGTGCATCTTGGGCATCACTCTGAGATACACACACTCTATCATATTCTTTGGAGGAAATTGGCATCATGAAGCACATTGATGCCACTGTTGCAATATTACATCTGCTTCTACTGGTCACAGCATACTCGCCACTTATCAAGTACATAGTGATGCTGTCACAGCAATTACAATTATTACTGCCACTGACAGTACTCTGCTATACCTCAGAACAGTTATCAGATGTAACATTCGTAAACATCAAAGATCTGCAGTTACCACCATTAACACTCACTGTTCTAAGATCAGTGGTACTCTGCAAAGAGCTAGACCAAGGCTGTGGTGTTCTGTCACTCTCTGCACCATGATATATCTGGAGCCCCCTGTCTGCCAGTCTGTTAGCCAGTCTGTTAGCCAGTCTTAGCCTCTGGGCTCAGGTGCTGGGTGTGATTACAGAGATATCCTCCTGGCTGATCTGTCTGTTCCCTCCCTAGGGCAGGCCAGCTGAAATAACACTGCACACAGACCACGCTATAGCCATCATGTATCCCCATAAAGACACCGGGGCCAAAACCAGAAGCTCAGCATTCATCTCTAGCCAAAGACCATTCCCAAGTACTTCTAGCTCACATATAAGGTTCTAGGAACTAAATATTGTATTTTGTGAATTTGATAAGGCTATGTATATAAGTAATACCATGCACATAATACTCTCACTGGCTAAAAGTGTAGCATTGCATGTGCTATTTAAAATGCCCAGGCTGTATCCCATCTGCTCCTTATGATGGAGAGGTGACGGGCATTACATAACCAGATAGTATGAGAGCTAAGCTGCCAGCAAGACCCTCCATTGACCCTCTTACTGAATATAGATCATAGATATGGAGGAGGTTACCATAGCAACAGTGTCATGCATTTAGCGAGAGAGAGAAAGAGTGAGAGATGGAGATTATCTGTGTGTGTTCGCGTGTGCGTGACCGTTCATGTATGACATGAGTGTGTATGTGTATTGGTATCAAAGATGTGACACCACTGTGGCTGTTGCCATTGGAGATGCACCTGGGGACCTCTGGGGTTCAGTCCCCACAGTGAGAGGGAGAGGCAGCAGTGCTCTGATTGTAAAAGACACCTGACCTGTGGACGTCTGTGTGATCTCTCCATGTACTGTGAATATCAGAGGACTAATCATCATATCTCTGACCTCCAGCAGGTAAGGGTCTCTGCAGCATTGCTATTATGGTCATCATGTCCTACTGTTCATTGCTGCTCAATCAAGGACAAATGAGCATCAAAAGGTTTACCAAAAATAAATACAGAAATGGGTTTTATAGTATGCTTGAGAAGTACTCATATACCAGGGAAACTGACCAGGGAAACTAACCAGGGAAACTGACCAGGGAAACCTCAGAATCCTAGTGATCTGGCAGCTCAGGTGTTGTACAGTAAGTGTGAAGTTGGATGTGTGATGTGTTCAGGGACATAAACCTATCTCTATGGTGATGTCACCACCGTTCACAGCCCTGCCCCACAAGACTTGTTAAGTTTGAAGAGAACAGAGAGCAAATGGAGCCACAGTAGGCAGGGAGAGAGAGAGAGAGAGAAGGGTGGGGGAAAAAGAGGTTCGGAGAAGACATTTGGTGGCAGTGATGACTAAGCCCAAGAGACCAGGGCTCTCGCCTGCTCCTCTCCCGCCCTCAGGCACACATTCCTGGCTATAATGTTCTCCAATCCACTGACTGCTTAAGCATCTGAGACCTAAGGTACATTGCCACACTGGTGTGACATACAGTGCCTTCAGAGAGTATTCACACCCCTTCACTTTTTCCACATTTTGTTGTGTTACATTCTGAATTTAAAATGTAGATTTTTTTTGGTCACTGGCCTGCACACAATACCTGATCATGTCAAAGTGGAATTATGTTTTTTGCAATTTTTATAAATTATTTAAACATTTTAAGCTGAAATGTCTTGAGTTAATAAGTATTCAACCCCTTTGTTATGGCAAGCCTAAATAAGTTCAGGAGTAAAAATGTGCTTAACAAGTCACATAATAAGTTGCATGGACTCACACTTTGTGCAATAATAGTGTTTAACATGATTTTTGAATGACTACCTCATCTCTGTAACCCACACATATCTGTAAGGTCCCTCAGTCGAGCAGTGAATTTCAAACACAGATTGAACCACAAAGACCAGGGAGGTTTTCCAATGCCTCGCAAAGAAGGGAACCTATTGGTAGATGGGTAAAAAAACAAAAGTCACTACAAAGATACAGGCGTCCCTCCTAAAGTTGCCGGAGAGGAAGGGAACCGCTGAGGGATTGTCACGCCCTGACCTTAGAGAGCCGTTTTATTTCTCTATTTGGTTAGGTCAGGGTGTGATTTGGGGTGGGCATTCTATGTTTTGGCCGGGTATGGTTCTCAATCAGGGACAGCTGTCTATCGTTGTCTCTGATTGGGAATCATACTTAGGCAGCCTTTTTTCCTTTGTATTTTGTGGGTAGTTGTCTGTGTTAGTGGCCTGTATAGCCCTAGTAAGTTTCACGTTTGTTTTTGTTGTTTCTTGTTATGTTGGCGACATTTATAACATTAAAAGAATATGTACGCTCACCATGCTGCACCTTGGTCCGGTCATTTCCCTGACGACGTTAGTGACAGGGATTTCATCATGAAACAGTTAGAGTTTAATGGCTGTGATAGGAGAAAACTAAGGATGGATCAACAACATTGCAGCTACTCCACAATACTAACTTAATTGACAGAGTGAAAAGAAGGAAGGCTGTACAGAATGAAAAATATTCCAAAACATGCATCCTGTTTGCAAAAAGACACTAAAGTAATACTGCAGAAAAAGGGGCAAAGCTTTTTGTGTTATGCTTGGGGCAAATCTAATACAACACATTACTGAGTACCACTCTCCATATTTTCAAGCATAGTGGTGGCTGTAATCTTGTAATCGTTAAGGACTAGGACGTTTTTCAGGATGAAAATGAAACGGAATGGCGCTAAGCAAAGGCTAAATCCTAGAGGGAAATCTGGTTCAGTCCATTTTCCACCAGACACTGGGAGATGAATTCAGAACAATAATCCAAAACACAAGGCCAAATCTACACTGGAGTTGCTTACCAAGAAGACAGTGAATGTTCCTGAGTGTCCGAGTTCCAATTTCGACTTAAATCTACTGTCAAGACAAATCTATGTCAAGACTTGAAATGGTTGTCTAGCAATGATTGACAACCAATTTGACAGAGCATGAAAAATTCTGGAAATAATAATATGCAAATATTGTAGAAACCAAGTGTGCAAATCTCTTAGAGACTTACCCAGAAAGACTCACAGCTGTAGTCGCTGCTAAAGGTGATTCTAACATGTATTGACTCAGGGGAGTGAATACTTATCTAAATGAGATATTTATGTATTTCATTTTTAAATAAATGTGCAAACATTTCTAAAAACATGTTTTCACTTTGTCTTTATGGGCTGTAGATGGGTGACAAAAACATTTATTTAATCTGTCTTGAATTCAGGCTGTAACATAACAAAATGTTGAATAAGTCAAGGGGTATGAATACTTTCTGAAGGCACTGTATGAACAATGGTGACATTTTTTTTATTAAACCTTTATTTAACTAGGCAAGTCAGTTAAGAACAAATTCTTATTTACAATGACGGCCTACCAAAAGGCAAAAGGCCTCCTGCGGGGTCTGGGATTGAAAAAATTTAAAACAATATAGATATAGGACAAAACACACATCACAACAAGAGAGACACAACACTACATAAAGAGAGACCTAATAGGCTAGCATTCTCAGGCTAACATTCTTCAAGAGTCATCCACAGGAGGTTGGCGGCACTTTAATTGGGGAGGACGGGCTCGTGGTAATGGCTGGAGCAGAATAGGTTAAATGGTATCAAATACATCAAACACGTGTTTTTTATATATTTGATGCCATTCCATTTGCTCCATTACAGCCATTATTATGAGTTGTCCTCCACTGAAGTCATCACAGGGACCTTAGAAGGACAGGATCTACATCCGAATGACATTTGACACATTCAAAAGAAAGAAGTTTAAGTTGCTTGCCACTCTAATACTGTATATTAGTTTTTTCTTTGAATCAGGTAAACAACATCTACTAGCCATTCACATTGAACCCCAGTGAACAGAGTGGATTGTGAATGAACATATTTTACCAGGAGAGGGCAGCAGAGAGTCAACATCAGCATGTTAACCCTGGAGAATACTGTGACACACACGTGCAGGAACACACACTCACATTGACATACGTTTCATATTGACACAGACTTGTACTCACACGCACCTAAAGCAACAGAGAGTCTCAGACCAATGAGTCGCTCTTTCCCTTTTAATAGATTACATCCTTTACCTGAACAGATGGCATCAGGTTAACCATCTGATCTGCAGCCAAGTCAGTATTCACCATCCATGTCTGAGGACGTCGGGAGATGATGTTGAAACCTGTCACTAGGGGCAACAGTGAGTGCTGTTACCTTCAAGTAGGTTTCGGGTTTGCTAGGGCGTTGTGAACGGGGATGGGGGATGGGCGTTAGCATCTGCCTCTGATTCCAAAGGTTGCAAGTTTGAATGCAAAGTTGACGTTTGGAATAACTTCGTAATGTTAGATTTGTGAAACAAGGATGACCGTCTAACTCTTACGTGAGACTGTGAGAGCTGGTAGCTGTTTCATTACTGTTTCATGAGAACTGTTCTGAGTGCTCTGGACCTCAAGGCAACATGGGTCTCACAGATCACTGCCTTCCAGCATAGTAGTGATACCAATAACACATGCAAGCACACAAACACACACAATGAAATGCATGCATACACAAGTACACACACGTGCGCACCATCAAACATTCTCACACGCTAAGTTACACCAAGTACTTTCCATGTTCTTCACGCACTGTTAGTGATCAGCCCATGATGAATAATTTCATGAGCATCAAGATGGAGGAAAGAATAAAGATATGAGTGTCCGTGGTGACAGCAGTCACGTTTTGCTGAGTCACTCACGACTCATGCCCCAGACAGAAGATGGGGGGGGGGGCACTGGAGATTATGTCATCAACAAGATCTAGACTGAAGCAGACGTCTCAGACTCACACGCACACTCACGTGCGCACACACACGCAAAACACACACAAACACCACAGGAGACGTATAGCGTCAGGCCAGATGGTGTGCTCTGTTACAGTATGCAGAATACAGCAGGCAACGCCAACACAGCAAGCAGAGAACTGCCGAGAACTGGAACACCCCAGAGCCCAATGCCTAGTCTGCAACATCAGCACAGAGAGGGAGAGCAAGGTTATCTGTGTGATCTGTCATACTCACACACTCAGACAAACATGGTCACACTGTCTCACCTTCACACCAACACACACCTATGCCTTGACCTTAGTGACATTTCATCACAGCACAGCAACTGAGGAGTCAGAGAAACACACCGAAACACATGATGATGAACTGTTGTTGTTGTACACTTTCAAATTAAATCAATCAAATCAAAGGGGGTAATGTAAATAGTCCGGGTGGCCATTTGAAGCTCATCCAGAAGTGGCGCTCCTAGTGGCCGGGGACTTTAATGCAGGCAAACTTAAATCAGTTTAACCTAATTTCTACCAGGATGTCACATGTGCAATCAGTGGGGGAAAAAACCTAGCCCACCTTTACTCCACACACAGAGACGCATACAAAGCTCTCCATTACCCTCCATTTGGCAAATCTGACGATAATTATATCCTCCTGATTCCTGCTTACAAGCAAAAACTAAAGCAGGAAGTACCAGTGACTCACTCAATACGGAAGAGGTCAGTACGTGTATAAGTGCACTCAACTACGTACCTATGTGCAGGCGTACGTGTGTCTGGAAGGACCAGGAGGATGTGAGAATAGTCTGGATCAATTCATTATTTATGAGTGTGACTCCAGCACTGTTCCTCCAGTGCAGTGTGCCAGGCCCAGTTATTTACAACGTCTGCTGATGTCTGGATACACAGTCGCACTGGAGAGTTCTACCAACACTGAGGGATAGGAAGAGAGAGAGAGAGAGAGAGAGAGAGAGAGAGAGAGAGAGAGAGAGAGAGAGAGAGAGAGAGAGAGAGAGAGAGAGAGAGAGAGAGAGAGAGAGAGAGAGAGAGAGAGAGAGAGAGAGAGAGAGAGAGAGAGAGAGAGAGAGAGAGAGAGAGAGAGAGAGAGAGAGAGAGAGAGAAAGAGAGAGAGAGAGAGAGAGAGAGAGAGAGACAATGGAAAGATAAAGACAAAGAGAGAGTGAGAGTGAGAGCGAGAGAGAGACAGAGAGAGAGAGAGAGAGACAGAGAGAGAGTCAGTCAGCTGGTGTTGGACCTAACCAACCAAGCTGACACCGGCACTGCTTCAAAAGAAAGAATTCCAATAAACAAAATCATGAACCAATCAAAGGACTCATATTTACAACATTGGAAAAACGAAACAAAATCCCAAAGCCGACTAAATTGCTATCTGACCCTAAACAGAGAATATGAATTGGCTGAATATCTCTACTCTGTCAGAGATTCGAAGCAGAGACAGATCCTTACCAAGTACAGGCTGAGTGACCACCGATTGGCAATAGAAACCGGCAGACATAAAAAGACATGGCTACCCAAAGAGGAGCGTGTATGTGGTCACTGCACGACAGGGGAGGTAGAAACAGAGATGCACTTTCTCCTTTACTGTGATAAATATTCCTCACCAAGAGATTCATTATTCACAGAAATGACTACATTTATTCCAAATTTTAACTTATTAAACCCAGAGGAAAAACTAAAAATACTCATGGGCGAAGGAGCAATGGCTCCTCTTGCAGCCAAATATGTATTTGCCTGCCATAGCCTGAGGGACACTGAATAATAACATCTGCATAGTAAGCAGTAACTTACTTATTATGACTGTTATTGTTATTACTGTTATTGTTATTAGTATTATTATTGTTGTTTATCATTCCAAATAGTAATGGTATGGGTGGTAATGGTAATGATAGCAGTTTAATGATAGTGGTGGTGGTAGTGGTGCATTACACCATACATTACATTCGACTATTGACTGTTACCATTTTATTGTTACTATTTTTTATATTTAATTTTGTATTATTATTTACTGCCATTCTATATTATTATTTGTCATTGTTTTAATTGTATTACAATGTATATTGTATACATTGTTGCTTTGGCAATATTGACACAATGTTTTTCATGCCAATAAAGCAGCTTGAATTTGAATTTGAATTTGAGAGAGAAAGAGAGAGAGAGAGAGAGAGAGAGAGAGAGAGAGAGAGAGAGAGAGAGAGAGAGAGAGAGAGAGAGAGAGAGAGAGAGAGAGAGAGAAATGGAAAGATAAAGACAAAGAGAGAGTGAGAGTGAGAGCGAGAGAGAGACAGAGAGAGAGAGAGAGAGACAGAGAGAGAGAGAGAGAGAGAGAGAGAGAGAGAGAGAGAGAGAGAGAGAGAGAGAGAGAGAGAGAGAGAGAGAGAGAGAGAGAGAGAGAGAGAGAGAGAGAGAGAGAGAGAGAGAGAGAGAGAGAGAGAGAGAGAGAGAGAGAGAGAGAGAGAGAGAGAGAGAGAGAGAAATGGAAAGATAAAGACAAAGAGAGAGTGAGAGTGAGAGCGAGAGAGAGACAGAGAGAGAGAGAGAGAGACAGAGAGAGAGAGAGATCTATAACAAAGAACAAACAGCAAAAATATATACATGATCAATTACAAATCTTAGAATCAGCTATTAAAGACTACCAGAACCCACTGGATTCTCCAATTACATTGAATGAACTACAGGACAAAATACAACCTTCCAACCCAAAAAGGCCTGTGGTGTTGATGGTATCCTACATGAAATTATATAATATACAGACCACAAATTCCAATTGGCTATACATAAACTCTTTAACTTCATCCTCAGCCCTGGCATCTTCCCCAATATTTGGAACCAAGGACTGATAACCCCAATCTACAAAAGTGGACACAAATTTGACCCCAATAACTGCCAAATTGTCTTTTTACCAAATTACCGTAGGACAGACCACATATTCACCCTGCACACCCTAATTGACAAACAAACCAAAACAAAGGCAATGTCCACATGCTTTGTTGACTTCAAAAAAGCTTTTGAATCAATTTGGCATGAGGGTCTGCTATACAAATTGATGGAAAGTGGTGTTGGGGGGAAAAAAGGACACATTTCTTTCCGGAGGGCCGTGGGGTGAGACATGGTTGCAGCTTAAGCCCCACCCTCTTCAACCTATATTTCAACAAATTGGCGAGGGCAATAGAACAGTCTGCAGCACCCGGCCTCACCCTACTAGAATCTAAAGTCAAATGTCTACTATTTGCTGATGATCTGGTGCTTCTGTCCCCGACCAAGGAGGGCCTACAGCAGCACCTAGATCTTCTGCACAGATTCTGTCAGACCTGGGCCCTGACAGTAAATCTCAGTAAGACAAAAATAATGGTTTTCCAAAAAAGGTCCAGTTGACAGGACCACAAATACAAATTCCATCTAGACACCGTTGCCCTAGAGCACACAAAAAACTATACATACTGTACCTCGGCCTAAACATCAGCGCCACAGGTAACTTCCACAAAGATGTGAACGATCTGAGAAACAAGACAAGAAGGGCCTTCTATGCCATCAAAAGGAACACAAAATTTGACATACCAATTAGGATCTGCCTAAAAATACTTAAATCAGTTATAAAACCCATTGTCCTTTATGGTTGTGAGGTCTGGGTTGCGCTCAACAACCAAGAATTCACAAAATGGTACAAACACCAAATTGAGACTGCATGCAGAATTCCGCAAAGGTATCCTCCGTGTACAACGTAAAACAACAAATAATATATGCAGAGCAGAATTAGGCCGATTCCCAATAATGATCAAAATCCAGAAAAGAGACGTTAAATTATACAATCACCTAAAAGGAAGCGATTCCCAAACCTTCCATAACAAAGCCATAACCTACAGAGAGATGAACCTGGAGAAGAGTCCCCTAAGCAAGCTGGTCCTGGGGCTCTGTTCACAAACAAAAACAGACCCCACAGAGCCCCAGGACAGCAACATAATTAGACCCAACCAAATCATGAGAAAACAGACTCAGTGAGCATAGCCTTGCTATTGAGAAAGGTCGCCGTAGTCAGACCTGGCTTTCAAGAGAAGACAGGCTATGTGCACACTGCCCACAAAATGTGGTGGAAACTAAGCTGCACTTCCTAACCTCCTTCCAAATGTATGACAATATTAGAGACACATATTTCCCTCAGATTACACAGAGCCACAAAGAATTTGAAAAAAACCCACTTTTGATCAACTCCCATATCTATTGGGTGAAATACCACAGTGTGCCATCACAGCAGCAATATTTGTGACATGTTGCCACAAGAAAATGCAACCAGTGAAGAACAAACACCATTGTAAATAAAACCCATATTTATGTTTATTTATTTTCCCTTTAGTACTTTAACTATTTGCACATCGTTACAACGTGTGTGTGTGTGTGTGTGTGTGTGTGTGTGTGTGTGTGTGTGTGTGTGTGTGTGTGTGTGTGTGTGTGTGTGTGTGTGTGTGTGTGTGTGTGTGTGTGTGTGTGTGTGTGTGTGTGTGTGTGTGTGTGTGTGTGTGCGTCCATACGTGCGTGCGTGTTGGTCGAGACAGGAGGAATACCAAGTAGTGGTAAAGTCATGGTACCACAATGTCTACTGCTCTAATCCAGTTCTCCACGACAACAGTCTACATAGTTAACTGTCTACACACAGTGCCAAGCGAACTCTGACCCCAGTAGAAGACATAATGATTCATAGCCATACCACAGACCTAATATGATTGTTACGTGTCCTGACTTTGCAAGTGTTTGCATTATATTAGTAGAATTGCGTCTCTTTGTTATTGCTTGAATGAGAGAGTATTACTGACACACACAAATCAGCCAGGCATTTCCTCTGGTATGAAACCAGTTCCTTTCCTCTGGTATGAAACCATTTCCTTTCTTCTGGTATGAAACCATTTCCTTTCTTCTGGTATGAAACCATTTCCTTTCTTCTGGTATGAAACCATTTCCTTTCCTCTGGTATGAAACCATTTCCTTTCCTCTAGTATGAAACCATTTCCTTTCCTCTGGTATGAAACCATTTCCTTTCCTCTGGTATGGAACCATTTCCTTTCCTCTGGTATGGAACCATTTCCTTTCCTCTGGTATGAAACCATTTCCTTTCCTCTGGTATGGAACCATTTCCTTTCCTCTGGTATGGAACCATTTCCTTTCCTCTGGTATGGAACCATTTCCTTTCCTCTAGTATGAAACCATTTCCTTTCCTCTGGTATGAAACCATTTCCTTTCCTCTGGTATGAAACCATTTCCTTTCCTCTGGTATGGAACCATTTCCTTTCCTCTGGTATGGAACCATTTCCTTTCTTCTGGTATGAAACCATTTCCTTTCCTCTGGTATGGAACCATTTCCTTTCCTCTGGTATGAAACCATTTCCTTTCCTCTGGTATGAAACCATTTCCTTTCCTCTGGTATGAAACCATTTCCTTTCCTCTGGTATGAAACCATTTCCTTTCCATCTCATAACACTGACCCTGAATTTCACACTAATGGACATCCTGTCCTTTTTACCTGTGAATGTGGTGTTGACAACACCAGAGTTGTGAGTTTGATCCCCACATGGACCACTATTACTTCAGATTACAAACATCTAAATGGCCACAAGTTGAGAAACCTTTAATGATTGCAATGACAAGCCTGCTTCCTCATGTCTTGTTGTTCTCATTACAGGGGAGTTTTCACTGGCTTCAGAACTGGGTCTTTCCATAAATAGAGTACTGGAATTGAATCCTGATGAGGGGAGGATGCCTGGAATCACTAAAGGCTTAGAGTACAATGGGAACAGGAGGCTTGTGTTCTCCCCTCTTCACTGAATAAGTGTGTGTGTGTGTGTGTGTGTGTGTGTGTGTGTGTGTGTGTGTGTGTGTGTGTGTGTGTGTGTGTGTGTGTGTGTGTGTGTGTGTGTGTGTGTGTGTGTGTGTGTGTGTGTGTGTGTGTGTGTGTGTGTGTGTGTGTGTGTGTGTGTGTGTGTGTGTGTGTGTGTGTGGGAATAATGGAGCGCCACACAGAGGGCAGGCAGACACTCCCACTCCCCAAATAAATCAAATCAAATCAAACTTTATTTGCCACATGCGCCGAATACAAGTGTAGACTTTACCGTGAAATACTTACTTACAAGCCCTTAACCAACAGTGCAGATCAAGAAGATGAAAATATTTACCAAGTAGACTAAAATAAAAAATGAATAATAAAAAGTAACACAATAAAAAAAACAATAACCAGGCTATATACAGGGGGCACCGGTACTGAGTCAGTGTGCGGGGGTACAGGTTAGTTGAGGTAATCTGTACATGTAGGTAGGGGTGATGTGACTATGCATACATAATACAGCTCTGACTCACTCCCTGTGATACACTTGCCACTTGCCTTTACAGTAAAATTATATGAATATACAATTACTTTCAGCACCATTCTACGTATTGCTTAGCTGACATTCATAAATAAACAGTGTGCTTGTTCACATCCGGCAGCAATGAAACTCAGGAGAGTTAGTCACCTCTTGCACCTTGAATAACTGTGGTAAACTGCTGTTGGCAGAGGTTTACTGTAAACACTACGGGGTATTCTAAAAACGGTACCAAGGAAGGAGAATAATTAAATGCGATGTCAGAGGCTGAGAAGTAGCACAACTGATCACAATTACCAAGAGAGAGGCGCGATGCAGAGAAGGAGGGATGACGAGACCAGACGGAGAGAGCGTGTGAGAATGATTCGGTTTGACTGCCGTCACTCCTTATATCCATCTGTGTGTGTGTGTGAGTGTGTGTGTGTGTGTGTGTGTGTGTGTGTGTGTGTGTGTGTGTGTGTGTGTGTGTGTGTGTGTGTGTGTGTGTGTGTGTGTGTGTGTGTGTGTGTGTGTGTGTGTGTGTGTGTGTGTGTGTGTGTGTGTGTGTGTGTGTGTGTGTGTGTGTGTGTGTGTGTGTGTGCTTGTGGCGAGATGGCGAGACAGAGAGTGGGCATCATTAGGAATGGTAAGAGAACAGCTGAGGTATAAAGCGAGAGGGAGAGAGGGATGAGAGAGAGGGAGAGATGGATGGAGAGAGAGTGAGAGATAGAGAGAGAGGGAGACAGAGGGGGCATCATTAGGAATGGTAAGAGAACAGCTGAGGTATATTGCGGGTGAAGTGAAATGCTTGCGCTTCTAGTTCCGACAGTGCAGCAATACCTAACAAGTAATATCTAACAATTTCACAACATATACCCAATACACACAAATCTAAGTAAAGGAATGGAATTAAGAATATATAAATATATGGACGAGCAATATCAGAGCGGCATAGAGTAAGATACAGTAGATAGTATAGAATACAGTATACACATATGAGATGAGTAATGCAAGATATGTAAACATTATTAAAGTGACATTATTAAAGTGACTAGTGATCCATTTATTAAAGTGGCCAATGATTTCAAGTCTGGGTATATAGGCAGCAGCCTGTCTGTAACGATATGCGCTGAGAGTCGGGAAGCAAGTTCAAGGAGTGAGTGTTTTAATAAAATAAACATAATCCAAAACAAGAAACACTAACAGCACACAGACATGAAACAGAAACAGAAACAATGACGCCTGGGGAAGGAACCAAAGGGAGTGACATATATAGGGAAGGTAATCAGGGAAGTGATGGAGTCCAGGTGAGTGCAGGTGCGCGTTACGATGGTGACAGGTGTGCGCCATAATGAGCAGCCTGGTGACCTAGAGGCCGGAGAGGGAGCACACGTGACACTCTCTGTGCTAGTGATGGCTATTTAACAGGCTGATGGCCTTGAGATAGAAGCTGTTTTTCAGTCTCTCTGTCCCAGCTTTGATGCACCCGTACTGACCCTGCCTTCTGGATGATAGTGGGGTGGACAGGCAGTGGCTCGGGTGGTTGTTGTCCTTGATGATCTTTTTGGCCTTCCTGTGACATCGGGTGTCCTGGAGGGCAGTTAGTTTGCCCCCGGTGATGCGTTGTGCAGACCGCACCACTCTTTGGAGAGCCCTGCGGTTGTGGGCAGTTTCCATACCAGGCATGATACAGCACGACAGAATGCTCTCAATTGTGCAAGTTTGTGAGGGTTTTAGGTGACAAGCCAAATGTCTTGAACAGCAGACTGCCAACATACACTATATATACAAAAGTATGTGGACACCCCTTCAAATGAGTGGATCCGGCTATTTCAGCCACACCCGTTGCTGACAGGTGTATAAAATCATGCACACAGCCATGCAATCTCCATAGACAAGCATTGGCTGTAGAATGGCCTTACTGAAGAGCTCAGTGACTTTCAACGTGGCACCGTCATAGGATGCCACCTTTCCAACAAGTTTCTGCCCTGCTAGAGCTGCCCTGGTCAACTGTAAGTGCTTTTATTGTGAAGTGAAAATGTCTAGGAGCAACAACGGTTCAGCCACCAAGAGGTAGGCCACATAAGCTCAAAGAATGGGACCGCCGAGTGCTGAAACGCGTAGCGCCTAAAAATCGTCTGTCCTCGGTTGCAACACTCACTAACAAGTGATATTACAGTGTATTGACACCCTGGTTAAAGATGAGCAAAAATGACCGTATAAAATACATAATATAAATACTGAGCTATATTGTATGAAAAAGAAAATGGGGAAATTATATTATTTTTTTCTAATACAGTTTCACAGCACTGGTATGCGTGGCCAAAGAGCTCTATTTTCAAGTCTGACCTAATCCAAGTGTCAATCCCGTTTAGCAAACTCCAGGCGTTTACATTTGTTGGATGACATGAAAATAGAGCCCTTTGGCCACGCACACCAGTGGTGGGTTTGGTGTTGAAATGAGAATGCATGAGCAGAACATAACCCAATACCTACTGTAAAATATGGCTTTGATGAAATGGGGCTATTTTGCTTCAACTGGTCCTGGGGCCCTTGTTAAGGTCAACGGCATCATGAACTTTACCAAGTACCAGGACATTTTAGCCAAAAACCTGTTTGCCTCTGTCAGGAGGCTGACACTTAGCCGCAAGTGGATCTTCCAGCAAGACAACAACCCCAAGCACACATCAATATCCACAAAGAAATGGTTAATTGCACACAATGCAAATAGTCTGAGTAGCCATTTGATTACCTGTTCAAGAGTCTTGTGGCTTGAGGATAAACTGAGAAGCCTTTTTGTCCTAGACTTGGTACTCAAGGAACAGCTTGCCATGTGGTAGTAGAGAACAGTCTATGACTGTGGTGGGTGGGGTCTTTGACAATTTTTAGGGCCTTCCTCTGATACCACCTGGTGTAGAGGTCCTGGATGGCAGGCAGAGGACAGTCCATACACGCAGACGAAGGATATCAAGGATCGGGATGGATTCTGTATGGAGGAATGGTCTAAGATCCTTCCCAGTGGGTTCTCCAACTAATAAAACATTGTAGAAAAAGGCTCAATGCCGTTATCCTTGCAAGGGGAGGTATTGAAAGATATTGAAAACAGGGGTGTCAATAATTTTGACCCCTACCTTTTTGAGAAAAACATTTGTATTAGTAATTGTATTAGTATAAATTCATATATTTTTTTGCATACAATAGACATCAGCTCAGTATTTCAATAATTTATACAGTTTTTTGTAATATCTTTAAGTGTGTCAATAATTTCAGACTCCACTGTATATGCATCTGTGTTCTGCATGTTTTAGCAGTAAAGGCCTGCGAGTAACATTTGCATAACCATCTTTCAAGATAAACACTGAGTATACCAAACATTAGTAACAAGCTGTCTAGCATCTAAATATAGCACTGAGGCTGTGGTGATGTGATAACATCCCAGGGCAGGGAGGCACAATCATCAGATGGGCACATTAACACTGTGGTTATGTCACACAGCACATGAATTTACGTCTGATTACCACCCCATGATGAGAGACTGATAAATGAGCGCATACGCATGCAAGCATGAACGTACACACACAAGCACACACACAAGTCACACACACAAGTCACACACACATGTGTCACCCACACAAGTCACATGTGTCACACAAACACACACACATATATGTGTCACACATCCATACACCCACCCACGCACGCACGCACGCACACACACACACACACACACACACACACACACACACACACACAGACTGATATAGTACTACATTTGAGCATTCTATCTTGGTTTAGGGTGATGTGTAATGTTTTATAAATGAAGCTATATCATTTCCAGAGCCTTTTATAATGTATGACAAATAAATGCCACGTAAATTCATGTCACACACCAGAACCAGGATTGGAAACACCTAGAATAAGGTATGCAAAGTGACCTGCTGGGCCTGTTGTGCAGCTATAAACATGACATGACCATCAACATGACCATGCCTAAGCACCACTCCACACTCCCCTTCCCATCTAACTGTGAGCCAGCACAGGTCACTCACCACTCTGGGGAGAAGCACAGCCTAACTAAGCATGGGGGGGAGCACAAGGGAACGTGACACGAATGTGACACATACATGATACCTTAACATACAGTAACGTTACAGACCAGGCCTAGATAATGTGTCATACTGTAGGATTACTCAGGATAACCTTGTTCTTCTGACACCCTGAAGGTTCAATAACACAGTCACTATACAGTGTATACCAACACAATCCAATAGTGCACATTCACACATTCAATTAGTTATGTTTAATTAAGAATGATAGATGTTGACATTGAGGTTTTGGATTGAACCAATATTGTCAATCAATGGTTCAATTGTTTTAATTAAATCCTTGGGCTCCCGAGTGGTGCAACGGTCGAAGGCACTGCATGTCAGTGCTAGAGGTGTCACTACAGACCCCAGGCTGTATCACAACCGATTCCAGGCTGTATCACAACTGATTCCAGGCTGTATCACAACCGATTCCAGGCTATATCACAACCGGCCGTGATTGGGAGTCCCATAGTGCGGCACACAATTGGCCCAGCGCCGTCAGGGTTTGGCCGGGGTAGGCCGTCATTGTAAATAAGAATTTGTTCTTAACTGACTTGTCTAGTTAAATAAAGTTTAAATAAAAAATACAAATTATTGATCCCATCTCCTTCTCATGTGATTAACCACATAGAACTATGACTGTAACACTGCCAGGGTTAGAGGTAGGGTTAGGATCAACCCATTTGGTGATATTCATATAGTGGAAAGACACCTTACTGTACTTCATGCTCTGGTTCTACATCAGCTCTCTAAAAAGCTTGTTGCCAAGATGTTCAAAAGAAGAACTTGAATCTGTAATGACATAGTGCCCATGAAGTCAATGGGTGATTTTGGACGGCAGGCTCCCTGCTGCTGACTCAACGAGATTTTCTTTTGTGATTTCTATTCGGATCCCCATTAGATGTTGAAGAAGCAGCAGCTATTCTTCCTGAGGTCCACACAAAACATAGACCATGACAAAATACAGAACACTAATGGACAAGAACAGCAACACACATTGAAACTAAGAACAATAACAAATGATGGTCAATAATATCAAAGGCTGCACTGAAATCTAACAGTACAGCTCCCACAATCGTGTTATTATCAATTTCTTTCAGCCAATCATCAGTACTTTGTGTCAGTTCAGAACATGTTTTGTGTCCTTCCCTATAAGTGTGCTTAAAGTCAGTTGTTTAATTGTTCACAGAGAAATAGCATTGTATCTGGTCAAACACAATCTTTTCCATAAGTTTGCTAAGAACTGGCAGCAAGCTGATTGGTCGGCTGTTAGAACCAGCAAAAGGAGCTTTACCGTTTTTTGGTAGCAGAATGACTTTTGCTTCCCTCCAGGTCTGTGGAAAAACACTCTACAGACTCAGATTAAAGACGTGGCAAATAGAAGTGGCAATATACAGTAGTTAAAAAAAGTAAATAATATTTCACCTTTATTTAACCAGGTAGGCTAGTTGAGAACAAGTTCTCATTTGCAACTGTGACCTGGCCAAGATAAAGCATAGCAATTCGACACATACAACAACACAGAGTTACACATGGAATAACAAAACATAGTCAATAATACAGTAGAACAAAAGAAAACAAATAGTCTATATACAGTGAGTGCAAATGAGGTAAGATAAGGGAGTTAAGGCAATAAATAGGCCACGGTGGCGAAATAATTACAATATAGCAATTAAACACTGGAATGGTAGATGTGCAGAAGATGAATGTGCAAGTAGAGATACTGGGGTGCAAAGGAGCAAGATAAATAAATAAATACTGTATGGGGATGAGGTAGGTAGATAGATAGGCTGTTTACAGATGGGCTATGTACAGGTGCAGTGATCTGTGAGCTGCTCTGACAGCTGGTGCTTAAAGCTAGTGAGGGAGATACGAGTCTCCAGCTTCAGATTTTTGCAGTTCGTTCCAGTCATTGGCAGCAGAGAACTGGAAGTAAAGACGACCAAAGGAGGAATTGGCTTTGGGGGTGACCAGTGAGATATACCTGCTGTAGCGCGTGCTACGAGTGGGTGCTGCTATGGTGACCATTGAGTTGAGATAAGGCAGGGCTTTACCTAGCAGAGACTTGTAGATGACCTGTAGCCAGTGGGTTTGGCGACGAGTATGAAGCGAGGGCCAGCCAACGAGAGCGTACAGGTCGCAATGGTGGGTAGTGTATGGGGCTTTGGTGACAAAACGGATGGCACTGTGATAGACTGCATCCAGTTTGTTGAGTAGAGTGTTGGAGGCTATTTTATAGATGACATCACCGAAGTCGAGGATCGGTAGGATGGTCAGTTTTACGAGGGTATGTGTAACGCCCGTCGTCAGAAGGAGTGGACCAAAGCGCAGCGTGGTAAGTGTTCATGATTTTATTTATTATCAAAAACACTCGGACAAAGTAACAAAACGAAAGCGCACAGTTCTGTCAGGTAACAGAGACTAAACAGAAAATAACTACCCACAAAACACAGGTGGGAAAAAGGCTGCCTAAGTATGATTCCCAATCAGAGACGATAGACAGCTGCCTCTGATTGGGAACCACACTCTGCCAAAAACAAAGAAATAGAAAACATAGAAATAAAGAAACTAGAATGCCCACCCTAGTCACACCCTGGCCTAACCAAAATAGAGAATAAAAACCTCTCTATGGCCAGGGCATGACAGTATGTTTTGCAGCATGAGTGAAGGATGCTTTGTCGCGGTATAGGAAGCCAATTCTAGATTTCATTTTGGATTGGAGATGCTTAATGTGAGTGTGGAAGGAGAGTTTACTCTAACCAGACACCTAGGTATTTGTAGTTGTCCACGTATTCTAAGTCAGAGCCGTCCAGAGTAGTGATGCTGGACTGGCGAGCAGGTGCGAGCAGTGATCGGTTGAATAGCATGCATTTAGTTTTACTTGCGTTTAAGAGCAGTTGGAGGCCACGGAAGGAGAGTTGTATGGCATTGAAGCTCTTCTGGAGGTTAATTAACACAGTGTCCAAAGAGGGGCCAGAAGTATGCAAAATGGTCTCGTCTGCGTAGAGGTGTACCAGAGAATCACCAGCAGCAAGAGCAACATCATTGATGTGTACAGAGAAGAGAGTCGGCCTGAGGATTGAACCCTGTGGCACCCCCATAGAGACTGCCTGTAGTCTGCTAGCATCCTCTGTTGAGGATAGACAGCGCTATTTTCACTTTGGGGAAAAATCGTGCCCAATTTAAACGGCCTCGTACTCTATTCTTGCTCGTACAATATGCATATTATTATTACTATTGGATAGAAAACACTCTCAAGTTTCTAAAACCGTTTGAATTATATCTGTGAGTAAAACAGAACTCATTTTGCAGCAAACTTCCTGTCAGAAAGTGAAAAATCTGAAATCGAGGCTCTGTTCCAGGGCCTCCCTATCAATTTGCTTGAAATTTATGACTATACATGCACTTCATACGCCTTCCACTAGATGTCAATAGGCTGTGAGAGGTTAAATGGGGTTTCTAGTTATTTCTATGGTCAAAAGAGAGAGCTTGGAATGACATGACCCCCGAATTCCTTTGTTCAGGAAGCGCATAAAGGTCATCAGTATTGGCTTCTGAAAAGCATTCGCTATAGACGTCTAATATCTCCGGCTTTGATTTTATTTGATAAATGTGATAATATCATCGTAAAGTATGTTTTTTCAATATAGTTTTATCCGATTATTGAAATTTTTTCGGGAGTTTAAGCGTGTTGCGTTCTTTGCGTTTGGTGACGATGGACAGCTTAGCGCCACTTGGCTAGTTTTGCTTGCTAATTCGAGAGGGAAAAAGGCCATTCTAAAACCAAACAACGATTGTTCTGGACAAAGGACCCCTTGTACAACATTCTGATGGAAGATCATCAAAAGTAGGACCCATTTATGATGTTATTTCATATATCTGTCGAACATGTTTACTATTAGTTTGCGCCCAGATTTTGGGCGCTCTCTCGCTATAACGTAAGCTGCATGTCATAATGAAGTTATTTTTAGAATTCTAACACAGCGATTGCATTAAGAACTAGTGTATCTATCATTTCCTATACAACATGTATTTTTTAGTAAAGTTTATGAATAGTTATTTGGTCAGAATAGGTGAGTGTCAGAAATATATCCGGACATTCTGGGAAAAAGATGCTAAGTTTTCACAATGTATAACCACGGATTTCAGCTCTAAATATGCACATTTTCGAACAAACCATATATGTATTGTGTAATATGATGTTATAGGACTGTCATCTGATGAAGTTTATGAAGGTTAGTGAAAAATTAATATCTTTTGCTGGTTTATTCGCTATCGCTAACGTGCCTATCGCTATCGCTAACGTGCCTTGAATGAATGAATGCGGTTGTGTGGTAGGCTATTGTAGTAAGCTAATATAATGCTATATTGTGTTTTCGCTGTAAAACACTTAAAAAATCGGAAATATTGGCTGGATTCACAAGATGTTTGTCTTTCATTTGCTGTACACCATGCATTTTTCAGAAATGTTTTATGATGAGTATTTAGGTATTTCACGTTGGTCTCTATAATTACTCTGGCTGCTTCGGTGCTATTTCTGATGGTAGCTGTGATGGTAGCTGCAAGGTAAAACTGATTTATACCTCAAATATGCAAATTTTTCGAACAAAACATAGATTTATTGTATAACATGTTATAAGACTGTCATCTGATGAAGTTGTTTCTTGGTTAGTTTGGTTGGTTCTTGGTTAGTTTGGTTGGTTATGTGCAAGCTACCTGTGCTGTGAAAAATGTCTGTGCTTTTTTGTATTTGGTGGTGAGCTAACATAAATATACGTGGTGTTTTCGCTGTAAAACATTTTATAAATCGGACATGTTGACTGGATTCACAAGATGTTTATCTTTCATTTGCTGTATTGGACTTGTTAATGTGTGAAAGTTAAATATTTCTAAAAAATATTTTTTGAATTTCGCGCTCTGCCTTTTCAGTGGAATGTGGGAGGAGTTCCGCTAGCGGAACCCCGGGGCTAGACAGGTTAATCTAGGTTGTCAATGTAGCCCCAATTGTTTGGCTGCTCTGTTTGTCTGGTTCTCTGACTACTTGTGTTCTGATGCGGTGCACCAGACACTGCTGACTGATACACACTGAGTCAGAGCAGGCTAGGTTGGAGTATAATAACATTATCAATCATATTCACTGGTGATGAATGTTTGGCTTGGTGGACGATTGTTATAAAACAACGGTCTAAACTCAGTTTATTCACATCAACTCAAAGGGGTGAGCTGGAGGTTACCTGTGACAAATTCAACTAATGTTGTTGTGTTTTTAAACCCAGAAGGTATTTCAAAAAGGGACTATGTACCCAAAACGACCTCTACACCCATTCCACACAGACTCTTGGATGACATCTAGAATCAGAACTGAGATTTTCTAACTCTCCCTTTACATTTAGGAGAGGCAACTGCACGCATGCACGCACACACACACACACACACACACACACACACACACACACACACACACACACACACACACACACACACACACACACACACACACACACACACACACACACACACACACACACACACACACACAGGTAGAGTTGTCATCTGGCGAGAAGCAAAACAGCTTGACTGTTTCCTCAGGGTATACCCCTTCTACCACCCTTCTCTCTTATCCTCCCTCAGCCCTCATCGTTGGTTTGTGAATAGCAAAAATAACAGGGGCTGAGGCCTCAGTTCAATATGTCCTCATTCATATCTAACTGGGTCAGAGTCAAGGGAATCAATGATGGATATGGTGCCTGATTTCATGGCATAATTACTACTGCATTAAGTACAGTCAAGATTGGACATATTCTTTCACCATTAAGATTCCATCCTATAGTCTTTCACTATTATGATTCCATCCTATAGAAGTGTGCTCCAGAACAATCAATCTTTTGAGAGGAAACTAGTCAATGGAGAGCTCAATGCAATCTATTGAACAGATCAATGACTAGCTAATGAAATGTCATAGTAATATCATACGGCTGTAACTGGAACTCTGTGTGCCCTTGCATATAAAATAGATACCCTATACCATGAAGACATTATAAGAATATGCCCATCCATCAGAATGGAAAAAGTCAAGGACACCAAGAGTACCTGTTCTCTGATATACAGCCTACATGTCAGAGACAAAATTGTGTCTGAAGCCAACCCTCCTGATGACAAGAGATCCCTCAGCCTGTCCTCCTGCCCTCCAAAACCACCCATGCAACACTGAGGGGCGTGCCGACAAAGCTGATCAAATCAAGGACATGTGTCTCGTTATGACTGCGGCGAGTGGCTGGGTAGCTGGCATCCGCAGCGCAGCAAGACATTTTATGGCCTACAGGACTAGGGCCCTGTGTGGATTAGACGGTGGTCTGATAAATGAGCCAGTCAGCTCAGAGCAGACAGACAGCAATGGAGCATTCAGAGGAGAAAATGAGATCTCTCATAATACAATCAAAATCACACCCTGCAGGGAAATTAATCTGTAGAGTTTTGTATTAAACCTGTTTCATCTCAGAGGATACTGTGACATTGATTCTAGTTGAGTTAATAAAGCTATTGTAATGAAAGGTTAAGGTAAAGGTTATTATAAACTGGGTGGTTTGAGCACTGAATGCTGATTGGCTGACAGCCGTGGTATATCAAACCATATACCACGAGTATGACAAAACAGTTATTTTTAATGATCTAATTACATTGGTAACCAGTTTATAATAGCAGTAACGCACCTTGGGGTTTGTGGTATATGGCCAATATATGACGGCTAAGGGCTGTGTCCAGGCACTCCGCGATGCGTCGTGGTTAAAAACAGCCCTTATCTGTGGTATATTGGCCATATACCACACCCCCTCGTGCCTTATTGCTTAAATATACCATGCTGCTGACTGTAGCGTGATAAAGGAAATGGACAAAACTAAAACACGTTTAAATTTCCCATCACAAAGGCCTTTATTGCCGTTGTTTCAATAAAATATAGGCTACATTACAAACTCACCATAAAAATAACAGGGGTACTTCTGCCGTGCATGCAAACAGCCAGAATACAGTGATAAACATTAGCTCCAAACAATACATCAGACACCAAGACACATCAACACAGACAGATGATGGATTGCAGTACTAAGGTTTGCATAGGTTCAAAAGAAGAATACTGATAACTATATAGGTCAAACCAATGGAAATTCACTTCCTCCACTCCACATATGAGTAAAATGAACTTGAATTAAACTATTTCAGATGTATAACATTTCACAGTGAGAGAGAAAGCTGTGTATCAAACATGATGGGGATGGAGAACATCTTGGTTAGTAGCAATTCACAGGAATACATGTAAAGTCAGAAGAGACATACCAAACCAAACCATGCCTCTTTTCCTAGCTTTCATACTCAAAGTGCACTATGCACTTTGAGTAGCTCAATATTACAATCATTAGTCACTCCTTTCAGATGTTTCAGATACTCCAAAGTGTATGTTGTCTTTAGTGGCATGCATGCAACTCTTTAGGCTAAAGATTCCCTCAGCTTAGTCCCAGTACATACTATCCAGTATGATTTGACTGCTCGAGACTGTTAGCACATGTTGATCAACCTACCATAACATCCCTTCACAGCTTAGACCTCTTATGTGTTCATTTCAGTATGAACTTTAAACATAAGGCAATGGAACCATCTTTAGTTACACCTTATACAATAACCCTATCATTCCTGGGACCCCGCCCGCATTTTGGCATAAGGTTCAGTGGCGTACCGCAGTTTTAAAGGACATTTCCTGAAATTCTATTTTGTTCAGATTGTTTTTAGTTTACTTTCTAGTTCTGAGTTGGGTATCCATCCACCTCTTGCAATCCTGTTTTTGAAATGCTATTATACGACATAATATGATAGCAGAAAGACATTCAATATGTGACACATAAAAACAGATAAACATCAGCGAGTGATCATAAAATGTGGTTATATTTCCCTATATTGGATCCCTCCAATTTACTGGTATCACTCCACGGCGGAGGGATACATCCGAGGTGAGGATTTACAGATTTACTCCTGTGTACACCTGTGTCACGGCTGGGGTCCGCCCCTATATATAGACCCCATGGCCGCGACAAGTTCTCTTTCATTTTCTTGGTGGACGTCCGTATGGTTTGAGGTACAAACTTTCTGAAGTTTGCTTGGTAAGTCACTGGTAAGTGTAATATCTTGCGTGGAAGTATACTCACTGGCAGTTTGCAGCCTGGAGCAGCTGGCCACATGGCCAGCCCCTCCTCTTGAGTGCTCCACTTGCTGCGCACGGGTGATCTGTATCTTCCGCCCGCGGTTTGTCGTGCTTGTGTTTTGTTAGCTTTACACAAGACTCCATGGCCCTGCGGTCTTTCCTTCCACATCTGAAAGGAAGACATGTTCTCACCAATGTCTAAATTGGTGAGAACGGACAACACCACATTGGTGGCTTACATCAACCATCAGGGTGGACTGAGGTCCCACCGGTTCAATCTTATAGCATGGGAGCTCTGGGCTGTCTAGCATCTCTACGTGCAGCGCATGTACCTAACATCCTGAGTGTGTCAGTGCATATGCTCTCGAGGGAGGGTCCGTCATCTTGGGACTGGAGCCTACATCCCCAGGTGGTGCAGCACCTGTGGGACAAGTTCGGGACGGTGCAGGTGGACCTGTTTGCCTCCCTGGACAATGCACACTGCCCCCTGTGGTACTCCATGTCGGAGCCACCAGGGCCTCTGGGCTTGGATGCTCTGGCTCACGATTGGCCAAGGCTGGAGCTTACGCATTCCCCCCTTTTCCCCTGATCCAGGCTGTGCTGGACAGGACCAGGATGGCAGAGCATCGTCTGCTTCTGGTGGCCCCATACTGGCCCAGATGACCCTGGTTTAGCCTTCTCCTGTCTCTGTTGTCTGGGACACCTTGGCAACTTCCCCTGAGACCGGACCTGCTGTCTCAGGCCGGGGGAACTCTGTGGCATCCGAGGCCGCACCGCCTCAGTCTGTGGGCTTGGCCACTAAACGGCACCAATGATCCATGTTAGGACTACAGGAGGGTGTAATGAACACCATGCAGAGCGCAAGGGCGCCGGCTACAACCGCAGCATACCAGTTGCACTGGCGGATGTTCTGCTCTTGGCGCACTGGTATTGAGGTTGTGCCCGAGTCATGCGGGGTGCAGTATGTCCTCCAATACCTGCAGTCTCGATTGGATGAGGGCTTGGCAGCCTCTACACTGAGTGGGTATGTAGCCGCTATATCTGCCTGCCATGTGGGGTGGATGGACAGGCCAGTGGGGCGCAATACCTTGGTCTCCAGGTTTATGAAGGGTGTTCGTCGCCTGCGTCCAGCTAGGACCCGCTCAATGGCGAGCTGGGATCTGGATGTGGTCTTGGCAGCTTTGGCAAAGCCGCCTTTCGAACCGTTGGAGTCTGCCTCTCTGAAACACCTCTTTATGAAGGTGGCTTTCTTGAAGAGGTGTGAGCTCCATGCTCTTTCGGTAAGTTCTAAGTGCTACCGGATGGACCCCGGGGGGAGGAGTATATCTCTCTGCCCCAACCCTTCATTCCCCCTGAAGGTTCTGTCAGACAGCCATGTGAACACCCTTTTTATCCTGTCTGCTTACGGCCCCCCCGGCAGTGGTGGGGGAGTCTGGGCCTCCCTCTGGCATGCTGTGCACTGGTTGCCTATGTGGAGGGAACATGGTCAGTGAGAACAACAGACCAGCTCTTTGTCTGCTATGGTGAGAGAGTCCCGGGGGCTGGGCAATCAAAGCAGAGGCTCTCTCACTGGATCGTGGACACGATTACGACAGCATACCGCCTGGCTGGCATGCCAGTGCTGGGATCTGTGGTAGCACATTCAACACGAGGTGTGGCTGCGTCCTGGGCTCTACTGAGAGCCCCTCGCTGAGATCTGTGTTACGGCCAGCTGGGCTTCTTCTTGCACATTTGCTAGGTACTATCGGGTAAATGTGGCACCTCCTTCTGCGGTTGGTTCAACGGTCCTGGGCGTCGCCTCCCCTTCCGGGGACAGGGCCGGGACCCCGTTCCACATTTACGGCCCCTGCGTCTCGGTCCCGCACTGGGACTTCGCCGCTGGCTGGCCATGTCCCTCTAGCACTGACTAATCTGGTATATGTATAGCAATATATTGGAGTGATCCAATATAGTGAAACATAACGAAGGTTACGTATGTAACCACGGTTATGTGAGCTATATGGATCATTCCAATCCTCTACGGTGCTAGAGGCGCCTCAAAAATGATGTAGAGAAGGTGTCGCGGCCATGGGGTCTATAAATAGGGGCGGACCCCAGCTGTGACACAGGTGTACACGGGAGTAAATCTGTAAATCGTCACCTCGGATGTATCCCTCCGGCGCAGAGTGATACAATATATTGGAGTGATTCATATAGCTCACATTGTGTTAACAAACCCTATGCTGTCTGTTTCTGGAAGCCTTTCATCCTTCCCCTATAAAACATCTTTACCTCCATCACATATTCACAAAGTGAAATGTTTTGATTGAAACAATTCATGATTGAAATCATACTGTACTACATGTACACTTATTGAGATAATATTTACAGTTAACAGAAATCATAAGCACAAAGCTACATGAGGAAAAATACCCATTATATTTAATCAGATTTAAGAACATAAAACAATCTATGACAAGGCGTGACATCTTGTTGACCACAGTAGTCTTTGTGGAGATACAGCTGCCGTGTGTGGAACTCACTGACTGCACAGACTAGCATGCTTCTGAACACAGTGAGGCCAACCAGTGTCAACCAATGGTCATGTCTCAACTCAAGAGTGGGCTGCACAATTAATCGAATTCACATCAAAATCACATATTGACATGTGCAATATCCATATCGTAAAAGATCCATATCATAAGCAATATTTTTGAAACGCATCTCAGCCTTGAGTAACTTTAGGTTTTAGAGTTAACTCCGTTTTTTTCTCCTCTTGCGGCTGCTTCGCACACACACTAAGCCTCGCCCCCTGTCACTCAAGCAGCGCAGTTCCTCCCCCTCGCTGTTAGATGATTGACTATACATGTGCATGTTGTTCCGTCAGGTCAATGCAGTCAACAAATTGTTCCAAACAAGAACGATGCTGCTTTCCACTTAGCTATAATTCAGTCTATTTCTATAATTCCAACAGTTCACCCAAATATTTTGATATTTATCGCACGTCAAATTGCAATAACCATATTTGTTAAAAATAAAAATCGCTATTACATTTGTTTGCCCATATCGTGCAGCCCTAGAGGTCGGTTGATGTCATGGTGGACGTGAGACCATGAGTGAGGTTATTTTGGTCCAACCAGGCTCTACAGATTTCCCATGGAGATATTAGAAAGAGCCAACCGCTGGACTCTGGAAACCAAACAACTCTGCTATAAGCCAAACAACTCTGCTAAATTGTTTGAGTCATTTGGACATGCTCAGTGGTCACATGAGTAGTCTATTTTCCATTTTCAATCTCAAGGGTTGAATTATCTGACCAAGCTCCCTCCAAGTCCTGGATCATGTAAAGACAGGCTTTTCTTACTGACCACCATAGCCAGTCAACAGTAACTAACTATATTATATAACTACATCTGTTAGTCTCAGAGATGCATTCCATTTTCTAAACAGATACATCTCCAAGTTGCTGATCTCTCAGAGGCGTCCTACTCAAAACAAAATATTGATACATTCCAAGCATTCATGTCATAGAAAACTCCCACAAATTATAACAACCCAAATAAATACAAACTCGAATGTAAACATGCTGTACATCCAGTACACATGTAGACAAACCGTTTGTGTAATGTGGGCTGTTGCGTTACATAACCTAAGTTTAGTTTGACATCCATCCATAATGAGGTCACTCACCTCATGTCAGGGGTGTCAAATACAACCAGGTGAGAGGAGTTCCTTACTAATTGTTGACCTAAATTCATCAATCAAGTACAAGGGTGGAGCAAAAACCCGCCGACACTCGGCCCTCAGTGGAAGGAGTTTGACACATGCATTATGTGATGCCAATGTGTCAACAAATGATATTAGCATGAAGCACCAGTGCAATAGCATCAACTGTACAATATGTAGTCCTACCAAACAAACACGGCTCTTTTCTATATCATCAGCCAAGTCTAACATTACAACTTTGAAATCAGTAAAAGTAGTTTAGATGCTGTCATCACCATAGTCCTACTGTAAAATACAACATTGCACAGTGGAAGTTATTTACAAAATACTGACAATGAAATGCTACTGTTTTACTGGACTGGATGTGTTTTAAAAATGGCGTGAGTTTGACTATTTTGGTTCTACTGTACTTCATAAAAAAATAATGTTTTGTTTTGTTCAACCTGAATAAAAGGAGAGAAACCTGGAATTTTTGGAAGATCGTCAGGTCCGCACTCTAGAAACGATCTGAGGTAAATGTATAATTTTCCACAGGAACAGTTGCATTTCAGGTCCAACAAGGAACAGAAACAAAAGTCTAACAGTATCTGTCTCTGTAATTTATCATTGTGTAATAACAGTTATAAAATGGAGTGATATGCCTGTGGATTTTGTCATTAAAGCTCAACCTTGAAGAAGGTAGAGATACTGTATGGGTGAGGCAGTGGTGACTGACTCTGCAGTGGACCTTAGGGTTAGAGCTATCCTCAACTATTGTTTACAAGACACCTGGTGAATTATTGTGACTGGTTGAGATCAAGAGTGTCACAACAGGAATGTTGTAAAATATCACCTGTCAGATACATGCAGGCTGCACTGCAGAGAAAGATCTAGCATAAGATCCTGTACAAAATGTTCTGTACAATAGTTTTTTGGTTGTCAAATATACATGTCCTCTAGTTTAAAATAATGCATATAGCATATGCAATTTGGCATTTGAGAGTGGTAAAGATCCACATATTATTATGTAACATGTTTGGGGTCATACCAGAGCATCCTAATAGGCTAGCCTACTGCTAGACTGTAGGGCTCCACTCTGACACAGTCTACTCTCCTGCTATTGGTTACCATCCTCTGGAGAAAACATTCTGGTGCATTTATAACCAGCGAACAAGGCTCGTGGGATGATTTCCTTTTTCTAACATCATCTCGTGGAGCAGTGCTATAGAGAGGGTTTAAACATTTCCCCAACATTGAAATATTCATGTTCAAATAGTTATAAAACTGAATACACCCAATATTGATCAAGATAAAAGCACAGCAGCGTTCCCCTTTAGTTATAAGGCAGATCCAAGAAGATGAAAAGATGAGGAATTGGTAAAACAAATGACAATTTGATATTTCCTTTGTTGATCCAGTGCGAATATTGTTGTGACTGAGCTTCGGCCTGCCCCATCCGCTTGAGTTTTCAGAGGAGAGAATCGGATTGAAATCCGGCATGACGGGTACACAGGGGGATGCACGTGAGCACAGTCCCATGCTATCGGAAATAAACAGAGAGAAGACTGTCTTAGTGTTTTTCAGAACCATTTTCCTCCGTTTTGTATAAGCAGTCGTTGACAGTTAAGACATCGCACAAGGTGTTTAATGAAATAGTCCAAAGTGGGGATTGAAGAGAGCATCGCTGCGTTTTAGAGAGGGACAAATGGGGTATATTCCTGGCACGTTTTCAATGGCACATGTCCCTGCATTACATAAGAATATAGTCGTGCCACACCAAAGGGCACAGGACTACAAAGTCCCCAACACCAAGGCTAATTATCATACAGCAGATTTACCTCTCACGGTGGACACCTAATGAAGGGCTTGTCTTTCAATTCAGTCAAATCTGTCAAACATAATGACATGAAACAAAATCAATGTGACGGTGGTGAAAAAAACAATGTAAAAAATGACTGAGTGTACAGCTGGACACGGCGGTTGGACCATTAACACAATGTGTAGAGGCTATAGCCTATGGTAGCCCTTTTCTTTATTATGGTAAAGCCGTGCCCGTTGTGAGATTGCGTGCTTTACACACACAGTGCGCCGGTGAGAACGCCAAGGACGCATGCAGGTTAGATGAAGTGAATCCAGCCATCCTCCCACTCACGGGGTGGGGAAATCTTAAACCTGTGGCGTCGCACTTTGTAGTTGACCCCGTTATTATTGTCCCAATACTCATCTCCACCAACGCAGTATCTAATGGCAAACTGGAATGTGCCTCCGCTCTCCAGAAACGTTGTTGGGGTGATTATCTTAAAGGAGAATTTGTCTGTCACACCGTCGCTTGATTCTGGGATATATGATGCCAGACTGTCCATGAAGGTTATCCAGTTGTTGATTGAGAACCTCAAATAGACACTTTTCTCGAAAGCCATGTTCAAAACCCGCACGACGCCCGACAGAGTGAACTCGTCGGCTTCAGCACACTCCAACAACACTCCCACTTCTTTCACTTTCTCAGTAAAGCCTGGCAGGGTCCCGGGGTTCTTGAATTGCAGCTCCATAAAACTTGACTGGTTGGTCGGTGCCCTGGGGAACTTGTCAAAGGGGTTCAGATGGAGGGGACCCCTGTCGAATCTGGCCATTATGCGCTCCGGCACATCGGGCATGTCTGTGTCATTGAAGTGCTTCACAGAGGTGAGTTCCAGACCCAGAGAGTCGGCGAAACGGACCTTTTTCTGGCTGCAGGGACTCCGGCTGCGGGAGATCTCAAGCTTCGCTCTCTCTATGGGGGTCGGCAGAGACTTGCACCTCCGGCGCAGGTTCGGACTCTGCGGCGGTTTGAGGAAGGATTCCCGGCCTCTTGGTCTCTCATCCACCACATGGTGCATCTCGATGGGCTCGCTTGTTCCGTTCAGCTCCATCCCCTCTTCGTCTTCTAGTCTCGGGTCTGCTGTCAAGCTCCCGAACAACCCAGCTATGCAGCTGTAGTTCCTCGGGAGGCAGTTCTTGGGAGGCAGCATGACCACAACAGAACGCACAGCCTCGGTTTCCATAAAGCGGGAGAGTCGCTTGTCTTTGGTCGAAGTGGTCGTGATCAGAGGCACTGAGAAAGGAACACGCCGTCAGGTGTCAGATATAAACACACGGATAGGCGCCGTAGTACCACGTCAGACTGTGACACTGCGCATTTCTGAACCAATAAGCCAAGCTTCTGCAAGTGCAGCTAGAACAACGCACCACAAATAACAGACATGCCTACCTAACGTCATTTTAGATTTCATTCACAGGCATACAAATTCGTTCATTATTAAAGAATATGAAATATGGGATTCCCTTATCTTTGTGCGCGTTTCCAGCAGCATGTCCCAGTCAAGGTGTGTGTGTGGCTGAGCTTTTTATTTATTTAACCTTTATTTAACTAGGCAAGTCAGTTAAGAACACATTCTTATTTACAATGACGGCCTACCAAAAGGCCTTTGGCGGGGACGGGGCCTGGGATTATTTAAAAAGTAAATAAATACAATATAAGAAAACAACATAGCAAGGCAGAAACACATGACAACACAACATGGTAGCAACACAACATAGTAGCAGCACAAAACATGGTACAAACATTATTGGGCACAGTCAACAGCACAAATGTCAAGGAGGTAGAGACAACAATTCAGCATACAAAACAGCCACAGTGCACATAAAATTGCACAGAGCTAGGGGGAACCAGTGAGAGGCATGACATTACAGTCTTAAGGTTTGTGCCTGGCTGGACCACGACGTGCTGAATAGCACGTCTCATTTCTTGCCTGACGACTCATCCTGAATTTAATTCCGCTGCTATACCGATTGCTTCACAGAGAAGAAACGTTAGTGGGCGTGGCGTTTGGCCGGAGCGATGTGGATGGGCAGCTAGGCAATCTCATTTCGGCCATGAGCTATAAACACACAACTTCCTTTATCCGTTTTTTTTTATACCGAAACAGAGGTGGGTGGCCACTTTGTTATTGTTTCAACAAGGACTCTAGCTTTGAGAGTATATTCTAGATACCTGTAAATAATTTACATAATGTAAAATTGTAGGCCTATGTAAAGGACGTCACGCCGCTTGCGAGTACCACCGCCACCGAGAAGCGACAGTCGATGCCACTCGAAAAGCTAACTATTCGCTGGCGCAAGTGGGGACAGTTCAGGCTGAGGAGTTTCATACATCGCCATGTGCTACACCTACTGTAGCCAAGATATGAAGCATTGGCCAATCTGAATCAGTGCTTGACTTGGGTAGGAGCTCCATCACCTCAAATGTTTTACTGCTTGAGCTCCTGTTAATATTATAGAATGTTAGCTCAAAAGTGTCGTGGAGCTCCCGCACCTAAATATTAACAGTACTGCCACCTAAATGAGTACCGGAACCTATTTCAATCTAAGTCAAGCACTGATCTGAATCAAATTAACATAGGCCCATGCCCACTATTTTATAGCCTTACGTTATAGTATGCATATTTTAATACTGTTATAATGGGCTATTTGAGATTATATTGTATATGACATCTTACTATAGATTACAGAAATGTTAGGGTTTGTCTTAATTATAGATATTGAATGAAATAGTCAGCAACATAGTGGACACACCATGCTGTAAATCACGAATTGTAACAAGCAGCAAATCCAGGTCTAGAAATTGTTACATTTTCTTAGATAACATGGAAATTAGCAACAACCTGTCAACTGCAATTTGTTTTCTCACGCCCCCTACCATTTTCCCTCTACATTTCCACCACGTCACTTCTGAGCGCCCTGTTGTAGCGGAGTTGTCATGGCAACGACGTTCTATCTCCACTCCAAACACTTCGTGGGCCAAGCACGTCTTTGACTTTGTTTGGGGTTGTCTCCTGATAGCTGCAAAACTGTAATAAATATTTGATGACTATTCTATGTTACTGCCTATTAAGTTGAATGTAAAACCCCCAGGGAGCAAATGCTTGTATGGTATTGCTGAGGAAAATGTCGAACTCGACCCCTTTAATGGTAAGTTGTCTCTTTTACAGCCTTGCTTATGGCTTCAGCTAACGTTAGATCAAGTTTCCTACTTAAGTTGCCAGTGTTTACCTAACGTTAACGTTAGTAGATAGGGAGAAATGTAAGGTTATCTTGCTAGCTAGCGAGAATGTTTGAATAATTTTAATGGACAGGTTTTGTAAACAGGGTTAACAAGTTTGTTAACACTGAGTTAACATGTCATAAAGTTGACGTCAAAGGCTACATGTCTTCAGATATCTTACAAATAGTTTTGCAACGCTTACAATTAATTATAGGTTGCTTGCTGTTTGTGTACATTTATCTCCACTCTTACCAACGAGCCTACATGATGAGTGCCTAATTAGAGATGTTTTTTCACTCTCAACAGATTTCACCCTGAAAGGCTCATCTTAGAATGGACAAATTCAAGGAATGGGATCAGGCGCCTGTAGAAGTGGCTGAAGACAGAAGTGTGGCAGTCGAGTACACAGGATGGGACCAGAGTTGCCAACTACCCAACAGGGGCCATGTCGATGCCCTTTTGGATATCAGCGATGATACCTCATCCAAAGAGCAGGAGCCATTTGAGTTTCTCTGTCTCTCCGGATGGGAGGAAGCTGTGAGTAATACACTGCGGTTACTCTTTTATTTTTGGCTAGATTGTGAATGATATTCAGCCAGTGTCACATTATTACGTAGGCACCAGATACACACTTCAATTTCATGTGAGTTAAGACAAAGTGAAACAGTGTTAGTATGTTTATTCACTGTTTATAACTACATTCAATCTCAGAAATCATCTTAAAAGGTGAAACTTAATTTTCTCTTAATTGCGATACACTGATTAAAATGTAATTACGTTTCCCTTAATGCTGTTGTGTTTGTTGTTGAGACAGATCCGGGGCTGGGGCAGAACTACTCCACTTGGCTGCCTGGTTCAGACCCAGAGGAGAGGAAAGAGGGTCAAGACTGGAGACACAGACCACCACTGCCACCTGTGTGTGGACCTCGTGAAGCTCTCGGACCCCCCTGACTCTGAATTCAGCTTAACCCACTCCCCTGAGTCCTTCTGGGATTCCACCGTGGACCCATGGGAGAAACCCCCCCCCACAACCCTGGGAGACTTCCTGAACAGACCCTACAGTCAAACCTCTAGCATCTCTTCAGAGGAGTCCCCACCAGAGTCCTTCAGGGACCTTCAGAAAGCCACACAGCAACTGACACTCCGAGACAAGATGGTAGAGGACAAGGCTGAGGTGTGTGAGATCAGTGACTCACTGCTGGGCTCGGCCCCCTCCCAGGGTCACCACCACTCAGCCTCAGAGTGTCCCATGACGCTGATCATCAACAGCTTCGCCGTCCTACCGCCCGTGAAGACCTCCCAGCCCAGACACCCTAAGGTCACCAGCCAGCTCCGGAGGGGGGACGCTGGACCGGGACGCAGCGCCTCAGACGGGGAGACCGCAGCGGCTGGGTCAGACGGTGTCACACCTGCCTGGGAGAGTGGAGGAGGTGTGGAGAGCCAGCAGAGCCACCACCTGTTGTCTGCTTTCAGCATCCCCATCCTCAAGAGATGTGACATGCCCCTCAGCACACTGTCAGATCCTCTACCCCGCGCCACCTACCCCCTGGACAGACACCTCAGACAGGATCCCCGGACCAGCAGTGCTCATAGACTCTACTTTGGACTGAAGACCAAGAGCCTGAAGCGTGCAGAGCCCCAACTGCCCATTCTGTTTGGAACCAGGGTGCCCATCCCAGCCTCTGCACAGAGACTACTCTGAACAGAGACTGTTACTTTGCACTCCATACTCTCTCCCAACCCAAAAGCTCAGCCTTTGTGGGTTTGTGATTAAAAAGACAATTTCTGTGAAATGTCTTCATATTTTTTGTATGACACTGATGACTGTATAAAAAAAAAAAGCTGTGACGAATTCAACTTGGTCGTATTAAACTACATGGAATTGGCATATGAGTTTCCAGATTCGTTAGTTCTATGTGATTTATAGGCTATACTACCTCAGCCTCATCGTATAACCAGTTTATTAATGCGTTACATGAGTATCAAAAGATAGAATTTGGTCCATCATCACTGTGATAATATGCCATCAATCTAGCATCAGCAATGCAAAGTAGTCCAGATTGCTAGAATACATTGTGTAGACATGGTATGCTAATTTGTTACCACTGATTATTCAGAGTGAAATTATTTAACTGTTACATGAGCCTTCCTTAATTACAAACACTCCACGCACCTGGACATGAGTGAATCATTTTAAATGGAGTGATAAATGTATTTATGCATGTATGATTTCAGTCCAACATTTTGCATGAGCTTCTATTGTGGTGCTCACACTTGAGCTTTTAGTTTCTCAGCAACTATGCTACCTACTCTACAATGCTGAGGTCTAGGTCGGTTTCTTGGATTCCTGAATGTTAAACTGCAGACATTCTTAAGTCAGAACTCATTAAGACAAAACATGATCTGAGCCATTGCCAAAGCATGCTAGTGCACTCTAATAGAATGAGCAGTCAGTGATTGTAGTGTTCCAACCCATGTGAAGATGTCTGTGGTAGCCTATTGAATTACATGCTAGAAGTGAACCACACTGTGATTCTGAGGGGCTGTGACAGCATAGGTGTGTGGGCGGAGGGATTAGTATCGTATTCCAAATGATTTACACAATTACAATATTGTATTCAAACGGACTGAGCATAATACATGTACATAGTAAACTAACTTGTACTGCCACACAACCCAGGTGAAAACTGACTGACATTTACTGAAAAAGAGCACATTGAGTGTGTACAATATTGAGTATGGTGTTGTAACTCAAAAGTAGTGTGTGCTTTAACCAGTAACAAAATATTTGACTTGGCTTTATACAGCACTGTATTACTGTCCTTTGATTTGAACTGAAACGAAGCTCGTACAAACAACCAGCTACTACATCAACTCAAACAATCAACCCTTTTTGAACAGTTTTTTTATTTAGCATCTACTGAATAGCATCAACAACCAAACAAATAGCGAGACGCAACCTTTATCGACCTTCTACACATTCAGGCAACTGAAATACAACAGATAATGCTGCAAACAGAAAAGCAACTGAAATAAATTATATTGGCACCAAAGACTGCATGCACTCCCTACTGAGAAAAACCAAAGCGCTGAGTTGACATCCCCATGTAGCATGGTTAGGATCAATTCCATTTAATTCAGGAAGTACATTGAAATTACAGTTCTCTTCAAAATGAGGAAAATTCAGAATTGGAATTTGGTTTACTTTACTTTCTCAATTGCTTGGAATACAAATGGAATTGACTTCAACCCTGCCATGTAGTCTAATGTACATGTTTTTTAAGCAAGGCAGTTTCTCCCCTCAACGCTATTATAATCAAGTTCAAGAACGCTAAATTAAATATAAGTAGTGTTTTCAGTACAGCACAATACATTGTTATGAAATGTGGTTGAGTATGAAAGTCTGTTATAAACTGGAATGAAACAGTCCTGTTTCGATTACTTTAAGATGCAGTGCAAAAACTAAGCCATGTTGTGTAGTATGGGCACAGTGTCATGTAGGCTACATTCTGCCGTTTCTGGGTACAATTCTTTACATATTGATAGTGTACCACAGTAGGACAAATGCTGCCTTGGAAAAGAATACTGCATTGCATTCTTAGAACATGGATGTATAATACAAAACAGCTTTTTCCAAATACAACTCATAGAAGGCATTCAAACATATTCAACATGCAAATTAAAGACACTCAAGTATTTGAAGTATTCTTCCAATACACCCTCCACAAATAAATATAATGTAAATGTTAAATACATTTTGATCCTGAACTTCTTCCTACCTAATAAATCTGCTTAGAGCATCACTGACCAATGGAAACATAACAAAATACATCATGAAAAAAAACGTGTTTTAAGGCACCAACAGATCGAAATCTAACATGGAGAAATACTCAAAACTTGGAGCTATTTTTATTGAATGTGAACTTCACAAAAGGTCTCAACAGATGTCTGTTTCTTGAAATTTGAATGGGATGCATGTGCAAATGAGGTAAAATATTGTAATGATACCAACAGCTAGCGTTGACTAATATGGTAGACTTTAGAGTATAGTTCAAGAAAATGTTGATAGAAATTGTAATATTTCATCAGTTTATGTTCAGTAACATTTAGTGGGGTCGTTATACAGTACCTTCAGAAAGTATTCACACCCATTGCCTTTCCCCCCCCAAAAAAATTGTGTTACAGCCTGAATTTAAACTTAATTCAATTAAGATTTGTTTTGTCACTGGCCTTATCACAATACCCCATAATGTCAAAGTGGAATTACGTTTTAGGAAATTGTACAAATTAATGTAAAATGAAAAGCTGAAATGGCTGGTGTCAGTAAGTATTCAACACCTTTGTTATGGCAAGCCTAAATAAATTCAGGAGTAAAAATAACAAGTTGCATGGACTCACACTGTGTACACTAAGTGTTTAACATAGTCATAAAAAAAAATAAAAAAATCTAATCTCTGTACCCGCCACGCACAATTATCTGTAAGGTCCCTCAGCCAAGCAGTGAATTTCAAACACAGATTCAACCACAAAGACCAGGGAGGTTTTCCAATGCCTCGCAAAGAAGGGCACCTATTGGTAGATGGGTAAAAATAAAGAAATCAGACATTGAATAACCCTTTGTGCATGGTGAGGTTATTAATTACACTTTGGATGGTGTATTCCTAACTCAGTTGCAGGAGAGGAAGGAAACTGCACAGGTTTGAGGTCAATGGTGACTTTAAAACAGTTAAGAGTTTAATGGCTGTGATAGGAGAAAATGGAGGATGGATCAACATTGTATTTACTCCACAATACAAAAAATGTGGCAAAGCAATACACCTTTTGTCCTGAATACAAAGTATTATGTTTGGGGTACCACTCTCCATATTTTCAAGCATAGTGGTGGCTGCATCATGTTATGGGTATGCTTGTAATCATTAAGGACTGGGTAGTTTTTCAGGATAAAAAAGAAACGTAATGGAGCTAAGCACAGGGAAAATCCTAGAGGAAAACCTGGTCCAGTCTGCTTTCCACCAGACACGGAGATGAATTCCCCTTTCAGCAGGACAATAACCTACAACACAAGGCCAAATCTACACTGGAGTTGCTTACCAAGAAGACAGTGAATGTTCGAGTTACAGTTTTGACTTAAATCTAGTTGAAAATCTATGGCAAGACCCAAAAAAGGTTGTCTAGCAATGATCAACAACCAATTCATCAGAGTTTGAATAATTCAGAAAATAATAAAATGGGCAAATGTTGCACAATCCAGGTGTGGAAAGCTCTTAAAGACTTACCCAGAAAGACTCACAGTTGTAATTGAAAGGTGCTTCTAACATGCATTTACTCAGGGGGTTGAATACTTATTTAATGAAGATATATTCGTTATATTTTCCATTTTTTGTTCCACTTAATCCCACTTTGTCACAACAAAATGCGGAAAAAGTCAAGGGGTGTGAATACTTTAAGGCACTGTATACGGTGGACATACACAATCACAATGTAATCACAGTGACTAGTGAGTAGCTAGATCCTCATAGTGTTTCTCTACATCACTTCAGCACACTGTGCTGCTATATACTTACAGCCAGCTAATAAATAAGTCAAAGACCATGACAGGCTAGTCTGCTAACGTGGTGACCCAGTTTATAGGTGAGTGGCCCTGTAACAATGGGGCAATTCTACAAGACTGTACTTCACAATCACATGTCAACAATGGGAGTGCGGCAACTATTTTAGAATTTCACTAGTATGTTTGTGCCACATCAAATCTGCCGGAAGCCATTCAATAGCAGTATGATTAAGGAAAGGCTCAACAGGCATTACATACTCTCTTACAGCAAACAGTGTTAAAACTTTGAAAACGGACTAAACTGGCTTTTCAGACAAAATATATATTTAAGTAGTAAGACGTGCAAATAAACATGTAAACAAGAATAGGAAATCATATCCATGAACTTATAATAAAGTGCTTTAGATCTAGCATGAGGGAGATGTCTGGACATGTTATCCTAGACATGCTACCCCCCTGTAGAATGTCCTAAGACTTCTTAAGGCGGCTCACTTCTACACCTAAACCTTCAGTAGTAGAGGGACATAGACTGTAGAGGATGATGAGTAGGAGCCCAGGACCTCCTTGATGGAAACCAGAAACCCATTGTGTGGGCTGAGGTGGTAGCCCTGTGTGTGTGTGTGTGTGGGGGGGGGGGGTTCAGCTGATGGGCTTCTCAGAGTGCTGAAAGAGCAAACAGCTCCTCACACGTCTGCGTTTCCACCGAGCTGAAGTGGGACTCCATGTTCCAGGCCATGTCAGCTGACAGGAAGTCGTCCATGACTGTCTGCGTCTCGTTGCTGGTCAGGAAGAGGTTTCCGAGGCCCTCAGAAGATGTGTCGGTCACCGTCTGAGTCTCCGTGCTGCTCAAGAGCCTGGTCTGGTCACCCTGGGACACGGAGGGAAGGGTGTTGGAGTTTGGTGTTGGTGTCAGCGATCGGCGGAGGTCGGTCTGTGTCTCAGTGTCAGAGGACTCTGTGCTCATGGAGAAGCTGGACTGGCGCGGAATGTTGCCCAGTGGCATGTGGCATCCGGCTTTCAGCAGGAAGTTGAGGTCCGTCTGGGTCTGGGTGTCAAACATCTCCAGTTCCAGGTCGCTGGCCTGGCTCCGACCCGGCCCCTCACCGTTTCCCAGGCCCTCCAGGAGGAGGAAGTCTGTCTGGGTTTGGATGTCCAGGACCTCCAGGGGCGTGTCAGCCCCCAGACCGCTCAGCTCGCTCTCCTCCGTCTGGGTCTGGATGTGGGCTGCGTTCAGGAATTCCTCAAAGTCAAAGTCAATGCCCGTGTGCTGTTCCTGAACAGAACCCAGACCTGACCCACAGCCTGTTGAAGAATCCATCTGCGTCTGGTGACCGGACAGAGAGTGACCTGACAAGATATTCTCCAGGTCGTTGAACAGAGCCAAGGTGGTCTGGGTTTGGTTGTCCGCCACGCTGCCCGACTGGAGATCGTCTGTCTGTACGCCAAAACACATGCCTCCTGCTGACTTGTCGTCGTCATAGAGACCGTTACCGACGCCGGAGAGGGGGTCGTCTACACCGTGGGTTCTGAAGCGTCCGTCTGTCAGTGCAGTCTGTGTTGAGACACTGAGGGAGTAACTGTCGAAGAGGTCTGAGCACATGATGGCCTGGTCCATCTGAGCCCTCTCTTCTGACCCAGCCAGGGCGAGTCTGGTCTGAGTCTGCTTGGTAATGTAGGGGGACTGAGATGGGGAGGAATAGGGGCATGGCAGCTGGCTGAGGGTGTGGGTGTCTGTCTGCGCCCCGATGGTGGTGGTGGCTTTAGCCTTAGAAGGGAACGTCTGGGTCTCTACACTGACCGGCAGCAGGACCTGAGCACTCACACTAATATCTGTCTGAGAACACGATGAGACTGACGACTCACCAACGGGGCACACCTCCGTCCCCACCCCGACAGGCATCCTGGACAAGTATGAGATGTCTGTCTGGATGTTGGTGGAGGTATTGCTCCCCCTGGTTCCTCCTAGGTCATCGCCAGAGCCCAATGACTCCAGACTTACCTGCACCCCCATGCTGACAAGCCCCAGACTGGAGCGGGAGGCAGGCATGCTGCCCCTGAAGCCCAGGGTCTTAGGGTCCAGGTGGGGCACCATGGCCCCCATGGACTGGGGCATGAGGTGGAGGGTGCTGAAGGAGCCCCGGCTGTCCATGGCCAGCACCACAGACCTCAGAACCCCACTCTCTGTGGAGGGGAGGAGGACGGGGAGATGGGCCAGCTGCATCACAGGGAAATTCACCAGAGCCACTTCGGGCTTGGGTAGGAGGAGTTTGTGGAGGTGTTTAGGGGGGATGTTGTGGCAGACCCTGTCTGGAGGGAGGGAGTCCTCTGAAAGTTCTCTGTCTGTTTTTATGATCTGACACATGAATTCAGTGGGCTTGACTTTTTCTGCTCCATTTATCTGTCTCTCCAGCTTCCGCTTTTTCACTGGTGGATACCTGCAAACACAGGGCAGAGGAGAGAATACGTCAAGCAGACAAAACAACAGTAGGTAGTTATAAAGCTTTGACAAACACTAATAAAAGCAAGGTGCAGTGGCAGCACTCTCATTTAATCGTTGTGCAGTCATATTCAAGGTCTGTTCTCAAGCCACGTTGTGCATGCAGGCGTTTGACCCAACATGATCTGTTATTGAATACACTGCTCAAAAAAATAAAGGGAACACTTAAACATCACAATGTAACTCCAAGTCAATCACACTTCTGTGAAATCAAATTGTCCACTTAGGAAGCAACACTGATTGACAATAAATTTCACATGCTGTTGTGCAAATGGAATAGACAAAAGGTGGAAATTATAGGCAATTAGTAAGACACCCCCAAAAAAGGAATGGTTCTGCAGGTGGTGACCACAGACCACTTCTCAGTTCCTATGCTTCCTGGCTGATGTTTTGGTCACTTTTGAATGGTGGCGGTGCTTTCACTCTAGTGGTAGCATGAGACGGAGTCTACAACCCACACAAGTGGCTCAGGTAGTGCAGTTCATCCAGGATGGCACATCAATGCGAGCTGTGGCAAAAAGGTTTGCTGTGTCTGTCAGCGTAGTGTCCAGAGCATGGAGGCGCTACCAGGAGACAGGCCAGTACATCAGGAGACGTGGAGGAGGCCGTAGGAGGGAAACAACCCAGCGGCAGGACCGCTACCTCCGCCTTTGTGCAAAGAGGAGCACTGCCAGAGCCATGCAAAATGACCTCCAGCAGGCCACAAATGTGCATGTGTCTGCTCAAACGATCAGAAACAGACTCCATGAGGGTGGTATGAGGGCCCGACGTCCACAGGTGGGGGTTGTGCTTACAGCCCAACACCGTGCAGGACGTTTGGCATTTGCCAGAGAACACCAAGATATGCAAATTCGCCACTGGCGCCCTGTGCTCTTCACAGATGAAAGCAGGTTCACACTGAGCACATGAGCACATGTGACAGACGTGACAGAGTCTGGAGACGCCGTGGAGAACGTTCTGCTGCCTGCAACATCCTCCAGCATGACCGGTTTGGTGGTGGGTCAGTCATGGTGTGGGGTGGCATTTCTTAGTGGGGCCGCACAGCCCTCCATGTGCTCGCCAGAGGTAGCCTGACTGCCATTAGGTACCGAGATGAGATCCTCAGACCCCTTGTGAGACCATATGCTGACACACGCACATTTGTGGCCTGCTGGAGGTCATTTTGCATGGCTCTGGCAGTGCTCCTCTTTGCACAAAGGCGGAGGTAGCGGTCCTGCCGCTGGGTTGTTTCCCTCCTACGGCCTCCTCCACGTCTCCTGATGTACTGGCCTGTCTCCTGGTAGCGCCTCCATGCTCTGGACACTACGCTGACAGACACAGCAAACCTTTTTGCCACAGCTCGCATTGATGTGCCATCCTGGATGAACTGCACTACCTGAGCCACTTGTGTGGGTTGTAGACTCCGTCTCATGCTACCACTAGAGTGAAAGCACCGCCAGCATTCAAAGTGACCAAAACATCAGCCAGGAAGCATAGGAACTGAGAAGTGGTGTGTGGTCACCACCTGCAGAACCATTCCTTTTTTGGGGGTGTCTTACTAATTGCCTATAATTTCCACCTTTTGTCTATTCCATTTGCACAACAGCATGTGAAATTTATTGTCAATCAGTGTTGCTTCCTAAGTGGACAGTTTGATTTCACAGAAGTGTGATTGACTTGGAGTTACATTGTGTTGTTTAAGTGTTCCCTTTATTTTTTTGAGCAGTGTAATTACATGGTTTACTGGATAAACTGCATGACACTTGAAGACTTTGAGCCTCTCTGCCACCACGTGTCCACACCATCTTTAAATCCCCTCCAACAGCATGTCCAACCTAATAAAATACTTATTTAATAGAAACCCATTTGAATGTCATGTGTAGAATAATGCTTTTAGGAGCACCCACTGCCGAGTCAATGACACCACATGGAAGTGACTGCAATATGCAAGGAGGAAGGATAGCCTACCAAGTGAACGTTGGCTCCTTGCACAATGCATGTCTCAATCTGTCCACCTGGCTTGTCAAAATCCTTTGTTCCAGTGTCTATTTGTCCACTTGTCTGTACCTCCATCCTTGGTTCAGTAGCTAGACAAGTATTTTTGAGTTAACTACACAAACAGGCAGTAGATAAGAGGAAGAGTAGGGAAGCACGATTATTTAATATCCTATATTCCTCCTAGGTGGATATTACTGTAAATTCTATTTTAGGGAGATTCATGTAGCATAAAATCATCCTTCTCCCTTGAGTCGCGTGCATGCAGCGGTGTGTCACAGACTGGCATGTGAACATTTTGTGGGCCAGTTCCAGTTGATACAATGCTAATTTGCTAGTGAGAGCATGAGCTCAAGCCAGACAGGCAGGCAGTTAAACAAGCAAAGTAGAGAGATCATTGAAAGACGACGTGAACCAACCTCCATGTGTAGCTAATGTGATTTATGGAGGATGTTTTTTGCTGGACAATGGCTCCGGCAATGCTTATATTTTATGCCTTTTGTGTATTTTTTTATTTTTTATTTTAAATTATTATTATTATTTTTTTTTTAAATCGGCCAAAACCCGTCAATAACCTGCTAATGGAAACACTGCCCTCCAGTAGGATATCCAGTATACACCGAGTGAACAAAACATTACTAATATTGATTTGCATACCCCCCCCCCCCCTTGAGCATGACAAACCCAGCAACGTTGCAGTTCTTGACACAAACCGGTGTGCCTGGCATCTACTACCATAGCCCGTTCAAAAGCATTTAAATATTTTGTACTGCCCAGTCACCCTCTGAATAGCACACATACACGTCTCAATTGTCTCAAACCGTACAAATATTTATTTAACCTGTCTCCTCCCCTTCATCTACACTGAAGTGGATTTAACAAGTGACATCAATAAGGGATCATAGACTGACCAGGTGAAAGCTATGTCATGGAAAGAGCACATGTTTCTTATGTTTTGTACATTCTGTGTCTACCTGTGTTCTGTGGGGACCTCGTGGCCGGTCCTGTAGATATGTGACAGTAGCGCTGCTCTGCTGGCGTAGGGGCAGCCACACGTGCAGCGGTAGGTCCTCCCACAGTCCTCTATGTGGCGCCTCAGGTCCCACTCTGTGCTGTAGCCGTTGTTGCACTTGGAACACTTGTGCTTCTTCTCTGCGTGCATCTTCATAAAGTGCTGGATAGAGCAGAATATACAGTTGAAGTCGGAAGTTAACATACACCTTAGCCAAATACATTTAAACCCAGTTTTTCACAATTCCTGACATTTAATCCTAGTAAAACTTCCCTGTCCTAGGTCTGTTAGGATCACCACTTGATTTTAAGAATGTGAAATGTCAGAATAATAGTAGAGAGAATGATTTATTTCAGCTTTTATTTCTTTCATCACATTCCCAGTGGGTCAGAAGTTTACACACACTCAATTAGTATTTGTAACATTGCCTTTCAGGTAGCCTTCCACAAGCTTCCCACAATAAGTTGGGTGAATTTTGGCCCATTCCTCCTGACAGAGCTGGTGTAACTGAGTCAGGTTTGTAGGCCTCTTTGCTCGCACACGCTTCTTCAGTTCTGCCCACAAATTTTCTATGGGATTAAGGTCAGGGCTTTGTGATGGCCACTCCAATACCTTGACTTTGTTGTCCTGAAGCCATTTTGCCACAACTTTGGAAGTATGTTTGGAGTCATTGTCCATTTGGAAGACTCATTTGCGACCAAGCTTTAACTTCCTGATTGACATCTTGAGATGTTGCTTCAATATATCCACAAGAAATGTCTTCCTCATGGTGCCATCCATTTTGTGAATTGCACCAGTCCCTCCTGCAGCAAAGCACCCCCACAACATGATGCTGCCACCCCTGTGCTTACCGGTTGGGATGGTGTTCTTTGGCTTGCAAGTCTCCCCCTTTTACCTCCAAACATAACGATGGTCATTACGGCCAAACAGTTATATTTTTGTTTCAGCAGAACAGAGGACATTTCTCCAAAAAAGTACGATCTTTGTCCCCATGTGCAGTTGCAAACCGTAGTCTGGCTTTTTATGGCGGTTTTGGAGCAGTGGCTTCTTCCTTGCTGAGTGGCCTTTCAGGTTATGTCGATATAGGACTAGTTTTCCTATGGATATAGATACTTTTGTACCTGTTCCCTCCAGCATCTTCACAAGGTCCTTTGCTGTTGTTCTGGGATTGATTGGCACTTTTCGCACCAAAGTACGTTCATCTCTAGGAGACAGAATGCGTCTCCTTCCCGAGTGGTATGACGGCTGCGTAGCCCCATGGTGTTTATACTTGCATACTATTGTTTGTACAGATGAACGTGGTACCTTCAGGCGTTTGGAAATAGCTCCCAAGGATGAACCAGACTTGTGGAGGTCCACAATTTTTTTTTTTCCTGAGGTCTTGACTGATTTCCCCATGATGTCAAGCAAAGAGGCTCTGAGTTTGAAGGTAGGCCTTAAAATACATCCACAGGTAGACCTCCAAATGAGTCAAATGATGTCAATTAGCCTTTCAGAAGCTTCTAAAGCCATGACATCATTTTCTGGAATTTTCCAAGCTGTTTAAAGGCACAGTCAACTTAGTGTATGTAAACTTCTGACTCATTGTGTTGTGTATTGAAATTCTAGTTTTGTCCCTTTAGGGTACCTGTAACCCCCACCCCGTTGAAATGCTTGGAATGTTCTTCCTGTGAAACGCATTAAACAATGCCCACGTTAATTTCTACTCCCGTCTCATGTCCTGTCCTTATATTAGTTGTATAAGTAATACAGTGTGCTATACAACACATTGGAATTGTGATACAGTGAATTATAAGTGAAATAATCTGTCTTTAAACAATTGTTGGAAAAATTGTGTCATGCAGAAAGTAGATGTCCTAACCGACTTGCCAAAACTATAGTTTGTTAACAATACATTTGTGGAGTGGTTGAAAAACGAGTTTTAATGACTCCAACCTAAGTGTATGTAAACTTCCGACTTCAACTGTACATAGGGCTATGAGAGGAGGTTACTCGTTACATGAACTGGAAAAAAGAAATAAAGGAATGTATTATTCCCTTCTTGTTCACTAATTCCAATTTCCTAGTTATACTTCAAAAGCCTCTCTATTGAGACATAATTATTAGACACACACACTTTCCTGTCATTTACAATTCCCATCCACCATGAGGATCTCAGGGGAGATCCAAAGCAGGACTGGAAAATGATTAAGGGAAAAACCAGGAGGTAATGTCTGTCTCAGTCTTTCCATTCATTAGACAATCTGCATGAGTCTATGACAACGGAATTAAATAATTCCTCTATGTACTCATTAATTAAAATCAATCTGTCTATTTATAAGAACTTGTAAGATACTTATTAACATAAAATAGACAGGATACAGTCTTATTAAAATTAGATAATAGTATTTATTCTCGGAGCACGCTACCATTTGACCATAAACAACAGTTTATATACAAGATATGACGTCATAGGTTATAGAATAAATCTCCTCCTCCTGACCAATATAAAACAGGTTCAAAAGTTCATTCCAACTCCCCAGCGCACACACATGACACACAATATAATCTATTCTCCTGAAGGCTCACTATAATTTATTACCACTTTAGCAGACAACTCAAGATAATGGAAGACCTAAAAAGTTACTCACTGCCTTATCTAAACATCTCAGGGCTAAGTTGGGTCAGTTCAACCATAGTTTAATGACCCTTTTTGCTTACTTTATAACCCACAGCACAAATCTCTTTCACTAGGCGTGCAGAGTTAAATTAGTTACAGTTTTATCTAAATCTAGAAATTGTTTTAGTTATTATTAACAAAATTCCTAACAGTCTAACTCGGGTGGTTTCAGTCAGGCTATCTCTGGCATTATACAGATCTTAGACTGACTGTAGGGATGTGGTACCTGTTTAACCAGGGAAAACTGGGAGAAGGGTCTGTTGGGGCCTCGCGGACAGCCCTCTATGGGACAACAGTAGAGCTTCTGAGAACCCTTCATGACCTTCCTGATGGTGGGGTTAACAAGACCGTCCTATGGAGAGAGAGAGAGGATGAATGATTAGATTGTGATATTATAGGCTTAAGATTTAGTGTCATCTATCAGCACTGAAATAATGTAGGCTAACCAACAACAAGTAGAAAGGTAGGCCATCAGCACAACTCTCAAGACTGCTGAGCTAAAGGCTAGGCCTAGTTATACTTTAGTTAGTGATGATTTTAGCCTCTGAGTACCATTACAATGAAAACATCCAGCGGATGGACAAGCCAATTATCCTTTGTAGAAAACCATACGACTGGCAAATACACAGACGAAGGTGGTCCAGATCTATGACTTTAAAGAGGTTGAGATGAAAGTTATTAGTTTAACAGCACATCGAGTTTGTGCTTTCCAGTGTGCTACATCACTCCACACTCCTGGCAGTCTCCAGACAGCCGTGCCGAAGCAGCTGTCAGCAGCACATTGTATTAACTCAATGAACAGCAGCATGATGCTTATGTAAGAGTACAGCACACACTCACAGGCCACAGATAGACCTCAGCATCGACCCGTGTGTACAGCCTAACCATCATTATTAGCATTGCAATATTTCACTGGCCAAGGTCACCTAGCAGGCTACATCTACTGTGTCATTGGTTTTTATTAAACCTTCATTTAACTAGGCAAGTCAACTAAGAACAAATTCTTATTGACAATGACGGCCTACCCCGGCCAAAACCGGACGACGCTGGGCCAATTGTGCACCGCCTTATGGGACTCCCAATCACAGCCGGATGTGATGAAGCCTGGGTTTGAACCAGGGACTGCAGTGATGCCTCTTGCACTGAGATGCAGTGTCTTAGACCGTTACACCACTCGGCAGTCCAAAATTGGTACAGTACTAGTAAAAGAGACATTTCGATGGAAGTTAGGCTAATATACATAAACATCCTGCATAGTGCTAAAATGATCTGTCTTCACAGTAAACAGACACAGTGTATCTTATATTATTGTAAAGGTTACGTCAGAGGCATACAGTTCTGCATAGGCTACTTGCAGCAGCAGATGGACTCACTGGTGTCTTGCAGCAGCAGATGAGCAGGTTAACATTCAGACGGTCTGTTCTAGGCCAGAGCACAGTCCCTGAGCTGCTCTCCATGACACTATTATGTCCCTTCCCAGCAGACAGACCAGGCACGTGCATCGCCAGACGGTAATACAGGCAGGCAGGGCAGAGATAGCTTTGTTTCTGTCTGCTACAAGACAGCTTGGGTAGGGTCTGCTGAGCAGCATCGCAGCTAGGAAATACAAACTGAAAATCTGTCAGTAGGCTACTTCAAGAAGTCAGGTCATCAAAGGTGTTTAATATGCAAAGTGTGACTAGTCTACACTACAGCCTGCTTAGTACAGTAGGCTAATATTTGAGTACCCTGTTGTAATGTTCAGAAGTGTGTGAAATTAAATTGATTGTCCTGTTACACACACATCCAGCAGTTGGCCAGCAAATGTGATATGGCAGTTCAGCCGAGCTAAGGCACAGTGAGTGTCCAGCGACAACCGTGGTATAACCCAAATCATAGCGACAACCGTGTTATAACACAAATCACATCTCTTTCTGCATCCCTTAATAAAACATAACAAGCCTGGCCAGTGCGTAACAGCGGAGGCACAGTAAGCAGCCGGTGCTTTCCTGGCCTGGTGACTCCGGTTGAGTAGCGTTAGCCCATAACTACCTTTAGTGTCTATTTATGAAGGTATCTTCTGGCCGGGGGAGTTCTGTTATGAGCCCCGACGCTAATTCTGAATGTTAAACACGCACTGCTTGCGATACGGTTTTGGAAACGCAATAAGTAACACGTCTTTAATATCAGTGAGATATAAATATTTTTAAACGAAATGTTAAATTACTACACACCTTTAAATGGTTAGTGTTCCCACGCGGCCATAGCTCCATGTTACAGCGGTTTTATACGGAAGACAGAGGCGACCACCTGTGCTAACTAGCGTGCTCGAACACCTGTGTGTAAGCGTAACCGGGGAGGATGTGTCGTGTGTGGCTGGAGGCACACAGCCGTATGGATCTGTGCAAACCTGCTACAGTAAATGTATTTTATTGAAAGATTATTTCTCCTTGAAATGAAAGTTAAGTTCCATATGTTTCGAAAACCGTATCGCAAGCGATAATTGACGTTTCTAAACGTTAAAACAGAGCGTTGGGATTGTAGTCACATGGTCCCAGCGGTAAACGGTGCTTTTAGCGGAGAACCTGATAAGGAAGAATGCCTTGCCTCTGTCAGCCCTTTCACACAGTCATAGACATCTAAGACTATGCTCACTTGACACCATTTTGTTCAGATTGACATTGTTTCCTTCATGAACTGCTGCACCATGCATTTTCTCCTCCATCTCTCATTCTCCTGCATTAGGCCCAGTTTAATTAGTTCAATATTGAGAACAGTTAGCACTTATGTGGGGAAATGAGGAACATGAAGTGCTTTTCAGACCTAATTCAAATTCAAACATTCACATTTTATTTTTTTTCCCAACGAACGCCGTCTGTAGAAAGCCAAATGATTGCTAGATCCCAGCAGAGAACAGCATTCATTTGGGGGAAACTGGAATCACTAGGACTCCCACGGGGCAGCAAGACTAGGCGAGGACATTGCATACATTTCAGTTAAGAGGAGGACCAATGTCTCCAAGACTGTCCCTAACTATAACTAGTTTTCATATTTAGCCTAAAGACAGTGTGACAGTTGGTTGTATGACCAGACTGATTTCATTGCACATCTCAGGCTTAGCCCATCTTCTTCAGCCATTTAAACATTAATTCACTGAGGGTTATTTTAAATTGCTTGAATTTCCAGAAACTTCTTGAGAACCAAATGACTCTCAATAATATGACACGCAGTTAGGCTATGTGGGCATGCACACTAATAATTCGATATTAAACTGAGTATGGCATTAGTCATGTAAACACCTTACTCTGCTTATCATCGAAGTAAACATAAACCGATTAAAACACCTGGTTTTCGGAGCAACCTTCGAATTATGGCATGTAAACAGTTTAATTGGCGTTCCAGCGGTGTATTTGATCTGGGCATGTGCCAGCACCCGTAGCGCAAGCCTCCCTCATGCGTGAGTTCGGAAAAACTGAAAGTATGCATCTTTTCACTTACAAACATTATATGTCCTAACGCAGAATCAGATCGTCTTAAATATAACATGGTCAATGTGGTAGAACGTTTATTTTGATTGGCGATTTTCGGCATTTATCAAAAGTCCCATCAGTAGCCTAATTTCAGATGTCTATATAAAACAGGATTATTAGTGAAATCGTTGTTCTTGCAAAGCATGTAAACGTTTTAAACGTACTATTATATTAATCTGAATATCCAAAATATTCGTATTATTGTGCACATCTAACCGTGTGGATTTTAACAGATAATATATTTGTATGGCTGACATGTAAAGGCAGTACAAGAAAGCTAGTTAACGTAACATTAGCGCGGATAATCAGTCTCATACAGCTATGATCCTAGCCTAGGATGATTGAAACATTTATTGTAACACAATAAAAAGAAAGTAACGTTGTCAGCAATATACAGTTGTAGCTAGCCAACTTCAAAGAACTGGCCTCAAACAGTGCACAATGACTTGCCGTTTTCCCAATAAGCATGCCTCTAACGAGCTCGCGTAACTAGTTAGTGATACAAGCATCATGAATTGAAAAATAGAAAGACGTGTTGGAATATGTCAGTAGCCCCTTTGATTAACTTGCAAATAGGCTAACAAGCTAGCTACCTTTACTCTGTGGGACTTCACGAGATGCATGTTCAGGGCTGGCGTGTTCGGTAGAATCTTGCCACATCCTTCCACGGTGCATAGGATATTGGTCCGCACTTCTTTGGTGAGCTCCATGATTGACGGTTTGATAATCTCCCGCGTCGGTGCGGGGGGCTCTTCGATGCATTTTTGACTGCCCATGGAAGCGTTATCGTTTCGGTATGCTTTCACGGACGCAGAGGCAGCCATGTTTCTGTTGACAAGTCACCAAACCAACTGCTCCTCAAGCAGCAGAAACGCTGCTGCAAACAAGCCAAGAAAATATGGTCCGGAAAATACGAGGACGGGTCCACTTCCGGGAGACCTTTCTTAGCAACAGATAGCCACTCCCACACAAGCGTCCTGGCAACATCAGAGGGCTGGGCAAGTGGCAATACTGTAGCTACTTCTATGACATATTACATGTGCAAAAATGTAAAACAAGCAAACCATGACCCTTTGCTGTACACTACTCAAGTAACAAAATTTATTCGAGTACAGATTGTAGTATATTAATTGAGAAACAATACAATATGATTATTATTGTTAACACTTGGGCGAAGGACAGAGTGAATGGGTAAACAAGGTGTTCTAAAAAATATATGTTAAACCCCATAAAATGTTAACACATTTAATACAAAATATACACTACTTGTTCTGGTAGTTCTTATAATTAAATTTGATTTAAACTCCTTTGTCTGTGATAACAAAATAGTTTCTCCCTTTCTGTGTGATGGATGAGAGAAGAGGGGTGACTGGGGTTGACGCCATACCTGTAAAACACAAGCAATTACTGAGGGGATACATTTTTACCCACCCTGTTCACGGGGTAGGCTGAGTTTGCACAGGGTTAAAAGTGATTGATTTTGTTTTTTAAAATCTGTGCGTCTTCTCTGGCATGAGCCGGGTGCCCCGCACGAAACAAAAGTGATGTAACACATGGAGTAATGAGTTAGGATTTCATTGATATATCACTATCTACTGTCCAAAAGAAAACTAGTTTGAAGATGTGAACATACATTTTTATGGAAAAGACATGTTGTATTTTTCTGAATGATCCATCACGCTGCCATGTTGACAATATGGCCAGGTTGAGCATATTACTGTTCAATTTGAGCAGGGTACTCCGCCCTCACCGGTTTTAGCCGGTCATGTGACTGGCCATTGCCTGATTCACCCCAGTTCAGTCTAATCGAATCCACTCACTTATTAGCAGACCCTCCAAAAAGCATCAAACAACTCAGCACATCTGTCTGGAGAATGAGAAGGACACAATGAAAGTCTGTCATGGTTCCTCTGCCCCCTTGTGGCCATGGACAGAATTGAATAAAGAAGCGGAGCCATATATGAGCAGTTAACTAACTATAACCACATCAAATAAAACGTTATAACGCTGAGCATCACCTGGAAGACGTGACTTCTAAACCTGAGGGTATGGAACAAAGTGCAGAAAGAGAGAGCTATTGTTCATAATTTGTTGTCTCTGCAGCTCTAATGGGGCACCCGAGTGGCGCAACGTTCTAAGGCACTGCATTTCAGTGCTAGAGGCGTGGTTCGATTCCAGGCTGTATCAGAACCGGCCGTGATTGGGAGTCCCATAGGATGGCTCACAATTGGCCCAGCGTTGTTAGGGTTTGGCTTGGGTAGGCCGTCATTGTAAATAAAAAATTGTTCTTTTTTATTTCACCTTTATTTAACCAGGTAGGCAAATTGAGAACACGTTCTCATTTACAATTGCGACCTGGCCAAGATAAAGCAAAGCAGTTCGACACATACAACAACACATAGTTACACATGGAGTAAAACAAACATACAGTCAATAATACAGTGAAAAATAAGTCTATATACAATGTGAGCAAGTGAGGTGAAGGCAAACAAAATATATATATATAAATAAATAAAAATATAAAAAGGCCATGGTGGCGAAGTAAATACAATATAGCAAGTAAAAAAAACAAAATAAATTAATAAATTAAAAAAAACACTGGAATGGTTGGTTTGCAGTGGAAGAAAGTGTAAAGTAGAGATAGAAATAATGGGGTGCAAAGGAGCAAAATAAATAAATAAATAAATACAGTAGGTAAAGAGGTAGTTGTTTGGGCTAAATTATAGATGGGCTATGTACAGGTGCAGTAATCTATGAGCTGCTCTGACAGCTGGTGCTTAAAGCTAGTGAGGGAGATAAGTGTTTCCAGTTTCAGAGATTTTTGTAGTTCGTTCCAGTCATTGGCAGCAGAGAACTGGAAGGAGAGGCGGCCAAAGGAAGAATTGGTTTTGGGGGTGACCAGAGAGATATACCTGCTGGAGCGCGTGCTACAGGTAGGTGCTGCTATGGTGACCAGCGAGCTGAGATAAGGGGGGACTTTACCTAGCAGGGTCTTGTAGATGACCTGGAGCCAGTGGGTTTGGCGACGAGTATGAAGCGAGGGCCAGCCAACGAGAGTGTACAGGTCGCAGTGGTGGGTAGTATATGGGGCTTTGGTGACAAAACGGATGGCACTGTGATAGACTGCATCCAATTTATTGAGTAGGGTTTTGGAGGCTATTTTGTAAATGACATCACCGAAGTCGAGGATTGGTAGGATGGTCAGTTTTACAAGGGTATGTTTAGCAGCATGAGTGAAGGATGCTTTGTTGCGGAATAGGAAGCCAATTCTAGATTTAACTTTGGATTGGAGATGTTTGATGTGAGTCTGGAAGGAGAGTTTACAGTCTAACCAGACACCTAGGTATTTGTAGTTGTCCACATATTCTAAGTCAGAGCCGTCCAGAGTAGTGATGTTGGACAGGCGGGCAGGTGCAGGCAGCGATCGGTTGAAGAGCATGCATTTAGTTTTACTTGTATTTAAGAGCAATTGGAGGCCACGGAAGGAGAGTTGTATGGCATTGAAGCTCACCTGGAGGGTTGTTAACACAGTGTCCAAAGAAGGGCCAGAAGTATACAGAATGGTGTCGTCTGCGTAGAGGTGGATCAGAGAATCACCAGCAGCAAGAGCGACATCATTGATGTATACAGAGAAGAGAGTCGGTCCAAGAATTGAACCCTGTGGCACCCCCATAGAGACTGCCAGAGGCCCGGACAACAGACCCTCCGATTTGACACACTGAACTCGATCAGAGAAGTAGTTGGTGAACCAGGCGAGGCAATCATTAGAGAAACCAAGGCTGTCGAGTCTGCCGATGAGGATGTGGTGATTGACAGAATCAAATGGCCAGGTCAATGAATATGGCTGCACAGTATTGTTTCCTATCGATGGCGGTTAAGATATCGTTTATGACCTTGAGCGTGGCTGAGGTGCACCCATGACCAGCTCTGAAACCAGATTGCATAGCGGAGAAGGTATGGTGGGATTCGAAATGGTCGGTAATCTGTTTGTTGACTTGGCTTTCGAAGACCTTAGAAAGGCAGGGTAGGATAGATATAGGTCTGTAGCTGTTAGGGTCAAGTGTCCCCCCCTTTGAAGAGGGGGATAACCGCAGCTGCTTTACAATCTTTGGGAATCTCAGACGACACGAAAGAGAGGTTGAAAAGGCTAGTAATAGGGGTGGCAACACTTTCAGCAGATAGTTTTAGAAAGAAAGGGTCCAGATTATCTAGCCCGGCTGATTTGTAAGGGTCCAGATTTTGCAGCTCTTTCAGAACATCAGCTGACTGTATTTGGGAGAAAGAGAAATGGGGAAGGCTTGGGCGAGTAGCAGAGGGGAGGGCAGTGCTGTTGACCGGGGTAGGGGTAGCCAGGTGAAAAGCATGGCCAGCCGTAGAATAATGCTTATTGAGATTCTCAATTATAGTGGATTTGTCGGTGGTGACAGTGTTTCCTATCGTCAGTGCAGTTGGAAGCTGGGAGGAGGTGTTCTTATTCTCCATGGACTTTACAGTGTCCCAGAACTTTTTTGAATTTGTGTTGCAGGAAGCAAATTTCTGCTTGAAAAAGCTAGCCTTGGCTTTTCTAACTGCCTGTGTATATTGGTTTCTAGCTTCCCTGAAAAGTTGCATATCACGGGGGCTGTTCGATGCTAATGCAGAACGCCATAGGATGTTTTTCTGTTGGTTAAGGGCAGTCAGGTCTGGAGAGAACCAAGGGCTATATCTGTTCCTGGTTCTAAATTTCTTGAATGGGGCATGCTTATTCAAGATGGTGAGAAAGGCATTTAAAAAAAATATCCAGGCATCCTCTACTGACGGGATGAGATCAATATCCTTCCAGGATACCTCGGCCAGGTCGATTAGAAAGGCCTGCTCGCTGAAGTGTTTCAGGGAGCGTTTGACAGTGATGAGTGGAGGTCGTTTGACCGCTGACCCATTACGGATGCAGGCAATGAGGCAGTGATCGCTGAGATCTTGGTTGAAAACAGCAGAGGTGTATTTGGAGGGCAAGTTGGTTAGGATGATATCTATGAGGGTACCCGTGTTTACGGAATTGGGGTGGTACCTGGTAGGTTCATTGATAATTTGTGTGAGATTGAGGGCATCAAGCTTAGATTGTAGGATGGCTGGGGTGTTAAGCATGTTCCAATTTAGGTCGCCTAGCAGCACGAGCTCTGAAGATAGATGGGGGGCAATCAGTTCACATATGGTGTCCAGAGCACAGCTGGGGGCAGAGGGTGGTCTATAGCAGGCGGCAACGGTGAGAGACTTGTTTTTAGAGAGGTGGATTTTTAAAAGTAGAAGTTCAAATTGTTTGGGAACAGACCTGGATAGTAAAACAGAACTCTGCAGGCAATCTTTGCAGTAGATTGCAACACCGCCCCCTTTGGCCGTTCTATCTTGTCTGAAAATCTTGTAGTTGGGGATGAAAATGTCAGAATATTTGGTGGTCTTTCTAAGCCAGGATTCAGACACGGCTAAAACATCCGGGTTGGCAGAGTGTGCTAAAGCAGTGAACAAAACAAACTTAGGGAGGAGGCTTCTAATGTTAACATGCATGAAACCAAGGCTATTACGGTTACAGAAGTCATCAAAAGAGAGCGCCTGGGGAATAGGAGTGGAGCTAGGTACTGCAGGGCCTGGATTCACCTCTACATCACCAGATGATGTTCTTAACTGACTTGCCAAGTTAAATAAAGGTTAAAAAAACTAGAAGATGTGGCTCTTCCCATTGACAGAGATTAAAGGGGATATTAAACAAAGCCCAGCCCCAGACTTATAGATACTGTACCTGAGGACACACAGTGCCTGAGTGACTCTAGGAGGTTGGTGCTGGCAAACTCCACCACTCCTCTGAAGGGCTCTTCTCTGCCTGTCAACGTCTTGTTAGAGTTATCTCGGAACTTGGTCTCCAGCTGAAAATAGAGCAGAATACATTGTCACACACAGCATAGCAGGCACACGAGGAGAAAGCTTTTTGTAAACAACCCATAGTTCAACTTCGTGCACCTTGTAGACAGCTTTTTGCATTTGAGGTAGTGTCCCATCGCCGAAGGCCTCACGGGCCATCTGAAGACGGTTCTCTGTATTCTCAGCCTGTTCTTTCTCTATATTGGGGTCTAAAATTAGAAAATAGAATGTCAGTGAAACATAAACTATGTCAATATTCTATTGATATCTAATTAGATGTGGTTGTCATCATGATTATGTTCATCTATACATTACAATTGTATTTTATAAGCAGACAACAAAACATACTTCTAGGGACAGGATTCTTTTCCTGAAGAGGTTTTGGATGTTTGGTGGGGAACACCTATGAATGAATGAAAAGGTGCAGAACACAGAATCTCTATAGTTAGTTCTATACGTTTTACTTGTTTACAGTAAGCAGTGGGATGGTCATGATAAAGGCTTTTATATGGCCCGTGTCCCCTCATAGGGGACAGGGCCAAGGCCTACCTGTTGGTACTGCCTCATCAGTAGGTCTCTGATGGCGGTGAGGTTCCGTCCACTGAGGTGAGCGTCCTTCATAGAGCCATATCTGGTGGCCAGAACCAAGGCCTGTATGACAGAACTCAGTCTGTTTAACAGGCGATACAGACCATAGAAACAGAATTCAAAGCATTGCAATATGACGTTATGAATCCCCCCAGGGGCAATTTAAAAAGCATCCTTGCCTGGTTTAAAAGAGGCTTATGCTTTGAAGTCACGCCGGTCACAAAGACATAAGGGGTCTGAAGATGGTGGACAACGTATGTGGGTTTAAGGTGGTAAGGCTTTGTGAAGTTGTCCCCCCAGGCAACACGTATCCATATGGCCTCATCTGTGTGTTTCTTTATTTTAATAGACACCTTGGAAGGAAAGACAAACACAGGCATTGACAGAGATGGCACATGCAAACACAGCAATTGAGGGACATTACAAGCCAATGTCCATTTTAATGAATGTTAGTTCTGTCTTTTCTACCAAGCATATAAAAGCTGGAAGTCATACATACATGGCTGATGAGCTCTGTGAGGTTGGCCTTGAACTGTTCCTTGAACTGTGTCAGCTCAATGGATGGTGCATCCTCTGTGAAGAAAAATATACTTGAAATGAACAGTAATGCTGATTAGGCTACCTCTAATACCTTGGAACTCTAATATTGATTAGGGTCCATTTTCAAATGGAACTTTGTGAGTGTCAGTGAAAGCACCAGATACTAAATGTAGACTTTCATTTACCCTCTGCATCAAGGAGCTGGAAGCCATGCCACATTCCCTGGTTCGGATTCTCAATGATATCTGGAAAGCATTGGTGAAATGTATTATCTATTACTGACAACTAAGTAGACCATTGGCTACTGAGGGGGAAATTAGTTAATTCACACGGTCAGATAACACTTACAGATCATTTCGAGTTCTGTGATGTGTTTCACTGTCAAGCCCTTCTCCTGGGAAAGATAAAAGTAGTGTATCAGAAAGGTTGAAAGTATAACAAAAAATGTTGATTACACTTAGCCCACGATGAACTGTTAAGGTGAGCTAGATTAAATGAACAAGTTAGCTAAAGAGAACATCACATCACTAGAAAGCTACTTAGATAGGTAACGTTAACTATATAGTCAAGCAGCTACATCTACCTCACAGAGAGCCAGTAGATGTTCTGTCAACACCCATTTTGGTTGTGTGAAGTCCAGCGAATGCAGGTCCTCCCTTGATAGATGAGTCCACTTGCCAAACATTGTCTGGAGCATTTGATAAGGGATTCGTCGTATCAAACGTTGCAATATACGATTTGTAGAGTCACCCATGCTTAAAATGTATGTTTTAACCAAGTAAACTCTTAAAACGCATTAGATAGCAAGCTAACAGCAGACACGCAAATACAAAACAAACCGCCGAACGAGAGTCAACCAATCGGAATTATTTGGTGGGTCGCACTTCCTGTTTCGTCATTTCCCCTTCAAATAACGTTTACCACATATTCACATGCTTTAGAGATGCTTTAAAGATGTTTAGAGGTTATGTTGGGTTAAATGGGGTTTAATATTGTCCTAAATTATACCAAAAACGTGTAAAAACTAAATAAATAGAAAACTGAGCTCTGGGATTTTGTTTCGTAAAAATGTATTCGTCTTTCCACTGCAATATGCGATGGCGCCGTCTGCTGGAGAGGCATAGATGCACAGTGTTTAGGATTAATTACATTTGATGATATAGCTATAATGCATACATATTACAATCGTACATAAATATGTAATAAAATGTGTTTTATGTTCCAGTCGTGCAATGACTGGAGTTATTTGCTGTGTGCCCGTTGAGGGAGTGCCCGCCCACATGTGATCAACAATGAATGTGATTGGACCACCATCCAACGGTAGCAGGTGTCTGATTTGCTACTGTAATGTCAATCAGGTTATCATTTTCCACTGAGTGTACTGTCTTTGCTGTTACGAAAGAGTGAGAGAAGTGTAGCTAGCTAGCTAGCATGTTACCAGCATGTCCTCCTTTTATCAAATACATTATTAGGTTTACAATTGAATGCTATGTCAGAATTGTTAAACACATTTTTCAAGATTTGTACAGTAGCTAGTTAGATGTAAATACATCGACAGTAACCTGGCAGTAATAGGAGTTAAAACAAGGGGTTGAAAGAACGTTGCATTTGCCCTTAAGTGGTATTTCTCGCTACTAGGCATTGGCAGCTAGCTACATTTGGTCAACTTGCTATCTACGATATATTCTATTCCTGGAAGATAGATATCTCAATGATATCCCAACTGAACTGGTAATATCTTTATTTAACTAGCTACCTTATTCTATTCACAGCTTTTAAGGTAATTCCAGTCTATTTTGGTAGCTACAGTACTAGCTACCAGTCTGTGAGTTGTACTGTAGCTAGAACAGTCTGTAACTAACTAGCTAGCTAGCATCATTCAATTTCACAACTTGGCCCCTTTGCTGCATACAGATTTGAGTCTATTTCAACCGGTCTCTGAATATGTAACAAAGTCCATCTCTATACAACCACAACTTTATGACTGTTTATAACAACGCTGCCAACTGCTAGCCTACTTGTTACAGTAGAGGCTGAAATCACTTTTCGGGTAATCACAGTTTTGAGATTAATCAGGATGAAAGGATGGGCTTGTATGACAATTGCCACTCCTCATTGTGTCTGGTACTCTGTCCTTCATTAACCCACACAGGCAATGCTATCCATGTCTTTACCTAGACTTGTATTAGTTTTAACCTGCCCACCTGTGTTTTACACCTGTTTTCTCTTTCATTGCAGGTAAGCGTAAACAGAAAACGGATCATCCCCATGAGTTTGCAGGATGGAGAGGGACTGGGTGGATGGAGTATCCTTTAGAGTAGACACACATTACAGAAACCCAAATAGTAATTTTCAGCATGCATTGTAGTCACAAACATGGTTGGTATTGTTTGTCTTTCCAGTATTGTTGGAGTGGTAAGCCCTTAACTCAGAATGCACCCTGATCTGTCGCCTCACCTGCACACGGACGAGTGCAACATACTGATAAACCTGCTGAAGCAGTGCCACACGGAGGTAAGTTATTTTATACTTGCCTGAGAACCATAGACTGGGTCATTTCATTCCATGTCATTTCAGCAAGCCTTTACACCCACCATCTCAGATTGTTCGGAAATCGTTTCTCTAGTTAGAACCAGATAAGATTAGCATTCCTGAAACATTATTTTGTTGAAATTTTATTTTATTTCTGAGAAATTAAGCTCATTGATTGCTCCTGAATAGGCCCTTTTAATTTATAGGATTCACATAATATTCAACAAATATAGTACCCAACATCCGATTTGGATCAAACTTCTTCCTACCATTGCATAAGGCATAAGAAATCCAAGAAAATGGTCAAAAGCCACCCACGGACCCACCACCCCCCAGGCCAATCCCACCCCAACAACCAGTATACAGTATCAGTTTTCTGTGTCTCAGAAGTAGTATGGAGCTGTGAGGCTTGGAGTATTGCTTCTTCACCCTTTTTTTATTGTATTCTCTGGGAATCTGGTGATGGTTTTTCCCCGTTTAGAGAAGTTATCCATTGAAGTCTCTTGCATTATTTACCATAAATTAGTGTGAAAGTACCAGGTTTTGCCCACTAGATGCCGCTGTTCTGGCTACTGCCACCACACACTTATCCATTTTGCTGGTCTCTTGTGGTTCTTATCAAAGGCCCAGTGCAGTCAAATATGTGATTTCCCTGTGTTTTATTTATATTTCCAATTAAATAATGATGATAATGAAATGAATATAATGAAATAATGATCATGCCCTTTTAGTGTAAGAGCTTTTTGAAAAGACTGCCTAATATTCCAGCTTGTTTTGGCGGTATGGAGTTTTAAGAAAGAGTTCCAAAACTCTCTGCCAGTAACAGCTAGTTTTCAGGTGTGTGTGTGTGGGGGTGGGGGGTCTAAGTTTTCCCCTCCCCACTTAGACCACTTCCAGACAGTCCTAGCTAAATTCTTGCTTGAGAAGTTGCTTTTTGCTAAGAAGCTATTTTTGTTTAATTTGGACAATTTTAATGGAAAACAACCACAGTAAGTTGCTTAATTGGTACCCAGAAGTTATTTGATATTGATGTAAAAATGTTTGCATTGGGACCTTTAAGTTATTGACGTTTGTTTATCCCATGTGTAACTCTGTGTTGTTGTTTTTGTCGCACTGCTTTGCTTTATCTTGGCCAGGTCGCAGTTGTAAATGAGAACCTATTCTCAACTGGCCTACCTGGTTAAATAAAGGTGGAAAAATAATAATAATTTTTAAAAATGGATCACTTCCCATGAATAGTCCAACAAATGGCAGCTTTCTGAGAGGGCTATACGTATGTAGCAATTCCCATATGAACACTTTTCCTACAAGCCCAAAACTTGGCCTAGTAACTAAAATGTTATGACAACCCTAATAAAATAATACAATTATAAACCATTGCATGGCATTCCATGTTTTTCAATAAAATGATTAGAAAACATCTCTGTATGTAGTGTGATTAGTGACATGTACCATTAAACCCAACCCAAAACCATTACCAATGCAAAAACACTATACAGTGTGTGTTTGGGACTTTTACCATTGAAACAGTTAGAACTGCTATAGCCTAATGGTTTGCTTGTTCGCCAGGAATGGCCTAACTAACCCAGACCATTTTTGAAGGGGATATAAATCACACACACAGAGGGGCCGTTTCCTGGACACAAATTAAGCCTAAGAGAAGGACAAACGGAATTGCTTTCATGGAGGACTGGCTTTAATTGTGAGGATGACCATACAATTTATTTTCATCATGAGCAAAAGATATTGGTTTTCTACCCAAAGTTGCAAAGAAAATGTTTTGATATTTAATAAACACAAGAGACCAGCGAAATGGATAAAAGGTTGTGGTGGCAGTAGCAGAAACAGCGGCATCTAGTAGGCAAAACCTGGTACTTTCACACTAATTTTATTAGTTATTACTTATTTTTACCTTGTCAGCTCGGGATTCAATCTTGCAACCTTTCGGTTACTAGTCCAACGCTCTAACCACTAGGCTACCTGCCGCTCTAACCACTAGGCTACCTGCCACATAGAGTACTATATCATAGTTGTTAAGGTGGGATTGGTGGGGAGGTCTGGGTGGCTTTTGATCTTTGGATTTCTCATGCTAGGAAGAATTATGGTCCAAATCAGAAGTTAGGTATTATCCTGAAAAAAATATAAAAACGCAACATGCAACAATTTCAACGATTTTACAGTTACAGTTCATATAAAGAAATCATTAAATTGAAATAAATAAATTTGGCCCAATCTACAGTGGGGAGAACAAGTATTTGATACACTGCCGATTTTGCAGGTTTTCCTACTTACAAAGCATGTCGAGGTCTGTAATTTTTACCATAGGTACACTTCAACTGTGAGAGACGGAATCTAAAACAAAAATCCAGAAAATCACATTGTATGATTTTTAAGTAATTAATTTGCATTTTATTGCATGACATAAGTATTTGATACATCAGAAAAGCAGAACTTAATATTTGGTACAGAAACCTTTGTTTGCAATTACAGAGATCATACGTTTCCTGTAGTTCTTGACCAGGTTTGCACACACTGCAGCAGGGATTTTGGCCCACTCCTCCATACAGACTTTCTCCAGGTCCTTCAGGTTTCGGGGCTGTCGCTGGGCAATACGGACTTTCAGCTCCCTCCAAAGATTTTCTATTGGGTTCAGGTCTGGAGACTGGCTAGGCCACTCCAGGACCTTGATATGCTTCTTACGGAGCCACTCCTTAGTTGCCCTGGCTGTGTGTTTCGGGTCGTTGTCATGCTGGAAGACCCAGCCACGACCCATCTTCAATGCTCTTACTGAGGGAAGGAGGTTGTTGGCCAAGATCTCGCGATACATGGCCCCATCCATCCTCCCCTCAATACGGTGCAGTCGTCCTGTCCCCTTTGCAGAAAAGCATCCCCAAAGAATGATGTTTCCACCGCCATGCTTCACGGTTGGGATGGTGTTCTTGGGGTTGTACTCATCCTTCTTCTTCCTCCAAACACGGCGAGTGGAGTTTAGACCAAAAAGCTCTATTTTTGTCTCATCAGACCACGTGACCTTCTCCCATTCCTCCTCTGGATCATCCAGATGGTCATTGGCAAACTTCAGACGGGCCTGGACATGCGCTGGCTTGATCAGGGGGACATTGCGTGCGTTGCAGGATTTTAATCCATGACGGCGTAGTGTGTTACTAATGGTTTTCTTTGAGACTGTGGTCCCAGCTCTCTTCAGGTCATTGACCAGGTCCTGCCGTGTAGTTCTGGGCTGATCCCTCACCTTCATCATGATCATTGATGTCCCACGAGGTGAGATCTTGCATGGAGCCCCAGACCGAGGGTGATTGACCGTCATCTTGAACTTCTTCCATTTTCTAATAATTGCGCCAACAGTTGTTGCCTTCTCACCAAGCTGATTGCCTATTGTCCTGTAGCCCATCCCAGCCTTGTGCAGGTCTACAATTTTATCCCTGATGTCCTTACACAGCTCTCTTGTCTTGGCCATTGTGGAGAGGTTGGAGTCTGTTTGATTGAGTGTGTGGACAGGTGTCTTTTATACAGGTAACGAGTTCAAACAGGTGCAGTTAATACAGGTAATGAGTGGAGAACAGGAGGGCTTCTTAAAGAAAAACGAACAGGTCTGTGAGAGCCGGAATTCTTACTGGTTGGTAGGTGATCAAATACTTATGTCATGCAATAAAATGCAAATTAATTACTTAAAAATCATACAATGTGATTTTCTGAATTTTTGTTTTAGATTCCGTCTCTCACAGTTGAAGTGTACCTATGATACAAATTACAGACCTCTACATGCTTTATAAGTAGGAAAACCTGCAAAATCGGCAGTGTATCAAATACTTGTTCTCCCCACTGTATGTATTTCACATGACTTGGCAGGGGCACCACTGGGGAACCAGGCCCAGCCAATCAGAATGAATTTTTCACCACAAAAGGGCTTTATTACAGACAGAAATACTCCTCAGTTTCATCAACTGTCCAGATGGCTGGTTTCAGATTATGCCGCAGGCGAAGAAGCCTGGGTTGGTGTGGTTACACGTGGTCTGCAGTTGTGAGGCTGGTTTGACATACTACCAAATTCTCTAAAACGACGTTTGAGGCAGCTTATGGTAGAGAAATGAAGATTGAATTCTCTGGCAACAGCTTTGGTGGACATTCCTGCACTCTGCATGCCAATTTCACAAAGCCTCAAAACTTGATATCTGTGGCATTGTGTTGTGTGACAAAACTGCACATTTTAGTGCCTTTTATTGTCCCCAGCACAAGGTACACCTGTGTAATGATCACGCTGTTTAATCCGCTTCTTGATATGCAACACCTGTCAGGTGGATGGATTATCTTGCCTAAGGAGAAATTCTGACTAACAGGGATGTAAACAAATTTGTGCGAAAATACGCTTTTTATGCTTATGGAGATGTCAGTGATCTTTTATTTCACCTCATGAAACATGGGACCAACACTTTACACCTTGCGTTTATATTTTTGTTCAGTATATATTTATTAAAGATAATATGAATCCTAGAAATTATGGCCAATTAGGGTGCAATCAATTAGCTTAATTTCTCAGCGATCAAATTATATTATATTTATATATAATTATAAATTATAATTATATTTCAACAAATTAATGTTTCAGGAGTGCTAATCTAATATGTTTAACTACAGAAACGATTTCAGAACAATCTGAGATGGTGGGTGTAAAAATTCTATTCTTTGTGCTTTTTGAGGTGGAACGACTCAACAGCGTCTAAGAACATGTCCAACATAGACCTCCACCTGAAAGATCTACTGTATTGCTCTACACTGTAGCTGTTCTGAACTAATGTGTAGGAGCAGTCAAGTATAGCTACACTCTTACCTGTCAAAAACATGTTGTAATGTCTCATCCTCAGCACAATGTCAAGAAGTTCTTTGGCCATTGCAATGATATGGACCGTGCCATGAGAGCTTGTTTGAAGGACGAGGTGAGGACTACCAGCAATTTGGTTTTAAAATCGAAAGGGATGCCTCACCAGATGACTACTTTTGTCATATTTCATTGATGGGAGCACTTTGGTATTTTCAACAATGTGTGTGTGTTTCTCTTTCTGATCAACAGCGAATTGCAAAGAGGGAGAAAAGCAAACAGCATGCTAAAGAGATGAGACAGAGGCTGAAAGACGGCCCTAAGGAAGACTTCTGAATGGCAGTACTGGCTGAGCCGATGCTCCAGGAAGGGGCACAGGAACTGGGTATTGGAGGACTTGGGACTTACTGGGACCTACCATGAGAAGCCTACCTTACTGCCTGGACATCTGGCCACAAGAGGTCTCTCATAGTGTCGGTTTCAGTATGTGTGTTGAATAGTGTTGGGTGGATTGTCATAGAGAGTGGTGGATGATCATTTCGCTACTCAGGGATCAGAGCTCATATGGGGGGTCTGTTTCGAGGACTGCTACCCAACACCCATGCAATCATGGTTGATTGCATATTTAAAGTACTTAACAAAATAATTGTTTTAAATTGTCTGCGTATCTGACTGGGGATAATGAATGAACACTGGATTTCTATTGAATAAAGTGTATCAAAACACAGAATTGCCTTGTTATTTTCTTATGGGTAGTCAACAGATGCTTTACTTATATGTGAAACCTCCAAGCTCACAGGACATTTAATTCATTTACAAATGTGTCAGTGTCATATTCACAGCCTTATTCTGTTAAGGCTAGTGCTGATTTCAAGGTTTTACTGCTAACCTACAAAGCATTACATGGGCTTGCTCCTACCTATCTTTCACGATTTGGTCCTGCTGTACATACGTACACGTACGCTACGGTCACAAGACACAGGCCTCCTTACTGTCCCTAGAATTTCTAAGTAAACAGCTGGAGGCAGGGCTTTCTCCTACAGAGCTCCATTTTAATGGAATGGTCTCTATCCATGTGAGAGACGCAGACTCGGTCTCGACCTTTAAGTCTTTATTGAAGACTCATCTCTTCAGTAGGTGCTATGATTGAGTGTAGTCTGGCCCAGGAGTGTGAAGGTGAACGGAAAGGCACTGGAGAGACGAACCGCCCTTGCTGTCTCAACCTGGCCGGTTCCCCTCTCTCCACTGGGATTCTCTGCCTCTAACCCTATTAGGCTGAGTCACTGGCTTACTGGTGCTCTTCCATGCTGTCCCTAGGAGGGGTGCGTCACTTGAGTGGGTTGAGTCACTGACGTGATCTTCCTGTCTCGGATGGCGCCCCTCTCAGGTTCGTGCCGTGGTGGAGATTTCCGTGGGCTATGCTCGGCCTTGTCTCAGGGTAGTAGGTTGGTGGTTGAAGATATCCCATAGTGGTGTGGGGGCTGTGCTTTGGCAAAGTGGGTGGGGTTATATCCTGCCTCTCTATTTCTCTCTCTTTCTTTTTCGCTCTCTTTCTCTTCTCTCGGAGGACCTGAGCCCTAGGACCATGCCTCAGAACTACCTGGCCTGATGACTCCTTGCTGTCCCAAGTCCATCTGGTCATGCTGCTGCTCCAGTTTCAACTGTTCTGCCTGCGGCTATGGAACACTGACCTGTTCACTGGACGTGCTACCTTGTCCCGGACCTGCTGTTTTGGACTCTATCTACCGCACCTGCTGTCTCTAACTCTGAATGATCGGCTATGAAAAGCCAACTGACATTTACTCCTGAGGTGCTGACCTGTTGCACCCTCTACAACCACTGTGATTATTATCTGACCCTGCTGGTCATCTATGAACGTTTGAACATCTTGGCCATGTTCTGTTATAATCTCTCTACCCGGCACAGCCAGAAGAGGACTGGCCACCCCTCAGAGCCTGGTTCCTCTCTAGGTGTCTTCCTAGGTTCTGGCCTTTCTAGGGAGTTTTTCCTAGCCACCGTGCTTCTACATCTGCATTGCTTGCTGTTTGGGGTTTTAGGCTGGGTTTCTGTACAGCACTTTGTGACATCAGCTGATGTAAAAAGGGCTTTATAAATACATTTGATTGATTAATGGATTCACTCAAGTCCTCATCGGATGCTTGTTCATATCCAGCTTCCATTCATCCTGAACAATCCACTGTTATCACCAGCCTAATCTCGGGAGTTGATAGGCTTGAATTCATAAACAGCAGAGCTGCTGGCACAAAGCACGAAAGTGCTGTTTGAATGAATGCTTACGAGCCTGCTGGTGCCCACCATCGCTCAGTCAGACTGCTCTACCAAATCATAGACTTAATTATAACATAATAACACACAGAAATACGAGCCTTAGGTCATTAATATGGTCGAATCCGGAAACTATCATCTCGAAAACAAAACATTTATTCTTTCAGTGAAATACCGTTCCGTATTTTATCTAACGGGTGGCATCCATCAGTCTAAATATTCCTGTTACATTGCACAAGCTTCAATGTTATGTCATAATTACGTAAAATTCTGGCAAATTATTTCGCAATGAGCCAGGCGGCCCAAACTGTTGCATATACCCTGACTCTACGTGCAATGAACGCAAGAGAAGTGACACAATTAATGGTTAATATTGCCTGCTAACCTGGATTTCATTTAGCTAAATATGCAGGTTTAAAAATGTATACTTCTGTGTATTGATTTTAAGAAAGGCGTTGATGTTTATGGTTAGGTACACGTTGGACCAACGACAGTCCTTTTTCGCGAATGCGCACTGCATCGATTATATGCAACGCAGGACACGCTAGATAAACTAGTAATATCATCAACCATGTGTAGTTATAACTAGTGATTATGATTGATTGATTGTTTGTTTTTATAAGATACGTTTAATGCTAGCTAGCAACTTACCTTGACTTCTTACTGCATTCGCGTAACAGGCGGGCTCCTCGTGAGGCAGGTGGTTAGAGCGTTGGACTAGTTAACCGTAAGGTTGCAAGATTGAATCACTGAGCTGACAAGGTAAAAGTCTGTCGTTCTGCCCCTGAACAAGGCAGTTAAACCACCGTTCCTAGGCCGTCATTGAAAATAAGAATGTGTTCTTAACTGACTTGCCTAGTTAAATAAAGGTGTAAAAAGAAAAATCGGCAAAATCGGCATCCAAAATTACCGATTTCCGATTGTTATGAAAACTTGAAATCGGCCCTAATTAATTGGCCATTCCGATTAATTGGTCGACCTCTAATCTGGACATCCATAAGGTTAGTGGATCTTCCAGAGAAACATAATACAATGACCATCTATACAGCAGTTAGCACTAGGAATACCATGCACTTTGTAAATGTTAAGTGATGATCATCTTAATTATGCAGAATGAAATGCTACAGAGACAGCCATGGTTGGTATTGCCTAAATCCTGAACGAATGCCACTAGGTAATTGTGTGCAACATTGTAATATTTCATTCAGAGCAAAAATCCTCCTCCTCTTCCTGTCCAGATGACTCACAGCGGTTTAGCATTAGGCCCCCAGTCATTTCTGGAAAGCAGAGTGACGGTGAAAAAAATGCTGAAGAGGGTTATAGTGAGTGCCATAGAGGAGCAACCCATTCATGTTTATTTTAAGTGGCGTGTTTCAATGGAGAGGATCCCAAGGACAGATGGATGCTCTTTTAGTTTGTATTTATCTGATCCAAATTATGTGTGCTTTTATCCAAACAAGGACATTGGTACTATAAAAATGCAGCAAACAAAAATAAAGTTTGTAGGAGTGATGACTAAGTAGGAACAAAACAGTTTTTAAACACACAACAAAAACACCATGTTTAAATTAATGTCATAGTTTATTCAAAGCAGCTCGACCCCCAAAACTCTCACAACGTATGGATACAGCATCCTACAAACAAAAGATACAACTTCTAAGGCACCCCGAGGTGTGATTTTAGACTAGAGAAAGGAGTAGAAACTCAACATGTAATAGGTTTGTAAATGCTTGGAAGATGCATAGAAACATCATATGGAGATAGGAGTTTACAAACTAAACCTAAACACATGGCTTACAGGGCCGGTCATAATTTTCAAGGGTAAGTCCTCAAATGAATTATAACGGTTTTACTTCAAATTATTCAAATGCATCATTCAAACACAATGTTACTCTATTTGGGTCCTGGGAGAGCAGCCTTGTCTCATACTATACGTAACAAAGTAAATGTAAACCGAGAGACAAATTTGTATGATATGTTACGTTTGGTATGGTTAGATAAGACAGATGTTAACTTAAGCCAAAAATGAGTTGGTTTGGTGTGGATGGGTTGGTGTATAACGTGAACGTCTAGCAACCTAAAGGTTGCGAGTTCGAATCTCATCACGACCAAGTTTTTCATTTTAGCTAATTAGTAACTTTTCCTCTACTTGCTACTTTTTAGCTAGTTTTCAACTACTTAGCATGTTAGCTAACCCTTCCTTAACTTTAATACTAACCCCTAACCTCAGCTAATGTTAGCCAGCTAGCTAATGTTAACCACCTAGCTAGAATTCGTAACATATCATACGTTTAGCAAATCGTAATATAATTGTATATTTTGCAAATTCGTAACATATCATACGAAACGGTTGATGGACATCCACAAATGAATACATACCATACAGAAGTAACATCGCATACTAAATGGAGTGTATGGGTTTACGTACAGAATAATACAAAATGCTCTGAGACCAGGTTGGAGAGAGGTACAGGCAAAACTCAAATCTCAAATATATTAATATACATTTAATCTTACACTATACTTTAGCAATACACTGATCAACACGCAAATAATAAATCAATTGGGGAAATTCAGGGAAAGTGTTATTCAAATATAATTGGGAATGGTTGATTAGAAATTGATAGAGCTTTGATTTGTCAGAGCTGTTAATAGCAATATTACTTTAAATGTTTTAAAGTTTTGCATAAAGTGGTTATCAACAGCCTTTAAACATAATTATGCTACATGTAACCATTTTTTTGTGTGTGTTTGTTGTGTCACTACTATCACACAGTGCAGATCTAGGGAAAAAAGCAATTTACTGAGAATATCTGGAACAGAAGATAAGAGAGAAAGATGCCTCTTGGGAAAGGGAAACATTATGGCACTGCAGCCCCAAGGGGAACTTGAGCACTAACTTTAAATAAATACAAATAATAATTGTGCAAGATTTCTAACATTGCTTACTATGGCAATACAAAACATACCCTGAAATGTAAAGTATTTTGACAGGCAACACACGTATCTACAATATTGTACATGCATATAGTTACACCATATAACACCTACATGGTTCATATATGTGTACAACTGCAAAAACCCACCATTTCCTGAATGATACAAAACAATTTCCACAAAACTACATTTCATTATTGGGTAAACCAAAAATAGATATCCATACATACAATATATGTAGATATATATTTCCCATTTCCTGAAGCCATCATCACATGCAGGTATTATCTGCACTACTACTGCATCTTCACAACACAGACAGCCAACAGACGAAAAGTGCAGTGATTACTTTGGGACAAAACTTCTTTCTGTGGTTACAAAAATACACAATGTCTCACTAATAACCGATTGCAAGGTAATATCAAAATAATTATCTGTCCAGATATCATAGCTACACTCTTCACAATGTAATATACATGCCTTTATAATCAACGGGGTATCAAACCCTGGTCGTCTTCACGATTCAAGACTGCAGTAGCCCACTGAGCTAAAGGCAGGGCATTAGCTCTGGGAGCCAAAAGAAGTCTTCAGGTCTCAGGCAAGGTTAGTCAACACAGAAGAGTAGTTAAGCAAACCACCCCCGCTACACCTTTGTACTGTAATACATGTCATATATGTACCTTGATGATAATGATGACGCTGCACATATTGCTGCTGATATAATAATGATGATGACGTATGTCTCACCCTCTTTCTCTCATTCTCTCTCTTTCCTCCCTTTCCCAGGGAGAGGTCTCCTTTTGATCTATCGACAGTCTCCACATTCTAATGAAAAGATGCCATCAGACAGCTCTGGTTCTCTATGGGAGTGCTGGTCGTGGTCAAAGAGGGCCCTTCTATATATTCACGTTCAATCAGAGGTCAAACACACCCTTACTGACAAACCAAATACAAGCAATTGAATAAACACTTCCAAAAGAGCATCGCAAAACGGCCTATATAAATCCAGAAAGAGTTCACTGTCAACACTGCCCATTCACATTGACTTCCCAATTATGGGTGTGTATCATTGGGCATGACCTAGCTCTAACTCTTCCCCAGTGGCCCTCCTATTACACCACACCTAATTCAATGGACAGGTTTCACTTAAATTATTATTTACTTCTTTGGCCAGGGTTACTGCTATGTAAGGTGAGAAAATCTGTTCCATTCTGACCTCAAGCATAGCTTTGATTTTCACTATACCTCAGAGCCCAGGAGGACACTTCACCTCAAAACAGAAAGACTAAAGCACGATACAAAAAAAACAGCAGCAGACTAATAGAAAATATATACACGTGGTATGCTTTTTTTCTATTTAGGATCAAATCTAAATACATTTTCAAATAAATAATTGAACAATGACATTAGCCATCAGATGAGCTCTTTTGGCTCCACGCACTCCCACAACGTTCTGCTGCTGTGCATCCGTTTCCTGAAGAGCCTTGTTCACGGTCACTGGACTCCCAGCAGGCCATTATGAACGCAGACTGAATCCTACAGATGAATCCTCTCCAGAAGTTGATGCTTTGCAGATCCCCTCTTACAGGCAGGGAAGTTGAGGGATGACCAAAGTAAAAAAAAACATTGATGGTGGTGCTCTGCAGACCCAGATGTTGATGTGCGGAGATAAGGCCTCAGAGACTGGCAAACTACGCTCTGCTGGTTGTTAAAGAAGACTGTTGGTAACTGAAGATCAAAGCCCTATATCTTCAGGGATGTTGCTCAGTAGGTAACTGAAGACCAGATCTCGTGGCCCATAGATAGTTCTGCAGGTGTGTAGAGGTCAGTTATCATACACCTTGCTCTGCAGGTAGCTGAAGAGCGCCTCCAGTCCCTTGGTGGAGCACCACAGCTGTTTGAGCATCTGACACTCTTTCTCATTCACCTCCTCCAGGACCGACTTCAGGATGCTCCGCACCAGGCATTTAGACTCTTCCAGAACCTTCCACACACAGGGTCAAACAGAGAGTAAGAGGCAGCCTGCGTCATAGATCGAGGCCCTTCATTTTTACACTTGATCTGGCAGCATTGTACTGTATTAGTTACAGAACCCATGCACACACACATATATACATACACATATATATACACATACACATATACATACACACACACATATATATATATATATATTTCCCTTTTCACTTATTTGTGGTTTCTGTTTGTGGTTAGATAATATTATCTGAGAGTTATATTCAATTTATAGACCAATGCTCCTGGCAGGCTCCTAGCGCAAGGCCTGGGATATAGCATTACAGCTCTACATGACTATCTCTATGTCAGAAAAGCCTACCATAGCACTGCAGGTGGACATCTCCTTCACGCGCAGCATCACTTCCTGGTTGAACGTGGTTGGCCAGAATACCTGTGACACCAGGCCCCGGCTGCAGGCTTCCTGTGCCGTGAGCTTCCTCCCGCAGAACAGCATCTCATTGGTCTGTCAGGGTGAGAGGCGGTGACAGGGAGATCATTTTTTAAAATGTACAACAAGGTAATATAGATGTAAAACTTTGAATAATTAGTTGAATCGTGTTTTACTGCAGAGCTTGAACAAAAACCTGCACAGTGGACCAGGCAACCAGACTCACCAAAGCAACTCCCAGGATCTGGGGGAAGGTGTAGGAGGAGCAGCCGGAGGGGGTGAGGCGGAGGGCGGCACAGGGCGTTTGGAACCAGGCCCGCTCGCTGGCCCACACCACGTCACATAGAGGCAGGATAGCTGCCCCCAGGCCCAGGGCAGGCCCGTTGATGGCCACCACGATGGGCTTCTTAAAGTGGATAAACGCCAGCACAAAGTCCCTGGGAGAGGAGACACAAAACAGTGAGTATAAACTATACAGTACAATATGACTGTGTCTTTGTGTTTATTCGTGCTTATCCTGCTTTAGGCGAATCAGGGCAAGCAGACTTCGTTTTTAGTATGAAAAATTATTTGCCAGTGCACTAAGATAATGAGATGTCTTACCAAGACAAATTAAGATCAAATATCTTTAAATAAGATCATTTATCTTACCCACTTGTATCAAGCCTTTTTTAGGTTAAAATAAGCAAAATGATCTTCCAGTGCGCTAAGATAATTTACCTTGGTAAGACGTCAAGTCAATGCACTAACGGTAAGAGATGTCTAGGTAAGTGTGTAGGTGTATGTGTATGTGTGCGGTGTTCTCTGTTCCTGCTGTAGCCTTCTTTAGGTGGATAACTGCAATTGTGTGTTACTTCTGCGCGTGTGTGTAGCTTATGTTCCTCTCTTACCGTACAGCGTCAGCAATGCGGCTGCTCTCTTTCCTTCGGTCTGTGGAGAGGCGTCCTATCAGGTAGGACGGGTCCAGGCCACTACAGAAGATACTCCCCACAGCACTGAGCAGCAACAGCTTACTGTCATCAGCTGCTGCGTTCCCCAGAGCCCGACACACCTCCTTCATTATCTACACAGAGAGAGAGGGAGGAGAGAAAGTGAGAAAGAGAGTTAGGGTGGGGAGAGAGAGAGATAGAGGGAGGGGGGAGGAAGAGAGAGGGAAGATTGAACTATCAGATCAGAGCCCTGCTGTACATTACCCCCATGATCTACAGACAAGATGAGAGTGTACACACTACAGGAAATGCAAGCGTAGCTGTAGGATACCTTCTTTATCTATAGCTAGAGACAGGTAAAACAGGTTATACAGTTGATGTCGGAAGTTTACATACTTTGAGTCATTAAAACTTGTTTTTCAACCACTCCACACATTTCTTGTCAACAAACTATAGTTTTGGCAAGTCGGTTAGGACATCTACTTTGTGCATGATACAAGTAATTTTTCCAACAATTGTTTACAGACAGATTATTTCACTGTTTCACAATTCCAGTGGGCCAGAAGTTTACATACACAAAGTTGACTGTGCCTTTAAACAGCTTGGAAAATTCCAGAAAATTATGTCATGGCTTTAGAAGCTTCTGATAGGCTAAATGACATCATTTGAGTCAATTGGAGGTGTACCTGAGGATGTATTTCAAGGCCTACCTTCAAACTCTGTGGCTTTTTGCTTGACATCATGGGAAAATCAAAATAAATCAGCAAAGACCTCAGAAAAAAAATTGTAGACCTCCACAAGTCTGGTTCATCCTTGGGAGCAATTTACAAATGCCTAAAGGTACCACGTTCATCTGTACAAACAATAGTACGCAAGTATAAACACCATGGGACCACGCAGCCGTCATACCGCTCAGGACGGAGACGCGTTCTGTCTCCTAGAGATGAACGTACTTTGGTGCGAAAAGGGCCAATCAATCCCAGAACAACAGCAAAGGACCTTGTGAAGATGCTGGAGGATACCGGTACAAAAGTATCTATATCCACAGTAAAACGAGTCCTATATCGACATAACCTGAAAGGCCACTCAGCAAGGAAAAAGCCACTGCTCCAAAACTGCCATAAAAAAGCCAGACTACAGTTTGCAACTGCACATGGGGACAAAGATCGTACTTTTTGGAGAAATGTCCTCTGGACTGATGAAACAAAAATAGAACTGTTGGGCCATAATGACCATCGTTATGTTAGGAGGAAAAAGGGGAACGCTCGCAAGTCGAAGAACACCATCCCAACCGTGAAGCACAGGGGTGGCAGCATCATGTTGTGGGGGTGCTTTGCTGCAGGAGGGACTGGTACACTTCACAAAATAGATGGCATCAGGATGAAGAAAATATTTGTGGATATATTGAAGCAACATCTCAAGACATCAGTCAGGAAGTTAAAGCTTGGTTGCAAATGGGTCTTCCAAATGGACAATGACCCCAAGCATACTTCCAAATTTGTGGCAAATGGCGTAAGGACAACAAAGTCAAGGTATCACAAAGCCCTGACCTCAATCCTATAGAATATTTGTGGGCAGAACTGAAGAAGCGTGTGCGAGCAAGGAGGCCTACAAACCTGACTCAGTTACACCAGCTCTGTCAGGAGGAATGGGCCAAAATTCACCCAACTTATTGTGGGAAGCTTGTGAAAGGCTACCCGAAACATTTGACCCAAGTTAAACAATTTAAAGACAATGCTACCAAATACTAATTGAGTGTATGTAAACTTCTGACCCACTGGGAATGTGATGAAAGAAATACAAGCTGAAATAAATCATTCTCTACTATTATTCTGACATTTCATATTCTTAAAATAAAGTGGTGATCCTAACTGACCTAAGACAGGGAATTTTGACTAGGATTAAATGTCAGGAATTGTGAAAAACTGAGTTTAAATGTATTTGGCTAAGGTGTATGTAAACGTCCGACTTAAATGTATCTAACTGAGCAACCAGATCAATATTTAATGAACAAAAATAAACGCAACATGAAACAATTTCAAAGATTTTACTGAGTTACAGTTCATATAAGGAAATCAGTCAATTGAAATAAATTCATTCGGCCCTAATCTATGGATTTCACATGACTGGAAATACAGATACGCATCTGTTGGTCACAGACACTTTAAAACCTCTCTAGGGTATGTGGGACGCTAGCGTCCCACCTGGCCAACATCCGGTAAAATTGCAGAGCGCCAAATTCAAAATACAGGAATACACATAATAAGCATTCATAAAATATACAAGTGTTATACATCGGCTTAAAGATTAACTTCTTGTTAATCCAGCCGCTGTGTCAGATTTCAAAAAGGCTTTACAGCAAAAGCATACCATGCAATTATCTGAGGACAGCGCCCCGTGTAAAAAAAAGCATACAAACATTTACCAGCCAAGTAGAGGAGTCACTAAAGTCAGAAATAGCGATAACATTAATCACTTACCTTTGATGATCTTCATATGGTTGCACTCACAAGACACCCAGTTACACAGCAAATGTTCGTTTTGTTTGATTAAGTCCCTCTTTATGTCCCAGTTTTGGTGGCGCGTTTTGTTCAGTTATCCAATGGCTCCAAGGCGGTCACAACAGGCAGACGAATACATACTAAAATACCAGTAAAGTTCGTCGAAACATGTCAAATAATGTCTATTATTAATCCTCAGGTTGTTTATTGTCTTTATAATCAATAATATTTCAACCGAACAATACCGTTTAATAGAAAGGAAAAATAACAAACGGCGCGCTCACGGGAGTGCGCCGAATCAGGTCTGCAAAGTTCCTCTGTCCTCTGACCAAAATGTCTGTTTACTCGTCGTTTTTCCAAAATAAAAGCCTGATACCATGTCTAAAGACTGTTGACATCTAGTGGAAGCCATAGGAACTGCAATCTGATTCCTAACCCATTGGATTCTCTATAAGCATTGAGTTGAAAAACAGCCACATGAAAATAATTCCACTTCCTGGATGGATTTCTCAGGTTTCGCCTGCCCATATCAGTTCTGTTATACTCACAGACATTATTCTAACAGTTTTGGGAACTCTAGAGTGTTTTCTATCCAAATGTACCAATTATATGCATATCCTAGCTTCTGGGCCTGAGTAACAGGCAGTTTACTTTGGGCACGCTTTTCATCCGGAGGTGAAAATACTGCTACCTACCCAAGAGAGGTTAAAAGAAAACTAGGGGCATTGATCAGAAAACCAGTCAGTCATCATGTAACAGAGTTGATCAGGCTGTTGATTGTGGCTTGTGGAAAGTTGTCCCACTCCTCTTCAATTGCTGTGACGAAGTTGCGGGAACTGGAACATGCTGTCGAGCACATTAATCCAGAGCATCCCAGGAATTGTGTACAGATCTTTGCGACATGGGGCTGTGCATTATCATGCTGAAACATGAGGTGATGGTGGCGGATGAATGGCACGACAATTGGGCCTCAGGTTCTCATCACGCTAACTCAGTGCATTCAAATTGCCATCGATAAAATGCAATGGTGTTTGTTTGGCCGTAGCTTATGCCTGCTCATACCATAACCCCACCGTCACAACGGAACACTCTGTTCACAATGTCACATCAGCAAACCACTCGCCCACAAGTCGCCGGAAATGCAGTTGTGAGGCCGGTTTATATAAAATTAGATTTGGTGGACATTCCTGTAGTCAGCATACCAATTGCACACTCCCTCAAAACTTGACATCTGTGGCATTGTGTTGTGTGACAAAACCGCACATTTTAGTGGCCTTTTATTGTCCCCAGCACAAGCTGCACCTGTGTAATGATTATTCTGTTTAATCAGATTCTTGATATGCAACACCTGTCAGGTGGATTGATTATCTTGGCAAAGGAGAAATACTCACTAACAGGAATGTAAACAAATGTGTGCACAACATTTGAGAGAAATAAGCATTTTGTGTGTATGGAACATTTCAGGGATCTTTTATTTCAGATTATGAAACATGGCACCAACACTTTACACCTTGCGTTTATATTTTTGTTCAGTGTAATTCTTCACACCTGTCCAAAGAAACTGAGGCTACAGACAGAGCCATCAGTGTGCATGGCTCTAGATCCCAGCATAAATCTTCCCCTTAATTACAGAGAAGGCAGAATCCTAACTTGACATAGCAGCAGCAATCAAACCTCCTCTCTACAGTGGCTTCGGAAAGTATTCAGACCCCTTCACTATTTCCACATTTTGTTACGTTACAGCCTTATTCTAAAATGTATTAAATATTTGTTTCCCCTCAATCTACACACAATACCCCATAATGACAAAGTGAAGACAGGTTTTTATTTTTCTGCAACAAAATAAAAAAATACCTTATTTACATAGGTATTCAGAACCTTTGCTATGAGACTCGAAATTTAGCTCAGATGCATCATGTTTCCATTGATCATCCTTGAGATGTTTCTACAACTTGATTGGAGTCCACCTGGGGTAAATTCAATTGACTGGAAAGTATTTGGAAAGGCACACACCTGTCTATATAAGATCCCAACGTTGACAGAGCATGTCAGAGCAAAAACCAAGCCATGAGGTCGAAGGAATTGTCCGTAGAGCTCCGAGACAGGATTGTGTCGCAGCACAGGTCTGAGGAAGGGTACCGAAAATGTCTGCAGCATTGAAGGTCCCCAAGAACACAGTGGCCTACATCATTCTTAAATGGAAGAAGTTTGGAACAACCAAGACTCTTCCTAGAGCTGGCTGCCTAGCCCAACTGAGCAATCGGGGTAGAAGGGCCTTGGTCAGGGAGGTGACCAAGAACCCGATGGTCACTCTGACAGAGCTCCAGAGTTCCTCTGTGGAGAAAGACAACCATCTCTGCAGCACTCCACCAATCATGCCTTTATGGAGAGTGGCCAGACAAAAGCCACTCCTCAGTAAAAGGCACATGACAGCTCGCTTGGAGTTTGCCAATAGGCACCTAAAGGACTCTGACCATGAGAAACAAGATTATCTGGTGTGATGAAACCAAGATTGAACTCTTTGGCCTGAATGCCAAGGGTAATTTCTGGAGGAAACCTGGCACCATCCCTACGGTGAAGCATGGTGGTGGCAGCATCATGCTGTGGGGATGTTTTTCAGCGGCAGGGACTGGGAGACCAGTCAGGATCGAGGGAAAGCTGAACGGAGTACAGAGAGATCCTTGATGAAAACCTGCACCAGTGCGCTCAGGACCTCAGACTGGGGCGAAGGTTCACCTTCCAACAGGACAACGACCCAAAGCACACAGCCAAGACCATGCTTGAGTAGCTTCCGGACAAGTCTCAATGTCCTTGAGTGGCCTAGCCAGAGCCCTGACTTAAACCCGATCAAACATCTCTGGAGAGACCGGAAAATAGATGTGCAGCAACGCATCCAACCTGCCAGAGCTTGAGAGGATCTGCAGAAAACAATGTGAGAAACTCCCCAAATACAGGTGTGCCAATCTTGTAGCGTCATACCCAAAAAGACTTGAGGCTGTAATCGCTGCCAAAGGAGCTTCAACAAAGTACTGAGTAAAGGGTCTGAATACTTATGTAAATGTCATATTTCAGTTTTTTTATTTATTTATACATTTTGCAGAAATGTCTAAACTGTTTTTGCTTTGTCATTATGGGTTATTGTGTGTAGATTGATGGGGGGGAAAAACAATGTAATCCATTTTAGAATAAGGTTGTAAAATAACAAAATATGGAATAAGTCAAGTGGTCTGAATACCTTCCCGAATGCACTGTATGTATCCTGATGATTCAACCCTATACACAAATCACTGCAACCCTAAATAAAGAGTTGCAGTCAGCTTTAGAATGGGTGGCCAGTAACAAACTATTCCTGAACATCTCTAAAACTAAGAGCATTTTATTTGGTACAAATCATTCCCTAAGTTCTAGGCCTCAGCTGAATCTGAATAAGAATACATGGGGCTGTTGAGCAAGACTAAATTACTTGGTTTTACCTTAGATTGTAAACTGTCATGGTCAAAACATTTTGGTTCAATGGTTGTAAAAATGGGGAGAGGTCTGTCAGTGATAAAGCAATGCTCTGCTTTTTTGGACACCCCACTCCACAAAGCTAGCCCTGCCGGCTCTAGTTTAATCTTATCTTCATTATTGCTCAGTCATATGGTCAGGTGCTGCAAATAATGACCTAGAAAAACTGCAGCTGCCCAGAACAGAGCGGCACATCTTGTTCCTGACTGTAATTAGAGGACTAATATCAATACTATGCATGCCAGTCTCTCTTGGCTAAAAGTAGAGGAGAGACTGACTGCAACACTTATTTTTTATAAGAAACACTATTTAAATATTCCTAATTGTTTGCATAGTCAACCTACACACTGCTCTGAAACACACACTTACCCCACCAGACATGCCACTATGGGTCTTTTCACAGTCCCCAAATCCAGAACAAATGCAAGAAAACATACAGTATTATATAGAATCATGATTGAATGGAACTCCCATCTCAGATTGCTCAAATAAACAGCAAACCTGGTTTAAAAAACAGATAAAGCAACACTTCACGGCACAACGCCTCTCCCCTATTTGACCTAGATAATGTGTGGGTATGTACTGATATGTAGGCTGTGTGTGATGTTTTAAATGTATGTAGTTCTGTCCTTGAGTTGTTCTGTTTATTAATGTCTTTATTATGACATGTTTTGTTTGGACCCCAGGAAGAGTGCTGCTTTCGCAACAGCTAATGGGAATCCTAATAAAATACCAAAGAAGTGGTTAGCTTGTATGAAGAGTTGAGGAAGGGCTGAAAGGGAGTTGTCACAAACAGAAATCATAAAAAAGACTGCTTTATTAGATGTCAAAGGGGTTTCCTTTGTAGCAGCTATAGTGAGTTCCCATTTCTAGTATTATTTCTTTCATAACTCCCTCAGAGGGATATAGGATTTAAGTTGTACTAGCAGGAGTGTTACCTGCCTTTAGCGTGCTAACGCTGTTTCCCCTGGTGGATAGCTCTCTGTGGAGGGATGCTTAGCCCGCTGACCTCAATCCACACAGACGCTGCATGGCGTGGAAAGACACACGGCCCAGAGGCCAAGCCTAGGGCAGCACGCACACACACACAGAGTGCAAAGACAAGCCCAGTGCGAACACACATGCACAAGCACACGCAAAGGACACACAAGCACACGCTGACAAATTAACACACACGTATTGCATACGCATGCATTTTGCTTTTAGAATATATACAGTGGGGCAAAAAAGTATTTAGTCAGCCACCAATTGTGCAAGTTCTCCCACTTAAAAAGATGAGAGAGGCCTGTAATTTTCATCATAGGTACACTTCAACTATGACAGACAAAATGAGGAAAAAAAATCCAGAAAATCACATTGTAGGATTTTTAATGAATTTATTTGCAAATTATGGTGGAAAATAAGTATTTGGTCAATAACAAAAGTTTATCTCAATACTTTGTTATATACCCTTTGTTGGCAATGACAGAGGTCAAACGTTTTCTGTAAGTCTTCACAAGGTTTTCACACACTGTTGCTGGTATTTTGGCCCATTCCTCCATGCAGATCTCCTCTCGAGCAGTGATGTTTTGGGGCTGTTGCTGAGCAACACGGACTTTCAACTCCCTCCAAAGATTTTCTATGGGGTTGAGATCTGGAGACTGGCTAGGCCACTCCAGGACCTTAATGCTTCTTACGAAGCCACTCATTCGTTGCCCGGGCGGTGTGTTGGGGATCATTGTCATGCTGAAAGACCCAGCCACGTTTCATCTTCAATGCCCTTGCTGATGGAAGGAGGTTTTCACTCAAAATCTCACGATACATGGTCCCATTCATTCTTTCCTTTACACGGATCAGTCGTCCTGGTCCCTTTGCAGAAAAACAGCCCCAAAGCATGATGTTTCCACCCCCATGCTTCACAGTAGGTATGGTGTTCTTTGGATGCAACTCAGCATTCTTTGTCCTCCAAACACGACGAGTTGAGTTTTTACCAAAAAGTTCTATTTTGGTTTCATCTGACCATATGACATTCTCCCAATCTTCTTCTGGATCATCCAAATGCTCTCTAGCAAACTTCAGACGGGCCTGGACATGTACTGGCTTAAGCAGGGGGACACGTCTGGCACTGCAGGATTTGAGTCCCTGGCGGCGTAGTGTGTTACTGATGGTAGGCTTTGTTACTTTGGTCCCAGCTCTCTGCAGGTCATTCACTAGGTCCCCCCGTGTGGTTCTGGGATTTTTGCTCACCGTTCTTGTGATCATTTTGACCCCACGGGGTGAGATCTTGCGTGGAGCCCCAGATCGAGGGAGATTATCAGTGGTCTTGTATGTCTTCCATTTCCTAATAATTGCTCCCACAGTTGATTTCTTCAAACCAAGCTGCTTACCTATTGCAGATTCAGTCTTCCCAGCCTGGTGCAGGTCTACAATTTTGTTTCTGGTGTCCTTTGACAGCTCTTTGGTCTTGGCCATAGCGGAGTTTGGAGTGTGACTGTTTGAGGTTGTGGACAGGTGTCTTTTATACTGATAACAAGTTCAAACAGGTGCCATTAATACAGGTAACGAGTGGAGGACAGAGGAGCCTCTTAAAGAAGAAGTTACAGGTCTGTGAGAGCCAGAAATCTTGCTTGTTTGTAGGTGACCAAATACTTATTTTCCACCATAATTTGCAAATAAATTCATTAAAAATCCTACAATGTGATTTTCTGGATTTTTTTTTCTCATTTTGTCTGTCATAGTTGAAGTGTACCTATGATGAAAATTACAGGCCTCTCTCATCTTTTTAAGTGGGAGAACTTGCACAATTGGTGGCTGACTAAATACTTTTTTGCACCACTGTATCCATGGTTCACCTTTACACTATTCATTCTACACCACACACACACACAGCTTTTGGCTGTCTGTCCCTGATGTGGTGTAATTTCCCTTCTCAGGGAGCTGACACGTAATATGGTTCTAGTCCAATTTGTTGTGGATGCCCCCCGCTGCTTCCTGGAAATGGCTCCCAGGCAGGGCCTGTGTACAGGGCTGGCTTCTGAATGACACTGTATGGCTGCAGTGTCTTCACCACCGCTACAGACAGCCTACCATGCCAGCCTCACCCCCTCCAGTTGTGTCAGTATCACTCTCCTGCCCTGTCTGTCTGTCCCCAGGTTGAATTAGCCGGATTAATTCATCTGACATCGACACACACACAGGAGCAGGCATGCACACACAAACACACACACCACATCCGGCTGAAGTTCAGGAGGGATTATGCAGTGTGTAGGAGATGTTGAATTGAGTTGACTGGGAGACTGGTTAATTTGGGTCAGGGGGTAATCAGTAGGACTGGACTATACCAGTATCGCGATACTCGTTAGTGTCGTGGCAAGGAAACAAAACACGAAGCGGACTTAACTTCTTTAGGAAAACAGCCCTAATATTGGAAACAAACATTATTGTGTTGTCATCCAGAGCCACATCTATTTATTTTCCAAACTATAGCACACTATTTAACATACAGCAGGTTTTGAAAAAGGACCAAAGACTTGCTTCGTGCTTTCATTTTTGCCATGGGAAAAATATTGAGATACCGGTATTGTCCCTGCCCTAGTAACCAGATTACATGGGTTAAGGTCAGTGAGTGGGGTGATGGCAGGGTTATGGAGGCTCCAGACGACCTCAGGGTTCATGGAATAATGGTCTCACCCAGTGGGGGTTCCACAAATACTGCATAGACTGAGACTAAAATAAACGCAATACAGAATGACTGATTGACTGCTGCTCTATGACATCAATACATGCATGACATACAGTGCATTCGGAAAGTATTCAGACCCCTTGACTTTACACATTTTGTTACGTTACAGCCTTATTCTAAAATTGACACTTTTTTTCTTCCTAATCAATCTAAACACAATACCCCATAATGACAAACAAAAAGGTTTTGACATTTTTACAAATGTATTACAAATAAACTGAAGTATCACATTTACATAAATATTCAGACCCTTTACTCAGTACATTGCCAAAGGAGCTTCAACAGTGTTTACAGCCTTGAGTCTTCTTTGGTATGACGCTACAACCTAGGCACACCTACATTACCGTTTCAAAGTTTGGGGTCACTTAGAAATGTCCTTGTTTTTGAAAGAAAAGCACATTTTTTGTCCATTAAAATAACATCAAATTGATCAGAAATACAGTGTAGACATTGTTAATGTTGTAAATGACTATTGTAGCTGGAAACGGCTGATTTTTTATGTAATATCTACATAGGCGTACATAGGCCCATTATCAGCAACCATCACTCCTGTGTTCCAATGGCATGTTGTGTTAGCTAATCCAAGTTTATAATTTTAAAAGGCTAATTGATCATTAGAAAACCCTTTTCTAATTATGTTAGCACAGCTGAAAACTGTTGTCCAGATTTTAAAGAAGCAATAAAACTGGCCTTCTTTAGACTAGTTGAATATCTGGAGCATCAGCATTTGTGGGTTCGATTACAGGCTCAAAATGGCCAGAAACAAATAACTTTCTTCTTCACGTGCTAACACGTGCCATTGGAACACAGGAGTGATGGTTGCTGATAATGGGCCTATGTACGCCTATGTAGATATTCCATAAAATAAAAAAAATCTGCAGTTTCCAGCTACAATAGTCATTTACAACATTAACAATATCTACACTGTATTTCTGATCAATTTAATGTTATTTCAATAGACAATTTTGTTTTGCTATTCTTTAAAGAATAAGAACATTTCTAAGTGACCACAAACTTTTGAATGGTAGTGTATATTTGGGGAGTTTCTCCCATTCTAGTCTGCAGCTCCTCTGTCAGGTTGGATGCGTAGCATCGCTGCACAGCTATTTTCAGGTCTCTCCAGAGATGTTCGATCGGGTTCAAGTCTGGGCTTTGGCTGGGCCACTCAAGGACATTCAGAGACTTGCCCCGAAGCAACTCCTGCATTGTCTTGGCTGTGTACTCAGGATCGTTGTCCTGTTGGAAGGTGAACCTTTGCCCCAGTCTGAGGTCCTAAGTGCTCTGGAGCAGGTTTCCATCAAGAATCTCTCTGGTCTTTGCTCCGTTCATCTTTCCCTCAATCCTGACTAGTCTCCCAGTCCCTGCCGCTGAAAAACATCACCACAGCATGATGCTGCCACCACCATGCTTCACCGTAGGGATGGTGCCAGGTTTCCTCCAGATGTGACGCTTGGCATTCAGGCCAAAGAGTTAAATCTTGGTAACATCAGACCAGAGAATCTTGTTTCTCATGGTCATAGTCCTTTTGGTGCCTCTTGGCAAACTCCAAGCAAGGCTGTCGTGCCTTTTACTGAGGAGTGGCTTCCGTCTGGCCACTCTACCTTAAAGTAATTGGCAACATCAAAAGGTTGTGTGACAAACGAGGCATTTGATTCAATGAAAGATTGAGTTGAATTAGTCTTTCTGCCGATAATTTCATTTAAAGTATTCAAAACTTGTATCCATCATACTTTGTAATTTATCTTGGTTTCATAATAAAAATTTATTCTTATTTTTGTTCAGTTTAGTCACATAATTTCTCAATTTACAGTATGTTTGCCAAATCAGATGTGCAGCCAGACTTTTTAAACATAATTCCAAATTGACATTATGGGGTATTGTGTGTAGGCCAGTGACCCAAAAAACTCAATATAATCCATTTTAAATTCAGGCTGTAACAACTAAATTTGGAAAATATCAAGGGGTGTGATGACTTTCTGAAGGCAGTGTTTGAATGTTAACTGATTTTAGCAATTTATTGATTTCATAAACCTTATTTCTCAGGCTAAATATAATAATATGGGCTATTTGTTGCCCTTTCCTGGGTAGCTTATCGGAAATAGACATCATATGAAGAAAAAAAGACAAAGCATGAGTGATTCCACAGACTGAAGGTTTTCACCCCCAATGATCCCTAATTTATCTGGCACAACTGGAGGAACATACAGCAGAGGGCAAATGTTCCATGAAAAATACTGGGTTGCTTTTGACCTTGTATAAGATCACGTCAAGCACACTCCAGAGCCAGTTAAATATGCATTTCCATATACAGAGTAATGGTCATCTACAGGCTTGGTTAAAGGAAAGAAAGTGTCCAAAGGTGGAAAGAGGGTAAGAGAGTGATTGAGGGAGCGAGCACATTAACATGGAGAAGACGAGAGGTGGTAAGAGTGAGACCGCTGTCGCTAAGTAACATCTGCTCGCAATAACATCTGCATGTGACCAATAACATTTGATTTGCCTGCGGCTATGGAACCCTGACCTGTCCCAGACCTGCTGTTTTCAACTCTCTAGAGACAGCAGGAGCGGTAGAGATACTCTTAATGATCGGCTATGAAAAGCCAACTGACATTTACTCCTGAGGTGCTGACTTGCTGCACCCTCGACAACTACTGTGATTATTATTATTTGACCATGCTGGTCATTTATGAACATTTTGGCCATGTTCTGTTATATTCTCCACCTGGCACAGCCAGAAGAGGACTGGACCCCTCATAGCCTGGTTCCTCTCTAGGTTTCTTCCTAGGTTTTGGCCTTTCTAGGGAGTTTTCCTAGCCACCGTGCTTCTACACCTGCATTGCTTGCTGTTTGTGGTTTAAGGCTGGGTTTCTGTACAGCACTTTAAGATATCAGCTGATGTAAGAAGGGTTATATAAATACATTTGATTTGATTTACAAAACAAACATATAATTATGTCATGGCCTACTGGGATGCACAGGGAAGTGTCAGACTCATACATGACAGCATACAGCTTTTTATTTTATTTTACTTAACTAGGCAAGTCATTCCGTCAGGGGTAGAACGACAGATTTTTACCTTGTCAGCTCGGGGATTTGATCTGGCAACCTATCGGTTACTAGTCCAACGCTCTAACCACTAGGCTACCTGCCACCCCATTAATAGCTTGATGCCTGGGGAAATAAGCAGTCAGCTGTCAGTCAAACACACACATAGACAGATACACATCTCCTAAGAGAAGATGTTCTAAAGGAGGACCACTCAGCTCGGAAATATATGGAATATATCATAGAAGAGCAGTACGGAAATACAGCACTTGAGAGTGGATGAGTAAGCCTTATTCCACACTTAAGCAGAAGGATTTTGTGCAAGGGAATCTTGCATATAACTAGAGCTTCTCCGGTAGCTCATGGCAGTTTTCTACAGTAACAGTCGCCAATGACATAAGCTCTTTTGAGGGTGCGAAAAAGTAAATTGAACAAACATTGGCCCTAGTTGTTACAGCCATGTTGTGAGTTAGCCAGGACAAAGCCTCCAGTACCGTGGAGTCAGAGCAGTAGAGGAACTAATTGGCCAATTAATACCAGCTTTTCAGCAGTGGTAATGATTAGTTAAGGACTCTCTGATAACTGGGCACCAGTGTCATTTGAGAGGCAGTGGGTTTTCTCCTATATCAAGCCGTAATTCAGTCGAGTCACATTTTTACTCATTTAAAATGTGAGCCAATGCATAGTGACATATACATTATGTAGTGCTCCAGTACATACATGGGAAAAAACACTAGGTACTGAATTATTCAAAAAGGTAATGCACAGCTTGAGTCCAATTTCTGTGTCAAAGCTTTTACCTATGGTGTTAGTGCATTGTTGTTGTGTGTGTGTATCGTATCCCCTACCTCTGGTGTTAGTGCATTGTTGTTGTGTGTGTGTATCGTATCCCCTACCTCTGGTGTTAGTGCATTGTTGTTGTGTGTGTGTATCGTATCCCCTACCTCTGGTGTTAGTGCATTGTTGTTGTGTGTGTGTGTGCGTGCATTCATGAGTGTGTGTGTATCGTATCCCCTACCTCTGGTGTTAGTGCATTGTTGTTGTGTGTGTGCGTGCGTGCATTCATGAGTGTGTGTGTATCGTATCCCCTACCTCTGGTGTTAGTGCATTGTTGTTGTGTGTGTGTATCGTATCCCCTACCTCTGGTGTTAGTGCGTTGTTGTTGTGTGTGTGTATCGTATCCCCTACCTCTGGTGTTAGTGCGTTGTTGTTGTGTGTGTGTATCGTATCCCCTACCTCTGGTGTTAGTGCGTTGTTGTTGTGTGTGTGTATCGTATCCCCTACCTCTGGTGTTAGTGCGTTGTTGTTGTGTGTGTGTATCGTATCCCCTACCTCTGGTGTTAGTGCGTTGTTGTTGTGTGTGTGTATCGTATCCCCTACCTCTGGTGTTAGTGCGTTGTTGTGTGTGTGTGTGTATCGTATCCCCTACCTCTGGTGTTAGTGCGTTGTTGTTGTGTGTGTGTATCGTATCCCCTACCTCTGGTGTTAGTGCGTTGTTGTTGTGTGTGTATCGTATCCCCTACCTCTGGTGTTAGTGCGTTGTTGTTGTGTGTGTGTGTGTATCGTATCCCCTACCTCTGGTGTTAGTGCGTTGTTGTTGTGTGTGTGTGTATCGTATCCCCTACCTCTGGTGTTAGTGCGTTGTTGTCAGACGTCTGGCTGGAGAGCAGCACGTGCGTGAAGCCCTCCTCCTTCCTGACGACAATGTCACGGAATCGACAGTTGGTCTCGTTCTGCCGCACGTTGTACCTCAGCCGCTTGTGGAACACGTAGCCTTTGTCCTCTCCAAGCTTCCTCTTCACAGAGCTGTGCAGATTCACCTCACCGTTGGAGAGTGTGGAGCCTGTTGGAACATATGGAGCAGAATGAATGATGGGCAGAGTGCATGATGGGCAGAGTGCATGATGGGCTGAGGATCCATCAGGAGTCAGAGCAGTGTACCCTACTTTAAGAGAGACTTTCCTGGAAAACGACATGGTGCATCTCAAGGGGTGTACTTGAGCCTCTTCACTGGAAGACTTATTCAGAGACAGCGTTTGTGCACACAGTTGTACTGCAAGTGCCAGCTCAGCTAGTGACACAATAGACATGCAAATAATATTTTAACTTCTGTAGAGCTGGGATGTGCATTACTGATATCGAAGAAAAAAAACTAAATCAACTATATTGCTCTGTTTGTATGTCAATAGTTGTCTATTCACACTTTCTTAAAATACTCCCTTGAAAGAGTGAGAAGGCTATATCAATTTTTATCATCAGGAAACATCATCCTCATTTTGCATGCTGCTCCTGTCAACGTATCATAACTACTGAATCAGACCCCATCTTGATTCTATTCGTTTCTAAGACAATGAAAGAGGCATGACTGCAAATGAGCACAGCGAATGGATTCACACCAATTCCCCAGTCTGGGGTAAACTGTGGCTGTGACAACATTCAAATGCAAGACTAGGATCCTCAGAGAGACACAAAGTGACTCATTTTGTTTACAGGTCAACATATAACAGTTACTGAGCACAGAAGACCAAACAGGGACCAACATTCAGTTACTGACCAAGGAAAACATAACTTGACCCATTGAGACATTACCAACTACAATGATCATTTATTCTATTTCTACAAATATATTTCATCACAACAAATGTTTCAGCACAAGTATTCTATGATCTGATTTGACCATGGGAAAAAGAGCTAGATCGTAAATGCTGGAAAACCGTGTCCAAACCTTGGTTTGATCCCTCAGGGGTAGGTAGGTCTTTCAGAGTCCCCAGACCCCAGCCAGATGTTAGAATCCAAGGCTCTGTCATCCTCTGTCATCTCGTGACATTAGACATCGTAGGTCAATGTTATCACCCAACCAATAAACTATTACACTCGTTGCGATGGGACCATATTGAGGCAAATGTTTCTATGAAGGTAAACCAAAGATTTCAAGACTAAAAGTGGTGAATGTAGTAGCTTACAATAAGGAACAACTCCAGGTAACAATACACTATGTAGTCCTTTGCCTATATACTAATCTGCCTTTGGTGCAGGCAATGTTGTTGTTCACATTACCGTCTCTGGTAATCACACACTATATCAAACAAAATCAATGTTTTTTTGTCACATGCACAGGATACAAAAGGTGTAAATGGTACAGTGAAATGGTTACTTGTATATTTCCATAGTAGCAATATCAAAATAGAAAGTGTTCAGATAGAAATGTTGTACAAATATGTTATAATTATTAGATGACGCTTACCGAGACACACTTGTCTAAATTGATGGGTCATGTGAAAGAAATGCTATAACCCCAGCCACATCTAGATATGTGGATGAGTCACTATTGTCTAGACATGTACACATGTTCATGAAATACAATAGATGGCCGTAATCACCCCCAGACACACCTAACTTGATGGGTCATGTAATCTGGCGAAGTGGAGTCTTTTGTTTAGACATGTAGCTAGCTAGGTAAACAATTAATCATAGTCCCCAACCCATACTACTAGCAATACAAACTGATTGTCATAGCTAGCCACCATGCATGAAATGCTGTAGTATGTTTCTGCAGGTAGCTAAAGCTAACCAACTAGGTTCATTGTTAGCTATTTAGCTAACATTAGGCTATAACTAGCAATGCAAAAGGCATTCTGAGATACAAATAATATTACTACACAGATCACACGCAACAGTAGCTAGCGAGCCAGCAAGCTAACGGTTGCTAGGTAACAGTACATTTTAACTTGCAATGAAAACGACTTTGACTAAATTAGACATGTATAATATCTGAAAGTGTAGCTAGACTCTTACCCGTAAACATGGATGGATGCTTCAAAGCATTCTGGAACCCCTTTAGCTGACTAAATAGGACGTCCTGTGTTTCTGTTTTGTTTGTACAACTTGTTTGGCCTGCGTTGTGTCAAGTCACTCCAGTTCACACTGACCGTGTGCAGAAAGTAGTCCACAACTTTTCCCCACTTTGTCAATAGCACCTGCTAAATTCAGGGAAGCAATGTTGTTTCGAGCAGTAGCAACACTTTTGCAGTTCTCCATGGCTAACGTTAAATCTTTCAAAAAATCTGCGGTAGGAAGGCTTCTGTTATTGACAGAAGCATGCTACATGGCAGACCAATCCAAACTCATCTCTCGGCAAGTCCAGCCCAGCAATTATCTCAGCCAATCATGGCTAGCGGGAAGGTTCCTGCCTTTTTCCGTGGCTAAACCAACTAGGCTCGTAATTTAACAATTGTATTTCTATTTACACATGGCATACAAGTTTGTTATTAAGACAGATGAACGTTCACATATTCCAGAAGGCATTTCTGCCCAAAAACACATTTTTATAAAAATAAAACAATTACGTTCAAATGCCTCTCCTGTGAAGTAGTGACGTACGACATAAGCCTAGCTTCTTGAAACAGGTCACATTTATGAGCCCATTGCTGTGCCTTTCAGCTGGGGTCTACTGATTCTGGATAGGAAAACAATAATTGTCTGTGGAAACACACAGATTGTTTATGCTTTTTACAAGGGTAATACAAGCATGCCTGCTTTTGGCTTTTCTTCGTAGTTTGACGCAAATAAATGCAGTGACTTTCCATGTCTTGTTCTAGTCAGATAACCAAACATTATTCAACATCTTCACAGCTCTACCGTGGCCTAGGGCTCCAGCTTATCCTGAGTGATAATAGAGAACAGTAACAATTAAATGCTTTACAGAACATGATTCACACCTAACACAAATATGAGGTGTACAATAGTATTGTGTTTCAAGTTGTAAAGTGTAACACACTGTGGTAATGTGGCCATTAACTGCCTTCAGTATATCATCAGTATGCTGTAATGTGTTAAATTTGCCACATGGCACTGATTTGCTTGGGTATGAGATTGTACTAAAACAAAATCATAATAAGAGTGCAAAATACTACCACTATCAATGTGATGACAAACAGCCAGTCTATCCAGACAAATGTAGAAGAATCTAACTATCAATGTGATGACAAACAGCCAGTCTATCCAGACAAATGTAGAAGAATCTAACTATCAATGTGATGACAAACAGCCCCCACACATTGTGATTTGACCCTGACAGAGGTGGAAAGGACTTTATAAATATAATCATTAACTCAATGAGACTAGTCTTGGACTGTGACCCGGGACTGAAATTCACTGTCCTTATCACCACTCTCAGTAGTACAATACTGAACCATAAGAACCTCACAGAGCATGCATTCAACTATAGGCTACGGAGGCATCCTCTGGCTGTCTCATCTACATCTTATACATCTGGTACAATGCTGAGATACAACCTGGTTTACCAAATCCACTATGGCATGTAACTAACTGTCCAGGATACAATGCGTTTCCATTTCAAATATTCCCATCCCGCTGGAATCACTGTAATTCAATAGAGAACAAAACTACATTGAATCGGAATTGAGTGAAAACGAAAATGACAACAACAATATAACAATGTAATTTCCACTGGGCTACTATGTAAGCTACCATTGGCAAGATAGCAAGCTGACTGAGCAAACCAGCATCACCTCAAGCTGTGATGTAAATGTTCCGTCTATCCCTCTGTCTATCAATCCTACTAGAAATCCTAGAGTTCTCTGCACATGTTCATTCAATCAATAGCTAGGGGCCCGAATGTTTCCTGGCCAGGTCACTTGGCCAGGACAAACTCATGGTCCAACTATCTATAATAAAGGTATATATACACCATCCAGAGTGCGTCACTTACCTAGTTCATTGACCAGCGGTGTCCCGGAGGTTTCCATGCCCCCCATCACCCTCTCTTTGTCATGGGTCAGTCTGTGTGTCCCGGCTGCTGCCCGGTACAGGACAGGGTCCATCTCTCCATTCTGTAGTCCGTTATGAGGGGCCCTTACCGGGGGCACAAACTGCAGTCCCCCCGGAGGAGCCTTGTACGGCATAGCTTTGGTCATCCTGTGTGGAGAGACATGCTTCCCCCCCGCTCCTCCTCCGCTCACCTTCTTCTGCTTCTGAGAAGCTCCAGTACCAACCCCCAAACCCATGCCCTCCCTTACTCCTGCCTCAGGATTAACCCCGGACCCTGGACTAACACTAGTCCTTTTCTTCTTACGTGCCTCTGCTCGTGCTCTCGGGGTGTCTGGGGCGGGAGGACGGGCGGATAGGAGGTGTGGTCCAACCCCCCCTGGGGGCCCTCCCGGCCTCCACGGTCCCCCTGCCGTCCCGGGGGGCAGCTTGGGGGGTTTGGGTCGTTTGTGTTGGGTGTGCAGATGCAGGCCGTCGATGAACTCCTCACAGTGCAGCAGGTGGTGCTCGGGCTCCCAGGTGTCCTCCTTGCTGCCGTAACCCTTCCACCGGATCAGGTACTCCCACTTGCCCTTCTTGTTGCGCCGCTTGTCCATGATCCGCTCCACCTAGAGGGAGAAAATCAAGAAAGAGAGTCAGACATGATCACAATTCAATGACATTATCCTTACCTAATAAATACCTATCAGTTTCTTGGCGATGCATTCATAAATTTGCACACGATACCATTTGTAATGATTTCAAATCAGATTAAAAAATACCACCTGTCACCATGACATTCTCTAGTAAGCATGTGTAATAGGGATGTAAATCAAATCTGACCAGGTTAGAGCTCCACTTTGAATCTCTCCTCTTTAATGTTAGCATAACCAGTGATTCTGTTCTGGAATTGCTGTGCTGATAGGCAAGCTCTCACCATGCGTTAGAGAGAGCGGTTATGGGAGATGTAGGAGAGGAACAATGGGAGCAGCACTGTGATCACACCATACAGATGAACCAGATATCTGTTCTGTGGATGATGATAGAGGATTGATCATCAAGTCAGAGTGGTACATTTCAAGTTTGTAACTTCAATAATGTCAAATGTGGAGCTGACAGACTGAGTATTTTGGCATACGGGTAGTTCTATATGGATTCAATCACTTTCTGACTGCCCCACTTTGGATTTGAACGAAACCTTCCATGCATGTTTGCCCATGGTAGAAGTGGTCAGAAAGTGACTTGCTTGACATAATTGCCAAAACATTCAGGAGATAAAGGTGCTCAAAGTTGACCCCTTTTGCATACCCACCCTACCATGATACATCCATGTTTCATCACTGAAAAAAGATAAACAGTTGGGTTTGATATCATTTGAAAGCTTCCAAACAGGGTTGTCAAACTATTTAATAATCACTTCGAGGTGAAAGCCATGTCGTGCCTATAGACAAGTGAGAAGCGTGACTCCAAACTGCTGTCTGAAAGCAATGGGCACTTTCTCATTCACTTGAGAGATTTCATTGTTTTAGAAACATGAAATGAAATGGGTGATTATAATGCCTACACTACAGTCTAGTTTGTCCATTGTGTAACAGACAGGCAGGGTGTTTTTGACATATTCTCAAATACACAATAACTACTCAGGAGAGCTGGTAATGATGGAGACCATGTTTGGTAGCACCGAACAAGTCCATTACCAACGAGGAAGCGTTCAATGTTCAGCGGCTATATCTGGAAAACACAAATAATACAAATCACATACCTTAAAGTGTAGACTGACACAGACAGACTCAATAAGAACAGCACACACACAAACAGAAAGACCAACAATAGAAGCAATTCCATCCTGGCTCCAACACAGAAGGACTGGCAGAGGAACACAAATGTACTGATAAAGAGTAGAAGTCAGTGGAATAGTACACACACACACACACACACCCCTGACTAAACAGAAGGATCTCTGAAGGGGAAGAATCTGTTTCAAAGGTGACATATAGACACTTACAGTATAAGCTACAGACACAAGCACAAAGCACTTCTTCTTCCTAAATTCTAAATTAACACTACTCAAGCCGGCCAATAGTACCAACTCCAGAGAGCTGGGAACTTCAGGGCAGCATATCTCATCTCCATTCAAAATTAGAGTAAAACTTAACATCTCAGACTATTCTAGCACAGATAACTTCATGAATTACTTAGACATATGCAAATGTATGCGGACACCTCTTCAAATGAGTGGATTTGGCTATTTCAGCCACACCCGTTGTTGACAGGTGTATACAATCTAGAACACAGCCATGCAATCTGCATAGACAAACATTGGCAGAAGAATGGCCTTGCTGAAGAGCTCAGTGACTTTCAATGTGGCACCGTCATAGCATGCCACCTTTCCCAACAAGTCAGTTTGTCAAATTTCTGCCCTGCTAGAGCTGCCGCGGTCAACTGTAAGTGCTGTTATTGTGAAGGGAAAATGTTTAAGAGCAACAACGGCTCAGCCGTGAAGTGGTAGGCCACACAAGCTCACAGAACAGGACTGGCGAGTGCTGGAGCGCACAGCTCGCAAAAATTGTCTGTCCTCAGTGGCAACACTCACTACAGAGGTCCAAACTGCCTCTGGAACCAACGTCAGCACAAGAACTGTTCGTCGGGAGCTTCATGAAATGGGTTTCCATGGCCGAGCAGCCGTACACAAGCCTAAGATCACCATGCGCAATGCCAAGTGTCGGCTGGAGTGGTGTAAAGATTGCCGCTATTGGACTCTGGGGCAGTGGAAACGCGTTCTCCGGAGTGATGAATAACACTTCACCATCTGGCAGTCTGACGGATTAATCTGGGTTTGGCGGATGCCAGGAGAATGTGCCCCAATGCATAGTGCCAACTGTAAAGTTTGGTGGAGGAGGAATAATGGACTAGGGCTGTTTTTCATGGTTCGGACTAGGCCCCTTAGTTCCAGTGAAGGGAAATCTTAACGCTACAGCATACAATGACATTCTAGACAATTCTTTGCCTCTAACTTTGTGGCAACAGTTTGGGGAAGGCCCTTTCCTGTTTCAGCATGACAATGCCCATGTGTACAAAGCGAGGTCCAACTCCCATGTTAATGCCCATGATTCTGGAATGAGATGTCCAACAAGCAGGTGTCCACATACTTTTGTAGTGGTGTCATGTAGTGTATGTCTCTCGGCTTCCGGGGATAGTTGATTCCTAAAAGTACATTTGTAACGTCTTGCCGGTGGCAGATACAGTAGGACCCACTGTGGGAAGGAGATAAGAACCCATAGGCTGACATGTAGGCTGCTATCATGGAGAACCCTTAAATATGACTGTGGATATTCATGGTCACACACACACACACACACACACACGACATTTGACAGAGCCATTATGAATGACCACAGAATACAAATAGTCAAGGGGAGCTTTCTCCATTCTACACACAGACACCCGGATGCATAATAAAGGTTATGTTCTCTGGGTCATGGGTCATGACCCTTTCAGTGGTCTATATTATTCTGTATAACATTCTGTTTTCGGAGTATGTTCATGTGTGTATAGATGTGCGTGTAGTACAGGTGTTCTCCTGTTGCATGTCCTCCCCCAGAGACCAAGCAGACAGAAACAAGCCTAATTGGTTGACAGCAGCTCTCTCACGCCCTCCACCACATCATCTCAGGAGGGACCTTCCCCCTAGATCTCCTGTTCTCATGGAAGCAGTTGATAATGGCACTGGAGAAACTAGCAGCAGACCGTGATGCTTCAGGGACCTCACTGAGGTTCTCTGTAGCCATTCATGCTTTATTCCAATAACCATCATTACATGCTGCAGAAAAGCAATAATAGGCTCATTCAATCTTTATTATCACATTTAGGAAGCCACACACTGTAGAATTCAAGTGTGTTATTAGACAACTCGATATCTATGATCTCCTCTTTCAATAATCTGTGATGGGCTCTTCGTTTGCAAATGAATATACAGTACACTGATTGTCAGCTACTAACGTGAACTGTTGACCTAGGTTGTTCTCTGACAGTACAACAAAGATAGAAACCAAATTAGTTTTGGAAAGGGGGCGTTTTATAGAGAACAGAGTCTGTTTTATACTGCAATCCATTTCTTGATCCAGTCCTCCATTCATCACACAACCTCACAACTTGCCAAGAGTTGTTTTTCTTCAGCAGTTGACCTTGTACCAGATGGAATTGCCCTGCCATTTAGCCCCAGCATTTCCTTGGTGTTTAGTGGTCTCATACACAATGCTGCGGATGACATGCTGTGGGAAGACAAGCAGACTCCCACACGAAGGAGCATGTAGACATCAGTCTGGCTACTATACTTTACCCTCCCAACTAGCTATGTAGCTGCCTGCCTCCAGTTCAAATGCTTTTCTCCTTTCCTTTAGAAAACATCCTCCCACCCACATGACTTCAATGGAGCTTGACTTAGCCCTCGCATCGAAGGTGGGAGGGGCAGTGTGTGTGTGTGTGTGTGTGTGTGTGTGTGTGTGTGTGTGTGTGTACAGAGGAGAGTGTAATGAAATGCCTTTTTAAAAGAAAAAAGGAGTAACAAAAAGTAGTAATTTACTCCCACACAGAAGAGAGCGAGCAGAGCTCAACACGACATACACATCTGTGTAACACACACACACAGAAAGCCGGAATGGCCGTCTGCCTCCCAGCACGCCCATTAACACATAGTAGGACACTGAGCCCAAATGGCCATCTGCCCATTACCAGACAGTGATGGGATGAGCAACAGGTACATATAAATACAGAGCCGCTCCACATTGATACTATGCTGGCCTGTGTATAACAGTTACAGTGCATTCAGAAAGTATTCAGACCCCACTTTTTCCACAATTTGTTACATTACAGCCTTATTCTAAAATGGATTAAAGACCCCCCAATCTACACACCATACCCCATAATGACAAAGCAAAAACAGTTTTTTTTTAAAATGTTGGCAAATTTACACACACAAAAAATAATGAAATATGACATTTACATAAGCATTCAGACCCTTTACTCGGTACTTTGTTGAAGCACCTATGGCAGCGATTACAGCCTTGATTCTTGGGTATGACGCTACAAGCTTGGCACACCTGTATTTGGGGAGTTTCACCCATTCTTCTCTGCAGATCCTCTCAAGCTCTGCAGAGCTATTTTCAGGTCTCTCCAGAGATGTTCGATCAGGTTCAAGTCCGGGCGCTGGCTGGGCCACTCAAGGACATTCAGAGACTTGTCCCGAAGCCACTCCTCCATTGTCTTGGCTGTGTGCTTTGGGTCGTTGTCCTGTTGGAAGGTGAACCCCAGTCTGAGGTCCTGAGTGCTCTGGAGCAGGTTTTCATCAAGGATATCTCTACTTTGCTCAGTTCATCTTTCCCTCGATCCTGACTAGTCTCCCAGTCCCTGCCGCTGAAAAACATCCCCACAGCATGATGCTGCCATCACCATGCTTCACCGTAGGGATGGTATTGGCCAGGTGATGAGCTGTGCCTGGTTTCCTCCATATGTGACACTTGGCATTCAGGCCAAAGAATTCAATCTTGGTTTCATCAGACCAGAGAATCTTGTTTCTCATGGTCTGAGAGTCCTTTAGGTGCCTTTTGGCAAACTCCAAGCGGACTGTCATGTGCCTTTTATTGAGGAGTGGCTCCTGCCTGGCCAATCTACCATAAAGGCCTAATTGGTGGTGCTGCACAGATGGTTGTCCTTCTGGAAGGTTCTCCCATCTCCACAGATGAGCTCTGTCAGAGTAACCATCGTGTTCTTGGTCACCTCTCTGACCAAGGCCCTTCTCCCCCGATTGCTCAGTTTGACCAGGAGGACAGTTCTAGAAATAGTCTTGGTGGTTCCAAACTTCTTCCATTTAAGAATGATGGAGGCCACTGTGTTCTTGAGTACCTTCAATGCCGCGGAACATTTTTTGGTACCCTTCCCCATATCTGTGGCTCGACACAATTCTGTCTCAGAGTTCTACGGACAATTTCTTCGACTTCATGGCTTGTTTTTTTGCTCTGTCATGCACTGTCAACTGTGGGACCTTATATAGACAGGTGTGTGCCTTTCCAAATCATGTCCAATCAATTTAATTTACCCCAGGTGGACTCCAATCAAGTTGTAGAAACATCTGAAGGATGATCAATTTAGAGTCTCATAACAAAGAGTCTGAATACTTATGTAAATAAGGTATTGTTTTTTTATTTTTTATAAATTTGCAAAAATGTCTAAACCTGTTTTCGCTTTGGCATTCTGGGAAATTGTGTGTCGATTGATGAGGATTTTTATTTACTTAATACATTTTAGAATAAGGCTGTAACGTAACAAAATGTGGAAACAGTGAAGGGGTCTGAATACTTTCCAAATGCACTGTACACAGTGTATCATATTGAGCCTGAATGGTGGTTTGTGCCCAGCTTGCTCATTACCAGAGAGAGGAGATATATTAAAGAGACTTGTGCTGTGGAGTCTTCACCTCATTCCCTGGAGCCAGCTGCTTCTTACAGCGCCATGGTGGCCCTGGCCAGTCTGCTCCTTCTGACAATGACCACCCCCAAGGGGGACAATCAGCAGGGGGCAGACGTTCAATCTCAGTAGCACACACACACACACCCGTGCATGCATATACACAGACACACACACAGTTGGGCTGGTGTAATGAGACCGTAACATCCTCTTTCTCACTCTGACATAAGGTCCATTGTTAGTGGCCGGACCTGACATGTCACCCTGCTGGGTTCTTACTTCCAAATTGATTATTTCTGTATGCCTGTTCACCAACTATTCAATAGGAGTCACAAGCCAAGAAACACTGATTACGTGCACATTTGCAGACAAGTGGACATAAACACGAGAAACAAAATATAAATACACACACACACACACCTCCTCTATTCCCTCTGCATTCCAACTAGGCTATCAGGAGAATGTTTAATGTTAAAGGCTTTAGGTGTGGATGTGGAGCTGTTGAGCTCCAGCAGTGACAAATGCTCCTGCCACCCAAGGTGCTGTGCACATTAGTATGACTAAACAACCTAAGATGGGCGAGCAGCAGGGATGTCATGAAGAGACGATTATGATGCTTACCTCCCCGCGCACTGTCACACTAACCAGATCAAAGCCGACTTCAGAGAGAAAACACTCTCCTTCCTCAGGTTAGTAAAACAGACAAGGGGAGTGAGTTGGAGAGGGGTTCAACAACACACACAATACATGACTATGAGCTGGCAGGGAATCAGTGGAGGGGGAGATGCCTGTCCTGAGCATCCTGTTCACAGTACCCAGAGCCTAGGTATAGCAGGAACACACTGAGGTCTTCCAGGGATGAGTACTGCAGTTTAAAGGTTGTCATAGGGGTTAATTTAGTCCTTCTACAATTAAATTGACATTTATGTTTGTTGGTGAACACCGAATTCATGAAAGAAGCCAAATCTCAAATTAAGCAATGGGCTTGAAGACTCAAAGAACACATTGTGAGTATACTGTCTCTGAGACAGCTTCAGTGTATTTGGCGACCCATTAAGTGCTGTATATCTCCCATGCAATGCATAGTTTATTGCCCTCATGTTTCCCCCTGCGAGGTCACCCCGTTTCCTCCAGTCTCTCTCCACCGCTCCCAATGGCCAGTTACAACTACGTTTGTTTTGAACAAGAACTTGTGGTCGTGTGTTGTGTCTTTCAATTGTGCTGATAAAGGCTGCATGTTGATGGTTAACAACTTGATTACTTTATGAATTTGAAATGAAGAGAATAATGAACTGATGATTATTTCAGCTGCACCTTGACAGCTCATCAAGTTGAACAATATTTATATCACTTGCTGACTAATCAAAAGGTTCTAATTTAGCTCACTCCATGACCACTTTCATGACATTTTCTGGAGGCGTACAAATGTGATTTATTTCTATAACAGAATATTCATATTTCCCTACATCATATCATGCATTTCTTGATAACATAACACAAACTCCTAAATATAGCCTATCTATTGCTAATCCATAGGATTACTGCTGCTCAGTCACACAGCAGAGGATTTAGCAGAACTGCAGGTGTTCTGTGACATTGGAGCTTGGGGCATCTAGTGTAGGTGGCCATTTGAATAGACCAGACCATCTCAATCAATATGAGATATGGAGAAGGAGAACATAAAATGAGTGTGTGTGTGTGTGTGAGAGCGAGAGAGAGAGAGTGTGTGTGTGTGTGGACAGAGAGAAGCAGAAAGAGAAGCAGAGAGAGAGAAACAGAGAGATTAATGTTTGAGTGATGGTGCATAAGAAAGTAGCATAATTGTACAATCATAGGCCTATTATATTTCAAAGATATTCCTCTGAAAACTTAATTTCACTAAGTTGAGACATGATCTTGAAATATCAATAATTCTGAGCTCTTCAATGTTTCAAATTTGATTCAGATCATTTTGATTCAACTTGCATGGCATTTAACTGGGTGTATAGGCCTAGATGTTGTAGTTCCTAATTGGAAAGTAAAAACTACAGTTCAAATTCCTCTTCGGCACATCATAGCTTCTTAATTCTTCTAAACGAAGTGTATCATAGTCCTACAGTCTGTTAGGTAGCCTAAACACACCTTCACATGTAACACACTTACAGGCCTACATTTCCTGAATCCAATTCATGAGTCATACAGAGGGACACTATTGATAGTGAAGTCTTCCTCTCATACTTGTATTACCACATGTGATTGAACCAGTTCACCTCACCTCCTCGCTTACTGGAATACACAGATCTATGTGCAAAAAAGGCACTTCCAGAAGGAACATGTGCTAACTGTCAATTTCAATAAGTGATCGCCACCATTTTGACAGTCAGAAATTGCACATTTACATTGTAGCCAATTAATATGCCATATGAAATGTGACCTGGGCTTGTTAGGTTATACAGAGCAACAGACCTCCCATCATTTAAGTGCATTTCTCATTACTGCATTGTTTTTTAAAGGTTTTTTACGGTGCAACGATTAAAATGAATATGGATTCAAACACCTGAAGAGGAGTATTTGGTGGAAAGTGGACATGCACATTTTCCAACTATGTCAGCAAACACAGGAAATGTAGGCCTTATGACAATGTTATTCCTAATGACTAAAAATGACTTGTTATTACTAATGGCTCAATTGGTAGAGCATGGCGGTTGCTACACCAGGGTTGTGGGTTCGATTCCCAAGGGGGGTCAGTATGAAAATGTATGCACTCACTCCTGTAAGTCGCTCTGGATAAGAGCATCTGCTAAATGACTCAAATGTAAATGTAATGAATAAGAATTATAATAAATCACTACAGCCTAAGGAAAACAGTCAGACGGGTATATTTTCAGAAGCCATTTCAACTGACTAAACCATTTCTCAAAGCAATAGTGAAACAATGTCACAGAGAATTCCTAGCCAATAAATCAGAGGAAAGCACACATTTTAGTTATGACAACAAACCACAGGAAATAGCTCACAGCTGAGAACAAGCACTAATGTCAACCTGGTCAACAGTTGATGGTGACATGCCACACAATAGGTCAAGTGCAAGGCAACTTATTTACCTATCTGGTGATGACCAGGCAATCCAACTAGTTTATGACCTTGTAGTGCAACTGGTATAGGCCATGGTGAAAAGAAACTGAAACATGGTCGCATGACACCACTCCTCCAATAAAGAAGAGTTGGAGTCAGCAACATTGTCAACAATAAGCACAATACAAGCATGGAAGACTGTACTTATTGCTGCCAACATCTTGGTCAATCTATCACCATAAAAGTCATGCCACCCCCATTGGGCCAAAACTGGTTGAATCAACGTTGTTTCCACATAATTTCCACCCCCGAAAAGCAATGTGATGACGTTGAATCAACGTGGAGAACTGGATTTGCAAAAAGTCATCAACATAAGGGCATCTTTATTCACCCAACTTTTAACCTAAATCCAACAAAAAAATGCACCATGTCATTGATTTTACGTTGAATTCACGTTGGTTGAAAACTCAACCAAATCTAGGCCTAAATCAAAACTAGACGTTGAACTGACGTATGTGCCCAGTGGGATGTGCGCGTAATCATCGAGACCTTCTAGGCTATTCCATCCATCCATCACCCAACATGTAGCAAACTTTTCGCCCCGGAATTGTTGAGGCGCACATTCTGGCATGACACATGCATCATCTAGTTAAACCACAATAACTCCATCGAAGCTTCTCCACTACATTGTTGTCACCTCCACTAAATGTTTGCTAGGCTAATAATACATTGCCTATCCTCTGGCATGCGCACCTTCCCTAAACATCACCCGTCTGGAGCAATTTAACGTCTCCGTTTAGTCCTCTTGTCACTTTATCATGACTTTCAACAAGCGCGACCGATAGGGAGTTTATATTTTATGATCTTATCGCGAACTCGAACACTCACAACTCTATACAATTCACCCGATACAAAAGTCGCCGAGGCACATCGAAAAAAAGACGAGCCTCATCTTCTCGAGAGGGTTGGTTAGTTACGCCTGTTAAAGGGTTTAGGACTTCGTTTTTTCACCATAAACGAGGACCTCCCCTTACTTCCTAATTCCAGTATTCGTCAATACTACAGAGTATGTCGCTTAGACATGGTTTCACAGTACCTCGTAAAGGTCTCCCGAAGCCATCATGTGGTGCGGACTTCGGCGGCGCGGCGTTCTTGCTTGCCTTGTTGGCTTTTTTGGATCCTATTCGCTCGGTGTTTTGGCGAAAGCCCCGATACACAGGTATTAGCGAGCAGCCTTGTTATTCTGAGCCAGCCGCAGTAGCAGATCATCAGACAGTGTCAATCGAGCCCGGCGCTCTGCGATGGATCGCTCTTCACTTAAAACAAACAACCAAGGGGAGATTGGGGCGGTGCTGTTTATTCAGTGCGGAGTGGATGACTGAAATTAGTCAACGTATGAACGTAATCATGTGTGAAATGTGCTCCAGTCCCCTGCGCTGTCTGTGCTGTAGAGGTAGCCCAATCTCCATGAACCAAATGGCTGATGAATAGACGTCTTCCGTTGAGGGACACCAAATGAGTCCAATTTGCTTTCCTGTCTGTCCAGTTGAATTGAGACGATCATTTGAAGAACTAATTGGTTTTAGAATCAATTTCACTTAGCACATGTGTTATTGGGATGTATGCAATGTAGTACATTTTATTAAAGAACTGTCATTGCACATTATAGTAAACATATTGCCTTCTTCCATTTTACTGCAATTTTTTCACATTAAATGTTAAAATGACACGATGACCCTGACACTCACTGTAATGACTGTTCTCCATGTAATAACATGGTTGTTAACATTTATTTACCTTAAATGAGATAGGCCTACTTTTACAATAATGAATGGGTTACATTTACTCATTAGGTGTAAATTAAATGCTTAATAAAATAGGCGTGCTCCTCTGAATACCTTCGTGTTTTAGTTGGTGGCTAAACTCAACTGGTTATTCATTTAATTAAGAATAGGATTATCACTGCTTTTTCAATACTGACATAGTGTAGACTCACATTTGTTTATTTACATTTTAAAACATAATCCTTCAGAACCTGTTGCATTCCACATCCAGGGTTGCCCAGCCTTGACTTGACAAATGGGCAATAGCCATAATGCAATGCAAAGAAGACTGAAGACAGTGATAAGCAACAGTATGGTACTTTAAACAGTTGTGTATGTCACATCGGCAATTATTGACAGTTTACAGTTTAGTGGAAAGTGTATGAGGGAAATAGATAGATAATTTAGATTTTATTGCTCTATATATTATAGTCATGTGATACCCCTTTAATTGGCTGTGGTTTGCTTTCATATTAAACTCTTAAATGCTCAACACACATTTAGCCCCTACTCACCAGATATTTAGAGATACTTGGTTTATCTCCACAGAGACATACAGTAGGGGTTATTTGTGTTCCAGTAAGGCTACGTGTGTGTGTGTGTGTGTGTGTGTGTGTGTGTGTGTGTGTGTGTGTGTGTGTGTGTGTGTGTGTGTGTGTGTGTGTGTGTGTGTGTGTGTGTGTGTGTGTGTGTGTGTGTGTGTGTGTGTGTGTGTGTGTGTGTGGCTGACAACAAACCACACCCTTCAACCCCACCCCCAACAAATGGCCTCTAAGCCAACACAGCAGCACGGTTGATGGGAAATTAGGGCTTGTGGATCTTCCTGTGACCCCATTTACTCTCCCCTGTCTGCGTCTCTCTCTCCTACTGCAGTTCATACAGCCTCATTCTGAATCATGGGTTTTCCCTGGCCATTTAATGACAGGCAAATTAAACCTAGGAGTTTCCTCAATGTTGTCAGAGGTTGACACCATTTATAACTGTATAACAAACCCTCTCTTGGAGTATGAAACAAGTGCTGAACATTTTTGTGAGAAGGATTTGTAGGGATGTTACTGGCATGTTAAAACATTGACCTCAGACACGTTTTGCTTTTAAAATTAGGGACATCTCTGGCAGCAAGGGAATGAGGAAATGACAGAGGAGGAAGTCTAGTCTGAGTAGATTCCAGTTTGCTGTATGAGATCCCTCTGAGGATAAGTCACCTTTTCCATTTGCTGAGAACTGTTTGGACTGTTTAGCCGGAGGTGCACCAACACCAAGTCTATCATATACCTCCAGCGGCTCTGCATTTCATTGTATTTGGCATGACTAGGCAAAGTGTTATGTGCAAAGCAAGGCCAAAACTGAGAGAGGGAGAGAGAAGAATAAGAAATGACATCCCTGAAAAAGTTTAATTCTCTGTATTTCTAGTTGTGAAAACACTATACGGTATTGGTATGATGGACACAAATGTCTCCCGTCTACAAAACCGCTGTAGGCCTGTCATGTACAGTACTACTAAGCTATGATGGGGTTATAACTTATAAGTGCTCCTGATAAGTGCTACAATGACTTATGACTGCATAATAACCCATCGTACCTGTTGACCTTAAGTAACATGTTACTGCTGCTTTGGCAAACGCCCATGTTTAGCCATGGCTATTTACAGACCATGACAAAGGGTTTATGCCCTTCACTGTTAGAATGACAACACAATTATCAGGCACAACGGAAGGTGTGCCCTTTTGAACACATGATGTCAGCTCTCTGTTTGCACTTTCACCTCATACCTTACTCCCAAATCATTTGTCACAGAGAGCAAAAAGGAGGAAGGGACAGAACTGCAAGGACTCTACTCTACTTTGGTTATACAGCAGTGAATATAAGCCTCTGTGTCCTACCTTCTATATGTTACCAGACAAACCCAGCAGGAAAGTAGTGGGTGTGGTTTGTGATCACTTCTAAATGTCATACATGGAAGTGTTCGTCTAATAAAAAAACTACCAGTGTGAATCCCATAGCAATGGTCATTTTCCGTAGTCTATTTACATTTTAAAACCCCATTTTACACTTCATCTATTCTAGAAAATCTGTACTTGTATGTTTTGTCATCAAGCCTTTAAAGGCATGGTGCTTATGTGGCTTGCTTCTTTGACAGAGCTAGGTTTTAACTATGCCTTTTGCCTCTGAGGTGTTCATACAATAAACAAATCTGCTACAAAAGCCTTTATCTATCTCAATTATTCCCCCTGTAGTTTACACATCAAGGTTCAGCCTGTCTTTTACAGCACTTGAAGTCATTATAAACCAATAGTATTTTGTGTTTGAGCCACAGAGTCCTCACAGACATATTTGACCTTGTATCAGTTGGGAGTGATTACTCATTATTTGGCGATATTTAAGACATTGTCTTTCTCAAACAATCTGTCCTCCCAACAGACTTCATTCAGGTAATTGTTTGATTTGTGTCTTTTATCAACCATGTCAGGCAGTTTCTTTAGTCCACTGTTGTTCCATTGCATCAGAAAGATTTATCAGAACTATCATATATTGTTGTGGATGCCTTTCATAAACAACTGATGTGTGCAGAACACTTGCCCAGAGCAGTAAACATATGGCACATGATACATATCTCAGAATAATCTGAAGTCACTCAGAGACTCAACTGTATAATGGCACACCTGTTATCCTGTGACACAGTACCTGAGGTGTTTGAGAAAGGTGCATTGCATAGAACCTTTGAGAGGGTTTGGAGGTGTGTGTGTGTGTGTGTGTGTGTGTGTGTGTGTGTGTGTGTGTGTGTGTGTGTGTGTGTGTGTGTGTGTGTGTGTGTGTGTGTGTGTGTGTGTGTGTGTGTGTGTGTGTGTGTGTGTGTGTGTGTGTGTGTGTGTGTGTGTGTGTGTGTGTGTGTGAGAAGGCATCAACAATGAACAGTGTATGATATCCTATCAACCCTATAGGCCAAAAGATGATTGGGCAGAATCCCAACATTGACCTCCAATCACACGAACTAGGAGAATGTCCCCTCTACTTTTATTACATCCAGTTCCAGGCTCTTCAACCAAGGTAGAGAGGAAGGGGGTATGCACCATTCCATCCCTGATACCTCAGTTCTGAAGCAGGGGACAGGCAGGGCTGGCCCTAGCCTTTTGGGGGTTCTAAGCACTCACACCCATAGACAGGTTGAAATGGCAGATTTGGGCACTGATAAATTTCAGCTTTTATTTCTTTCATCACATTCCCAGTGGTTCAGAAGTTTACATACACTCAATTAGTATTTGGTAGCATTGTCTTTAAATTGTTTAACTTGGGTCAAATGTTTCGGGTAGCCTTTCACAAGCTTCCCACAATAAGTTGGCTGAATTTTGGCCCATTCTTCCTGACAGAGCTGGTGTAACTGAGTCAGGTTTGTAGGCCTCCTTGCACGTACATGCTTTTTCAGTTCTGCCCACAAATTTTCTATAGGATTGAGGTCAGGGCTTTGTGATGGCCACTCCAATACCTTGACTTTGTTGTCCTCAAGCCATTTTGCCACAACTTTGGAAGTATGCTTGGGGTCATTGTCCATTTGGAAGACCCATTTCTTCAACCGTTCGCTGCCCGCACCTGCCCGCTCGTCCAGTATCAATACTCTGGACGGTTCTGACTTAGAATATGTGGACAACTACAAATACCTAGGTGTCTGGTTAGACTGTAAACTCTCCTTCCAGACTCACATTAAACATCTCCAATCCAAAATGAAATCTAGAATCGGCTTCCTATTTCACAACAAAGCATCCTTCACTCATGCTGTCAAACATACCCTCGTAAAACTGACCATCCTACCAATCCTCGACTTCGGCGATGTCATTTACAAAATAGCCTCCAACACTCTACTCAACAAATTGGATGCAGTCTATCACAGTGCCATCCGTTCTGTCACCAAAGCCCCATATACTACTCACCACTGCGACCTGTATGCTCTCGTTGGCTGGCCCTCGCTTCATACTCGTTGCCAAAACCACTGGCTCCAGGTCTTCTACAAGTCTCTGCTAGGTAAAGCCCCGCCTTATCTCAGCTCACTGATCACCATAGCAACACCCACCCGTAGCACGCGCTCCAGCAGGTATATCTCACTGGTCACCCCCAAAGCCAATCCTTCCTTTGGCCTCCTCTCCTTCCAGTTCTCTGCTGCTAATGACTGGAACGAACTGCAAAAATCTCTGAAGCTGGAGACTCTTACCTCCCTCACTAGCTTTAAGCACCAGCTGTCAGAGCAGCTCACAGATCACTGCACCTGTACATAGCCGATCTGTAAATAGCCATTCCAATCTACCTCATCCCCATACTGTTATTTATTTATTTATCTTCCTCCTTTGAACCCCAGTATCTCTACTTGCACATTCATCTTCTGCACATCTATCACTCCAATGTTTAATGGTATATTGTAATTACTTCACCACCATGGCCTATTTATTGCCTTACCTCTCTTATCCTACCTCATTTGCACATGCTGTATATAGATTTTTCTACTGTATTATTCGATTGTGTGTTTGTTTATTCCATGTGTAACTCTGTGATGTTGTATGTGAGAACTTGTTCTCAACTAGCCTACCTAGTTAAATAAAGGTGAAAAAAAATAAAACATTTATGACCAAGCTTTAACTTCCTGACTGATGTCTTGAGATGTTGCTTCAATATATCCACGTAATTTTCCTCCCTCATGATGCCATCTATTTTGTGAAGTGCACCAGTCCCTCTTGCAGCAAAGCACCCCCACAACATGATGCTGCCCCCCCGTGCTTCACAGTTGGGATGGTGTTCTTCGGCTTGCAAGCCTCCCCCTTTTTCCTCCAAACATAACGATGGTCATTATGGCCAAACAGTTCTATTTTTGTTTCAGCAGACCAGAGGACATTTCTCCAAAAAGTACGATCTTTGTCCCCATGTGCAGTTGCAAACCATAGTCTGGCTTTTTTTATGGCGGGTTTGGATTAGTGGCTTCTTCCTTGCTGAGTGGCCTTTCAGGTTATGTCGATATAGGACTCATTGACTGTGGATATAGATACTTTTGTACCGGTTTCCTCTAGCATCTTCACAAGGTCCTTTGCTGTTGTTCTGGGATTGATTTGCACTTTCGCATCAAAGTACGTTCATCTCTAGGAGACAGAACGCATCTTCTTCCTGGGCGGTATGACGGTTGCGTTGTCCCATGGTGTTTATACTTGCGTACTATTGTTTGTACAGATGAACATGGTACCTTCAGGCATTTGGAAACTGCTCCCAAGGATGAACCAGACTTGTGGAGGTGTACCATTTTTTTCTGAGGTCTTTGCTGATTTCTTTTGATTTCCCGTTATGTCAAGCAAAGTGGCACTGAGCTTGAAGGTAGGCCTTGAAATACATCCACAGGTACACCTCCAATTGACTCAAATGATATCAATTAGCCTATCAGAAGCTTCTAAAGCCATGACATAATTTTCTGGAATTTTCCAAGCTGTTTAAAGGCACAGTCAACTTAGCGTATGTAAACTTCTGACCCACTGGAATTGTGATACAGTGAATTATAAGTGAAATAATCTGTCTGTAAACAATTGTTGGAAAAATGACTTGTGTCATGCACAAAGTAGATGTCCTAACCGACTTGCCAAAACTGTAGTTTGTTAACAAGAAATTTGTGGAGTGGTTGAAAACTAGTTTTAATGACTCCAACGTAAGTGTATGTAAACTTAACACTTCAACTGTAAATACCGCTTTGATGTCATACAAGCAAGCCAAATGTTCACTTCACATTTCGTCAACATAAAACTAATGTCATGTACAGTGTCAACGTTTATAATCGCTATGTTTGATGTACGGTTACAAGATGACAAAGCGTCATACCCTGGGTTGTTCTGAACAGAATGAGCCTATATTTGTCTATTGTTAAGAAAACAGACAAAGTGGCATGTGTAACTCCTTTCTATACGCACCAACATTATGATCTGTTTCTCTGAATTGCCCTGTGAAAGCCTAACATTGTAAGATCATATTTTATAACTTAGCTAGTCATGTTGGCAATAGAACAACCTTTCAAATGATGCCCACCTGACCCAGATTGTCATTTATAATGGACGTTTTTGGATTGCGTAAACAACAGTAATTGTGTGATGGCGGGGATGCAGGGCTGTGTTCCAAACAAAACAACTACAAGTGTTCTTGCTCTAGTTCCTCAACAAGTTAGTTAGGAAGTTAGTATAACAATGATCCAAGGTTTTACCAGCCCTGGTAGCACAATCGATATGCTGATAGAATTTAGGGAGTTTTGTTTTCAGATTAGCCTTGTTAAAATCCCCAGCTACGATGAATGCAGCCTCAGGGTGTGTGGTTTCCAGTTATTTTACTGAACGTATCCAGAGTATTTTCACATTTCGTTATCATACGTGGCAAATGTGTACAGTAAATGTAAAATTCACAGTGTAATCAACAGTGTAATGTTTGGAGTCGGTCTTGTGTTAGGTGAACTGTTGTGTCCTCAACTGGTCTAATAATATTCCCATAATCTCCAAACGGTTCCCTTTCAATTGCTACCATGCTTATGCATTAAAAGCAAGTTAAAAGAAGGTTTGCTGCAATTCTACACATTTTTCCATGGGGTGGAGAGAATATTTTGCAATTTTATAGCTAATTTCCTGCTATTCTATAGATTCTTCCAAGACTTATGCCATGTTAATATGATATCTGAGTGAGAGTGACGAACAAAGTCAATGGGGGCCCCCTGTAGGTCAGGGCACCTGGGCACATGCCCTGCGTGCCCGGTCGGTTATTTGACCATGATTACTACAAGTTTAGACAGCTGGGTAGACTAACTTACCAATACCAAAATAAATAGCTGTCAAGGGATAATTGAGTGACAGTCAGTGACTGACATAACAAGAGAAAAACTGCTGATGCACAATCACATTTTGAAATTGCTATTCTAATTCTCAACAGTAAGTTGAGACCCAGACTTAGTTCCTAAAAAATTATGTATTTCTTGCGGTCGGGGGTTGCTAATGTCTAGGGCCGGCCCTGACACGGGGTAATGTGTTTCAGCTCTAACAGGGTCAAACCATAGCCATGTGGCAGGTAGCCAGGAGAGAGGAGCAGGGAGCACTGCATATGAATAAATAAAGCCTTCTAGAGAGAGAGGAAGAGTGTGAGTTAGTGAGGAAGAGAAACAAGAGAGATAGTGAGGAGAAGAGAAAGAGAGAGAAAGACACAGAGAGTAAGCAATAGAGACAATGACAGATAGGGAGAAATAGAAAGAAATAGACGGAGAAAGACAGAAAGAGTGAGAGTGAGACAAATGATTAGAGGACAAATAAAAAATGGCTGCCATGAGCAATGTTCCAGAATTTGGGTTAAACAACATCCTGATGCTGAGTTGATATCATCAATTGTGTGAGAAATGGAACATGCACCACACCAAATGCTTTTTAGAGAGCTGAATATTTCCTTCTGCACCACAGAACAGGCAGTGTGGTTACACAGTAACAGTTTGTGAATCCTTGACCAGAGAAAGAGGAACCATTCCACTCTATCACAGTAGCCATTCCTCCTCGCAGCAGCCCCATGCTCTACATAGCTTATTCATTTCTCTCCTGGTGGCCCGCAAAGGATTCAGTCAAAAACAGTCATGAGGCATCAGACAAAAGTAATACATAACTTCAGGCTTTATCGCCTTGTGTGAGACTCCCCAGAACTTTGATTTATTTTGCTCCTCAAGTGGCTGTTCGTTCTGGAGCAGCCTTTGCTCGGGAATTACTTTTATTCATCATTGCCAATGTCTGGGGTAGGGATGTTCTCATTGCAGAAGAGCAGATTTCGGTTTCTTTCTAAAGCAATGCATTGGGCGGGGGCAAAATGAAAACATAGAGCTGTCCCATTTCAATGCATTAGGAGAAAAAGGAAACTGGATTGGGTGAGCCAAGCTCACATAATGATCACCCTTGTTTGAGACCTGCAGACTTGCATTTGCAAATGCCCCGACTTTAGCTAGCATGCTAACACAGCCATATGGCAAATATACAACATGGTTACATACATTTTTGTTAACATCGCCAAATATGCTCTGTGTGTTTGACAGCAGCCACACAGCACCATGTAAACACAGTTGGATAAACTAGCCCTTAACACTGATCTTAGGTCAGTGTTTGTATTTTCCCCTTTCCTCAAAGGTTACAATTCAAAGAGTGTAAGCTGACCCAGATCCTACATCAGTTCCTGAGGGCAACATCTAGCTGGAGTTATGTAAACACTACCAGGAAATGCCCACTTCCTCATTGAGTGTAGGAGTGCGTGTTGTGTACACACAGGCTCTGAACAGTATAGGGGCTATGTCACAAAGCAGCATCAATGAATTAGCCAGCTTTAACAACTTTATATATCTGATTATCTAGATTCTCTAAATGTCGCATATTCATATATTTTTATCCAACCTTTTATTCAACATTCATCTGGGAATTAAAATCCAGGTTCATGGACCCTGATGAAGCCAACTCCTGGACAAAAAAAACTGTATTTTTGGAGAGTCTCTATTCAAAGTTTATAAAAGTTAGATTGCTAACGTATTGATCCTATTGTGCAACATAGAAATACAACCCCTTTGGTCCCATTGGTGCAGAAATACAATCTTTGTCACAGCCCAGAGCACAACACACTCAGCACTGCACACTCTGGAGTCGACGCTGTGATCTTTAGCCAGGGGAGGATAATGTGCAGGAACAGAAAGAGACCACAAGAGCATCTAGCTGGATCAGATGAAAATGGACAATTCGGAAAAATGTACATCAGTTCTAAGGTGTTCAGTGGAACTCCAGAGTCTATTTGAAGTTTGTATACATGTTTGGTAGGAAACCTAATTGTACACTGGATACTTGTGTTCATGCAGGGTTCTGAAAACACAGGGACTGGACATAATACAGGAATGTACATATGTACATATTTTACTATATTCATTTTACTATGTGAGTTCAAATCCCAGGTGAAGAGATGTTGAATACTAATTACTGTATGAAGGAACATGCACAATGTAATCATGTATGTCAATGCGTGTCAAATATGTACATTTAAAACGTATGTTAAAAGCACTGTGACTAGTTTTAGGTAAGATAATAAAAAAAAATTAAAAATCTAGTTGAATGAACATATGAGGCAAATTGAGCAAACACATCATTTTAAGTTGACAGAATTTTTACCTACGTTTTTCTCATGTTGGAGCTAAGCTTGGACCAACTAAAAATGTCAAGTTCAGGTGACACTTTGACTGAAGAGTTGAGTAAAGAAAAAAAGGCTGTGGAATCAGTTACTTAATTACCTCGACAAACCGGTGCCCCCGCAAATTGACTCTATACCGGTACGCCCTGTATAGAGCCTCGCTATTGTGATTTTACTGCTACTCTTTAATTATTTGTTACTTTTATTTCTTATTTGATTAGGTATTTTTCTTAAAACTGCATTGTTGGTTAAGGGCTTGTAAGTAAGCATTTCACTGTAAGGTTGTTGTATTTGGTGCATTTTTAAATAGCGTGGTCACGCTGCAATATCTAGTATGAGAACTTTTATTACAGTGAGGATAGGAAAATATTGCCTGGCTACCCAGACTCCATCCTCCGGCAAAACTCTACGCCACACCTACAGACGTTAGTTTATTCTCCACAGTGAATCTGGATCTGAGTACCTCCCCGACCCTTCACTGAATGCAAACACATTCAGGACGGTGTGATTTGTTCAGAATTCAGTGGGTTGGGCTAGAGCCAGAACACACGTGGGTAAAGCGGCATTTGATACGCTGATTGGTTAGAGACAATCCAATAGCTGATTACTTTGTTTCGTACAACGCCCCTCGTCACCACAAACGACTTCAATGATCAGTCACAGACTAACGTACAGTGCATTCGGAAGTATTCAGACCCCTTGACTTTTTCCACATTTTGTTACGTTATAGCCTTATTCTAAAATGGTTTAAATAGTTTTTTCCCCTCATCAATTTACACACAATACCCCATAATGACAAAACAAAAACAGATTTTTTTTTACATTTTTGCAAATGTATAAAAAAATTAAAACAGAAATATCTTATTTACACAAGTATTCAGACCCTTTGCTATGAGACTCAAAATTAAGCTCAGGTGCATCCTGTTTCCATTGATCATCCTTGAGATGTTTCTACAACTTGATTGAAGTCCACCTGTGGTAAATTCAATTGATTGGATATGATTTGGAAAGGCACACACCTGTCTATATAAGGTTCCACAGTTAGTGCCAGTAAGAGCAAAAACCAAACCATGAGGTCGAAGGAATTGTCAGGGGAGAAGGGCCTTGGTCAGGGAGGTGACCAAAAACCCGATGACGTTTCACCTTTCAGGGGGCATGTGCTCAAAATATAAATTAAATACTTTCATAAATCATATCTCGAAATTCATAACATAATACCTTTTTGTTGTTGTTGCATATGCCTATTTATTTCTGCAACAACACACTCACTCATCATCACAAATTGTAAGCAAGCTAGTAAGAGTGCCACCTAAAGACGATTGACATCAGGAAAAGAGGGTGGTGTCACGCCCTGGCCATAGAGAGGTTTTGATTCTCTATTTTGGTTAGGCCAGGGTGTGACTAGGGTGTGACTAGGGTGGGCATTCTAGTTTCTTTATTTCTATGTTTTCTTTGTGTTTGGGAACCACACCCGGGTGTGGCAGCTGTCATTCGTTGTCTCTGATTGGGAACCATACTTAGGTAGCTATTTTTCCCACCTGTGTTGGTGGGAAGTTGACTTTGTTTAGGGCACATAGCCTTTGAGCTTCACGGTTTGTTTTTTGTAGTGTTTATTGTTTTGTTCGGCGTCATTTTGATTAAAATAAAGAAAATGTACGCTCACCACGCTGCACCTTGGTCCTCTCCTTTCAACAGCCGTGACAGAACTTCCCACCACCACCAAAGGACCAAGCAGCGTGGTAGAGAGGACTCCTAGACATGGGAAGAGATCCTGGATGGTAAGGGACCCTGGAGGCAGGCTGGGGTGTATCGCCGTCCAAGGGAGGAACTGGAGGCAGCTAAGGCGGAGCGGCAGCGTTATGAGGGAACACGGCTGGCAAGGAAGTGTGGCTGAGTCAGGTTGGAGACCTGAGCCAACTCCCCGTGCTTACCGTGGCGAGCATGTGACTGGTCAGGCCCCGTGCTATGGGGTGATGCGCACTGTGTCTCGGTTGAGTATTCACAGGCCGGTGTGCTCGGTGCCAGCGTCCCGCATTTGCCGGGTGGAAGTGGGCATCCAGCCAGAACCCGGGGCCTCCAGAAACGGTCTCCAGCCCGGAGCCTCCAGAGACGGTCTCCAGCCCGGAGCCTCCAGCGACAGCCTCCAGTCCGGGGCCCGCAGCGAGGGTGCCCAGTCTGGGGACCGCAGCAATAGTGCCCAGTCCGTGGCCCGCAGCGAGGGTGCCCAGTCCGGGGCCCGCAACGAGGGTCCCCGCACCAGAGGCGCTACCAAAGTGGGGGGAGCCAAAGGCAGAGGGGGGTCTACGTCCCGCACCAGAGCCGCCGCCGTAAAGGAGGCACACCCGGACCCTCCCCTTTAGAGTCAGGTTTTGCGGCCAGAGTCCGCACCTTGGGGGGGGGGGGGGGGGTACTGTCACGCCCTGGCCATAGACTGGTTTTTATTCTCTATTTTGGTTAGGCCAGGGTGTGACTAGGGTGGGCATTCTAGTTTCTTTATTTCTATGTTTTATTTTTCTTTGGCCGGGCGTGGTTCTCAATCAGAGGCAGCTGTCTATCGTTGTCTCTGATTGGGAACCATACTTAGGTAGCTCTTTTTCCCACCTGTGTTGGTGGGAAGTTGACTTTGTTTAGGGCACTTTGCCTTTAGCTTCACGGTTTGTTTTGTAGTGTTTATTATTTTGTTCGGTGTCATTTTGATTAAAATAAAGAAAATGTACGCTCACCACGCTGCACCTTGGTCCTCTCCTTTCAACAGCTGTGACAGGTGGGCTATCAGCTGATCATTGATGATGATAAATGATGTAAATCTGCTAGTTAGCTAGCTCCATTTCTTTTACTGATTGTGTTTGAGGCCTACCTCTATGTCTTTCTGCCTCTCTCTACTGTGTATCAGCCAACCAGACCGAATATTGATGATGGTGTAGGCTAAATCAAGTGTTATAAAGTGTTAATGAAGTGTAATGCTGCTGTGGCAGTATTGTTGATATTTAAACTAGGTAGCTAGCAAGCTACACACACTCGACCGGTAACTGCATCTCTCAAGCCATGTTCGTTTGGATACCAGGCGCAACTGGGCGCACACGAGCTCTGTAGGCTACAGGTTAGATCAACAGGTGGAACCAACGAACAGGGTGTGGGTGTGGCGAACTTGATGATGACATGCGGGCAGTCGGTTCCGAACAAAAATGACAAAAACAATATTTAAAAAAATGAATAATAATTATACCATCACCCAAAAGTACACTTTGGAGACTGGAATGGCAAAGGGGCATGTGCTTTGCACAGGTAGAGCTCTATCTCTGCACCTGCCTGCAACACAATACACTCTCCCCTAGGGTTAGCGACAAGGCCTAGCATCACCCAAACCACATGATAATTGCCGCTTCTGAATACCGCTTTGTTTTTAAATTATTATTACTTTTTTTTACTAGGCAAGTCAGTTAAGAACAAATTCTTATTTACAATGACGGCCTAGGAACAGTGGGTTAACTGCCTTGTTCAGGGGCAGAACGACAGATTTTTACCTTATCAGCTCAGGGATTTGATCTAGCAACCTTTCAGTTACTGGCTCAGTGCTCTAACCACTAGTCTACTTGCTGTTTGAGTCACCTACCTGCAAGCAAGACAGAAATAAATTCCCAAAATGTCACCTCTTCAGCTAGAAAGAATGCAGGTAGGTCTAAGTTCTAAACACGATCTCTCGTGATCTCATTACCCCAAAACATGTGCACTTGTTAGTGATAACATTTAAATTAACAAAAAGCATGATAAGACAAATTAACCTAGCGGAGCAACAAACAAATGTTCGGCGCCAAAACCAATTGAACGACTGTGTCAGAGTACAAACTTAGAAAATATTGTCTTTGTATTTAGAGTTCTCTGACATCGTCCTACATACTGTCATCGACAGCTAGCTGTTCAATGGTTTGGCCACAATGAGACACAGATAGAGACTTGACATGTCTTCCCTTGAACAAACACAGTGGTTTGCTGAATACAAAATATAACTTATATTCTCCCTTTAACTGAATAAATATGAAATCAATAATTAATCTCTTTATTGATTTATTTTATTGCTCGTGTCTGCACCTTGACATGTAAGCGGATTGGCTTCATGACGTCTGTATGGTTGCTCTGCTGTAGTTAAGGTAGCTCTGGAGAACCCAAGGCCATATAACCACATGTTCTCATTTGAACAATTGACCACAGCAGGGTCAATGTGTACAGTGGTCCCGACCCTCCGTCTAACCGTAAATACTCATCGCCAGGGCCGGCCCTACGGCTGTGATTAACTACACAGCGATACTTTGCCTAGCCACGCTAGTTTCACCCATCATATGGGTGCTAGTAAGCCGACAGCATTGTACGTAGTGCTAGGTATCAACAGCCAATCCAGTAGGGTCTGGAAGCTATGGTGAGCTTCGATTGGTTAATTGCGCCGCAATATTGCTGAGCATTTGTATAAAGTTCAGCTTTCCCCAACTTCAGTCCCGCCCTGTTCATGCTCTCTTGATCCTGCTCGCCTTCACCCAACGCTCCCCCGCCCACTCAGCGTCTCATCGCTTTCCCTCCATTGAAAATGAATGTTTCATCACATGACGTCGTCCCTAGTCAATATGGGTCGCTAGCATAGAGAATGATAAAGGACTCTTCTTTGTATATGTCCCTTTATGGCATCTGTGAGTGCACAGACTGTGTTATTGAGGTCATCTATGATTGGTAAACAAACTGAAAGGAGGCATACTGCCACCAGGAGTGTGTTTCTGAACAGGTATAAAGCCAAGGTTGGGGATTCAATGCCACCTGCAGTTATTGAATGTTTGCTCACGAGCATAATTCATTGGCTGATCCCTCCTGATGACCCAGATTTAATTACTTGAGCCTTCCTTAACCCATAGGAAGTCCCACCCAGTTGACTACTTCAAAATTGTGAAAGTCCTCAATGGCACTGCCCATGATGAAACAGGCTTCTATCTAGAAAATCCTCTATCTAGCCGCTAGCCACTAAGCCACAAACACAACCGCTTAGGGTCCCGTGGTCGCTAAGGGGCACCCCACCCCAATTAAAAAATGTTACTTACTGTTGAGAGTTAGAATACTAGAATACACAAGGTGCTATTTAAACATGTGGTTGTCCATCAGCACTTTTTCTCTTGTTATGTTATGTAAACATGTTATACATATATTTTTTATTTATTTATTTTATTGGTAAGTTAGTCTAGCCAGCTATCTAAACTTGTAGTAATCATGGTCGAATTATTGGCCGGGCACACAGAGCTCTTGTCCAGAGGTCCTGACTTCAAGGGGGCCCAAATAGATTTCGTTAGTCACTCATATCATATTAACATAGCATAAGTCATGACAAAATGTGTAGAATTGCAGCAAACTTGCTTTAAAACTTCAAAAGAAAATCTACGCCAAATGGCAAAAAATGTAGTATTGCAGGAAAAATTATTCTCCACCATCAAGTTGGGGCCACTAAAACATTTAGCCTTAGGGCCCCCAAAAGACTAGGACTGGCCCTGATCACTGCACACAATATTGTTTTGGAAAACTCAGAAACTCAACTTTCATATCATATTTTTACATTGTAAAAAATATTTTGGCTCAAAACTGTTACAAAAGAAATCGGTGGAAAAAACGGCCAAAAATAAGTGCATATTATGTATTTGTACATTTATTTTTCGATAATATTTAAGTGTTCAAGGTTTCCAATCACAATCAAATAACAATTGTTTCTAGATATGCGTTTCACAGTTGACCGAATCACCTCAGCTAATCAAAAGGGATGTGGAATGACTCATGAGAAGGCCTATAGTTACGGCTAATGTTAGCAGAGGCAATTGTAAGACAGGGCTTGTCCTGCAGTGCTGGTCAAATTCAGGCCATATCACAAATTTTACCCCAAGGATACTACTTGCTGAATGAAATGTGACTTTGGGCAGACAATGTCCTTCAGCTCAAATGTGTGCCTGATTTGCATTTAATTGTGTAAACATTTGCATGGCTGAGTAAACTCCTAATCTAATTTTGCTGTTCATGTCCATGCAAAATATCACTTTAGCTAACAACATCTATGAAATTTCACTGGGTGTTCTCTTCATGGAGGCTTTTTAAAACATGGGCCCTGTTCAAAAACCTAACACCCTCCTTATATTGGAGGTATTTAAAGAGGGCCTGTGGCAATAGATGAGATGAGAGGATAGATATGGATATACAGATGGAGAGGAGAGGGGAGGACACCTAGATGAGATGAGAGGATAGATATGGACATACAGATGGAGAGGAGAGGGGAGGACACCTAGATGAGATGAGAGGATAGATATGGGACATACAGATGGAGAGGAGAGGGGGGGACACCTAGAGGAGATGAGAGGATAGATACTGTATGGACATACAGATGGAGAGGAGAGGGGGGGACACCTAGAGGAGATGAGAGGATAGATATGGACATACAGATGGAGAGGAGAGGGGAGGACACCTAGATGAGATGAGAGGATAGATATGGACATACAGATGGAGAGGAGAGGGGAGGACACCTAGAGGAGATGAGAGGATAGATATGGGACATACAGATGGAGAGGAGAGGGGGGGACACCTAGAGGAGATGAGAGGATAGATACTGTATGGACATACAGATGGAGAGGAGAGGGGGGGACACCTAGAGGAGATGAGAGGATAGATACTGTATGACATACAGATGGAGAGGAGAGGGGAGGACACCTAGATGAGATGAGAGGATAGATATGGACATACAGATGGAGAGGAGAGGGGAGGACACCTAGATGAGATGAGAGGATAGATATGGATATACAGATGGAGAGGAGAGGGGAGGACACCTAGATGAGATGAGAGGATAGATATGGACATACAGATGGAGAGGAGAGGGGAGGACACCTAGATGAGATGAGAGGATAGATATGGACATACAGATGGAGAGGAGAGGGGAGGACACCTAGATGAGATGAGAGGATAGATATGGACATACAGATGGAGAGGAGAGGGGAGGGGAGGACACCTAGATGAGATGAGAGGATAGATATGGACATACAGATGGAGAGGAGAGGGGAGGACACCTAGATGAGATGAGAGGATAGATATGGACATACAGATGGAGAGGAGAGGGGAGGACACCTAGATGAGATGAGAGGATAGATATGGACATACAGATGGAGAGGAGAGGGGAGGACACCTAGATGAGATGAGAGGATAGATATGGACATACAGATGGAGAGGAGAGGGGAGGACACCTAGATGAGATGAGAGGATAGATATGGACATACAGATGGAGAGGAGAGGGGAGGACACCTAGATGAGATGAGAGGATAGATATGGACATACAGATGGAGAGGAGAGGGGAGGACACCTAGATGAGATGAGAGGATAGATATGGACATACAGATGGAGAGGAGAGGGGAGGACACCTAGATGAGATGAGAGGATAGATATGGACATACAGATGGAGAGGAGAGGGGAGGACACCTAGATGAGATGAGAGGATAGATATGGACATACAGATGGAGAGGAGAGGGGAGGACACCTAGATGAGATGAGAGGATAGATATGGACATACAGATGGAGAGGAGAGGGGAGGACACCTAGATGAGATGAGAGGATAGATATGGACATACAGATGGAGAGGAGAGGGGAGGACACCTAGATGAGATGAGAGGATAGATATGGACATACAGATGGAGAGGAGAGGGGAGGACACCTAGATGAGATGAGAGGATAGATATGGACATACAGATGGAGAGGAGAGGGGAGGACACCTAGATGAGATGAGAGGATAGATATGGACATACAGATGGAGAGGAGAGGGGAGGACACCTAGATGAGATGAGAGGATAGATATGGACATACAGATGGAGAGGAGAGGGGAGGACACCTAGATGAGATGAGAGGATAGATATGGACATACAGATGGAGAGGAGAGGGGAGGACACCTAGATGAGATGAGAGGATTCTGGAGCATAGATGGAAAATATGATTGAAAGGTTGGATGGAGGCTAGAGAAGCCTGCCAACACTAAGGAAGAGAACAGTTTGAGAGAAGAGAGAGAGGATAGGGAAGTAGGGAGGAAGAGAGGACACAGAAGAGGAGGAGAGGAGGGCAGGAAACCTTAGAAGTCATGAAACATTCAGGCTTTTACGGCTGTTTGTCTTCATCTCTAGTTCATCTCGAAGGCAATTAATGGCCAGTACATAATGCATGAATTCACTGTCTTGAGTCCTCATCTAGCGCTTCAAATAAAAGGACTTTACAGACTCCATTGACCAGTAAATAAAACAGATATGCCGCACTGTACCAGTACTCACCTAACTTTTCACAAGCTTGTCATTGTAGGAGAGATCTTACAAGACCCCGGTGCTGTGACGCACATAACCCAATTAATTAATTAAGATCATATCATTATGATAATAATACATATTTTAATAGTTTATCCACTGTATAATGGTCTGTACTTTTCATAAAAAAAGGTTTCACCCAAAAAGCGTATAAAACGGTTAGCCCGGTCGTGCAATCTGATGGGCCATGAGGTGTCCATAGGCCTGCAGGGTTTTTGTTCAGGTACTAAATCAGCCAGCACTCAAATAATAGAATGCAACAAATGGATTGAGCGTCTATTTCAATCAGAACCGAACTGTATATTTCCGATCAAACTTTAATCACCTGCTGATCCAGGCAGCAGGTTTCTGCCAAAAGACATTTTGTATATAAATGTCTCCGGACGTCTGCTGAAAGCTGCAGGTCAGTAAAAGTTGGGAGGCTGGGCGGGTAATTAATTGAAGGGCAATAATGTTTTTCATATATTCTGTAGTGCGGAGGTCCTGCCAGTCAGGTCCATATCTTATTCATCTCCAGTGTTGAGGCTGAGAAAACGAACCCCCATCAACACATCACCTCAAACACTTGGTGTTTGGTGTAAAGCTTGCGGTGTTAAGCTGGTGTAAAGTGACGTAAAGCTTCCCGCTATTGTACACTGGAGCAGTGGAAATGCGTTCTCTGGAGTGATGAATCACGGTTTACCATCTGCCAGTCCGACCCACGAATCTGGGTTTTGCAGATACGCTACCTGCACCAATGCATAGTGCCAACTGTAAAGTTTGGTGGAAGAGGAATAATGGTCTGGGGCTGATTTTTGGCCCTTTAATTCCAATGAGAGGAAATCTTAACGCTACAGCATACAATGACATTCTAGGTGATTCTGTGCTTCCAACTTTGTTTGGGGAAGTTTGGGGAAGCTTTGTTTGGGGAAGCTTCCAACAGTTTGGGGAAGTACCTTTCCTGTTTCAGCATGACAATGCCACCGTGCACAAAGCGAGAAGCATTCAAAAATGGTTTGCCGAGATCGGTGAGGAAGAACTTGACTGGCCTGCACAGAGCCCTGACCTCAGTCCCTTTGAACACCTTTGGGATGAATTGGAATGCCAACTGCGAGCCAGGCCTAACCGCTCAACATCAGTGCCCGACCACAGTAATGTTCTTGTAGCTGAATGGAAAGAAGTTCCCGCAGCAATGTTCCAACATCTAATGGAAAACCTTCCCAGAAGAGTGGATGGAGGCTGTTATAGCATCAAAGGAGGGACCAACTCCATAGTAATGCCCATGATGTTGGAATGAGACGTTCAACGAGCAGGTGTCCACATACCTTTGGCCATATAGTGTATCTTTACTTTTACTCAAGTATGACAATTGGGTTCTTTTTCCACCACTGTTCTTGGCTGTATTTTTGTCCTCTGTGCTGTAAAGTCTAACACTATGCAAACATACCCATCCCACAACAGGACTTTCAGAGAGAGAGAGAGAGCAGAGCTGTATTGCTTGGCTCTACATGAAGAACTGAGGCCGTACAGGAGGTGAATGAGAGGAGGACATCAAGGACCCACCTGAATACATCAAGGTAAAGAACAGTATCACCTCTAATTGTTAACCAGTCCCTGGTCATAATGTAGTCTACTCTATACAATCTGTTTACTTAAGGACAGGTTGACTGAAATGGGACATCACGGCACGCTTCAGTTGATCACGCACTAGATGGCGTTGTTGTATTATAGAAGAAAACGTTGCTACACTGCTACCTCTCCTACAGACCACCACATTAAACTGTTGGTAGATGTTGCCCTGGCTTCATGCACAGATTTAGGATCAGCTAACCATCCCCCAATCTTAACCATAACCATAGGAGGTAGAAATGTAAATCTGACCTTAGATCAGTGAAGAAGTACAACTCCGTCCTACTACGATACGCTTTCAATAATTTCTCTAACAGACCAGCATTTCTCTGATGGACGCTCAACATTCTTAATCACATGTTAATGCAGCAGCAGGAATGAATAGAGCGCCATTAGCCCAGCTGAATCAGGTGACGTCATTATTAATCAGAACAGATAGCATCATCACATGCTTCTCATCTAATGGTCTTTAGACTAACCTGTACACCCCGCACATTGACTCGATACCGGTACCACCTGTATATAGCCTCGTTATTGTTTAGTCATTTTCTTGTGTTACTTTTAGATTATAATTTTTTTCCCACTTTAGTCTATTTAGTAAATATTTTATTAACTCTATTTCTTGAACTGCATTGTTGGTTAAGGGCTTGTAAGCATTTCACGGTAAGGTCTACACTTGTTGTATTCGGCACATTTGACAAATCCAATTTGATGTGATTTGATTTGAGACAGACGCATCCCCTCCACAACATCTGACTGACTGAATGGCAGTGTCATGTCCTAATTGGAAATTACATTACATCTTATTTGCAGTTGTGCGAATTAGCTTGTAGATTGGAGAAATTAGACCTGAAGAGTGATGTGTGTTTTTCCAGTCACTCCTCTCACAAGCCACTCTAATCTGTTAGGAAGATGAAACTCCCTGTTCAGTTTTAATTAAACTTGTAGCTAAACTTGTAATGCAATGACATTTAGATATTAGAATATAACTAATTATGTTCTATTTCATAACGTAGTAAAATACGAGGTGTTTGGTGGCCCCATCATCATAGGAGTTTGGTGAATGAGATGACTGTGTCTCTTCTCACCCTGCAGAGGGCAGACAAGTCCTTCACAAAGAATTTACGGAGCCAAATGAATCACAATATCTAGATCCATGCTAACATACTGTACACACACTGTTTCCATCTAAGGAATTTAGCACAATGTGACTGGTGAATTTGTTTACCAGCACTTTAGAGCATGGGAATATTTAAATAATTTGAGCACATTCTGTATTTGTTGGTCATCTGTATTCAGCAGCAACAGTATCCTGATTTAAATTCAGATAATGTCTCACCTCCTTAACCATGAACTACGACCTGAACTGAGATGGGGAACAGTAAAATAATACAATAAAACAATATTATGATTCTATTTCCAATTAGCGACTGGCGTCACTGCTGTTGCACCCGGGTTAAGGGCTGCTGTAGCCACCTCACCTTTCCTGGCCCCTCCTCTCCACAACACTAAATATTAATTATTCAGCTACAATTAGCAAGATGTCAATAGTAATTGTCAGCAGTACACTGCTCCTCTGACATTCAAACGGCATAATTGTGAAACCGTGCTTACGCCTCGCACATGCTAATCTCACCCGGTTTTAATCAAGGCAAGCTACTGTGTACACAGACACAAAGAAACAAGCACTCACACACACTTGTTTTTCTATCCTCGTGGGGGCATAAAATTGATTTCCATTCAAAATCCTATTTTCCATAACGTCTAAACCTTAACCCCTAAACCTAACCCCTAACTCTAATTCTAACCCTAACATTCATTTTAACCCTAAACCTAACCCCTAAGCTTGGGATGTGGGAAATGTCCCCACGAGGGAGAATTTTCTTTGTTTTACTATCCTTGTGGGGACTTTTGGGGATTTACACACACACACACACACACACACACACACACACACACACACACACACACACACACACACACACACACACACACACACACACACACACACACACACACACACCACAACACACAGACAGACAGACAGACAGACAGACAGACAGACAGACAGACAGACAGACAGACAGACAGACAGACAGACAGACAGACAGACAGACAGACAGACAGACAGACAGACAGACAGACAGACAGACAGACAGACAGACAGACAGACAACGCATGCCCGCCCACACTGCATTTATGAGAGAACAAGCAGATCTACAGTATTAGATGAAAGATAGAAAAAATGTAACATTATCTAACAGGGAAATAATCCAAGGAAACATTTCCTGCTGCATTATTTCTTCTGTGGTATTTACTGGCAGTTCCACCCCTACCCACTTCTTCTGCAGTTTACGGGCAGATCCAGCCCTCTCTCTCGCTCTCTCTCTCTCTCTCTCCCTCTCTCTGGCTGATGTCTACCATTCATCCCCATTAGTGATCCTGTGTCTTCTCCTCACCCCTAATTCCTTTACATTGGCCTAAGTGACTGTTACTTACCTGCCTCTGTCGTCCCATGGTCCATAATTCCCTTCCATTGGCCTAACTGTTATTTACTGAGCTGGAAGCCTGGGCCTGCTCTGTGGTTTTCCTCATCATGTTCTGAATGATAAGGATGGGGTTAGTGTCTGCTACTGAGAGACATTGGTTTGATAAGACTATGGAACTATGTACTTGAATTATGCCTTTTGTACACAGACTTTACACTTACACATGCACAGTTGTGTTTGAGTTTCCACTGAATGTGCCTCTGTGTGTGCAACACAGCCAACAGTATGATGTATGATGACCTCTGCGTATTTACATGTCACTATTCCATTTCATGGTAAGCCTCTGTGTATTTATAAACCAGCTCTATTTATCTCCTCACCTCAATCGATCTCTGTCTGTTAAGGTAGTCCAGAATAGGGGCTCATTTGTTCTACTTTGTCCCTCTGTCATGAACAACAGCCTCATCTCCTGTGGTTTGATGCCTCAGCAGGCAACATACTGGAGCCTCCACGTTCCTGGCAGACAACCATCAACAACATTATAGTGAAAACACTTTTTCCCATTTCGGTCACATGTTTTAGAAGTGTTTGAAATAGATAAGCATTAAAATATCAATAATAAAAGGTTTACTTTGACAATATAGATTCACCATATAAATTGATATTGAACGTCTTTGTAAACCATTTTGAAACGATGTTCATAGACTCAGCACTGAGACCCAGTATACAATATTGCCTGTGAACATCTCTGTTACTCTGAGTGATTTGCTAGGTGGTGTGCTGGTTTGATTTATTTAAGATTTAATTCAAATTTTTTCAGGACACCCCCCCCATCCCCTCTTACCCCTCCTCCATCCCTCATCGGCCCACTCCCCTTTGGCCGACACCTGGAAATGTCCCACACTCCAAAAACATGATCTGCATTCAATATGGGTTTTGTATTTGGTTGAAAACTCCGGGGCTGGACTTGGAAAGACTAACCTTGGACTAAGAGGAAGGAAATGGCAGATGGATTTGTGGTGAAGTTATTAAACGACTAGAGGAGAGATATGTGTTTATAAAGTGTCCGCTTTAAATGTGTGTGAAACATATGACATATGTATGAGAGGAGCGGTATGGAAATTATGGAACACATTTTCCCTTTCTTTATTTGTGGTTTCTTCTCTCATCTCTTCTTCTGGCGATTCCCTGTCATTATTCCTGTCCCTGTCTTATCTGTGTAGGTTAAGAGTTTGAGAAATGGAGTTGGATTTCTCAGTGATGTCTATTTAATCTCCTTTTGATTCATTTGTTTATCAGGCCTGTAACAAAACCTCCACATGCTTGGTTAGTCAAATTATCGAACCTCTGCGTTCCTCAGAGGACAACACTGAGCAGCCAACCTGTATTAACATGCCAGAAAATTACATCCAAGCCCAGTGATCAATACTGATTATCTTCTCCATATAACTGAAGTGGTGACGATGTGGGATAGAGAATACATAAACTACAAGCTGGAATGTAACATATGCTGTATTTACACAATTCTAAATAATGCTTTAGTGCTTTGGCCAACTAGGATCATCATACAGCGTAACACACACACACACACACACACACACACACACACACACACACACACACACACACACACACACACACACACACACACACACACACACACACACACACACACACACACACACACACACACACACACACACACACACACACACACACACACACACACACACACACACACACACACACACACTGGGTGGTGGAGGAGTATTGATGGTGGTGATAAAGAGATGTAATAATGTCATAAAGAGAGAGGAGACAAGGTGCTGTAAGTGGAAATAGGCTAGACAGTGTTACCCGTAATCCGAGCAGTGGGGTGAAGAACTACATGGGATGGCAGGTGTGTGAGTGTTGTTGTTTGTGTGTGTGAGTGAGTGAGAGAGAGAGAGGACGTGGTGGATAAAGGGTGGAGGTTGTGAAGCCTAAGGAGGAGAGGAGGATGGAGAGAACAGGAGGAGGAGGAGTGGGACTAGAGGTCACCTCTGAAGGGGACAGGGCCTTTGTAGACTGATTACAAACTGTATGTCTCAATTTATCACGACAGCACCATGAACTTTAATTCAGCTGTGGGGTAACTTCAGTGTCATGGGATGGAATATAAAGCTCCCATGGGTTAACGTTGTCTCCCTCAAAATATATCATGTAGAGAACAAAATGTTGAGGCCGAATAAAAACGTACCACGATGTACTGATGTTTCCCTTACATATAGTGGAACTCTCAATAGCTCCTTCTCTTCATCTTCTCCATCTCTCCATCACTCCTTCTCTCCATCCTGTGGTGTGATAGGTTGGGTTTCAGCTCATTGTGTTGAGAGTCTGGCTTTGGACCTGTTCCGCTGCGGCCATTCAGTATTATTTCTTTGTAAAGTTCCATTTCCTCCCTGAGATCCAAGAGTGTCAAGACCCTGGCACTGGAGAGACGTCTTCTTTAAAGACATATTATATAAGAACATGATCCACTTGTCCAATATGGCTTCATGGAAGAGGGTTTGCACTTAACATATCCGGCTCATGTAACCTTCTATAATGCTCTTTATTTCATATTGAATGCAAGACAAATAGTTTTAAAGGTTGAGAGTTTGAGGTGGACATAACGCATTATCACATTTGAAATGTGAACTAACGAGAATCATAATCATTATGGGTGTAATGGTTCACCAAACCCACGGTATTGCGGTTTTGGGGTCACGGTTCGGTTTCAGTACAGTGGGGAAATGAAATAGAAACTGTTCGGTATTCATGATTCCATATGATCATGAGTAATACAGTGGGGCAAAAAAGTATTTAGTCAGCCACCAATTGTGCAAGTTCTCCCACTTAAAAATATGAGAGAGGCCTGTAATTTTCATCATAGGTACACTTCAACTATGACAGACAAAATGAGGAAAGAAAATCCAGAAAATCACATTGTAGGATTTTTAATGAATTTATTTGCAAATTATGGTGGAAAATAAGTATTTGGTCACCTACAAACAAGCAAGATTTCTGGCTCTCACAGACCTGTAACTTCTTCTTTAAGAGGCTCCTCTGTCCTCCACTTGTTACCTGTATTAATGGCACCTGTTTGAACTTGTTATCAGTATAAAAGACACCTGTCCACAACCTCAAACAGTCACACTCCAAACTCCACTATTGCCAAGACCAAAGAGCTGTCAAAGGACACCAGAAACAAAATTCTAGACCTGCACCAGGCTGGGAAGACTGAATCTGCCATAGGTAAGCAGCTTGGTTTGAAGAAATCAACTGTGGGAGCAATTATTAGGAAATGGAAGACATACAAGACCACTGATAATCTCCCTCGATCTGGGGCTCCACGCAAGATCTCACCCCGTGGGCTCAAAATGATCACAAGAACGGTGAGCAAAAATCCCAGAACCACACGGGGGAACCTAGTGAATGACCTGCAGAGAGCTGGGACCAAAGTAACAAAGCCTACCATCAGTAACACACTACGCCGCCAGGGACTCAAATCCTGCAGTGCCAGACGTGTCCCCCTGCTTAAGCCAGTACATGTCCAGGCCCGTCTGAAGTTTGCTAGAGAGCATTTGGATGATCCAGAAGAAGATTGGGAGAATGTCATATGGTCAGATGAAACCAAAATATAACTTTTTGGTAAAAACTCAACTCGTCGTGTTTGGAGGACAAAGAATGCTGAGTTGCATCCAAAGAACACCATATCTACTGTGAAGCATGGGGGTGGAAACATCATGCTTTGGGGCTGTTTTTCTGCAAAGGGACCAGGACGACTGATCCGTGTAAAGGAAAGAATGAATGGGGCCATGTATCGTGAGATTTTGAGTGAAAACCTCCTTCCATCAGCAAGGGCATTGAAGATGAAACGTGGCTGGGTCTTTCAGCATGACAATGATCCCAAACACACCGCCCGGGCAACGAAGGAGCGGCTTCGTAAGAAGCATTTCAAGGTCCTGGAGTGGCCTAGCCAGTCTCCAGATCTCAACCCCATAGAAAATCTTTGGAGGGAGTTGAAAGTCCGTGTTGCCCAGCAACAGCCCCAAAACATCACTGCTCTAGAGGAGATCTGCATGGAGGAATGGGCCAAAATACCAGCAACAGTGTGTGAAAACCTTGTGAAGACTTACAGAAAACGTTTGACCTCTGTCATTGCCAACAAAGGGTATATAACAAAGTATTGAGATAAACTTTTGTTATTGACCAAATACTTATTTTCCACCATAATTTGCAAATAAATTCATAAAAAATCCTACAATGTGATTTTCTGGATTTTTTCTTCTCATTTTGTCTGTCATAGTTGAAGTGTACCTATGATGAAAATTACAGGCCTCTCTCATCTTTTTAAGTGGGAGAACTTGCACAATTGGTGGCTGACTAAATACTTTTTTGCCCCACTGTATAATCCCTGATGAGAGTCCAACCAGGAATAACAACACTTTGTATTTTCTTCAATGAAAACACACAGTTACTCATCACCAACACTAAGATAAAGTGCAATATGCTCGTGCAGTCAATATTTAACATGGCTCAGACCTGTATAGACCTATTCTACCATGCTTTCTTACGAAGAGAATAATATGCACACTTGTGTGACTCTCATGAAGGGGGCGTGTCTGTAGCACTGCACTTCTAATTTCCCACTCCAGGGTAATGTGATGGACTGTCACTGTGAAGTAGCTCTCTGTAGCCCTGCTGGTCCATCCATCTGCAGTAAGCGCAACTCAGGGTGCATTGGCCAATTCATTGACATCTTCGGCTTTAGCTTGCTTAGAGCGGGTACTTCGTGTTAGCTGTAATGGGTGCTCGAGGGTGACGTTCGTAATGTTGCTCGAGCATTTCCACGAGGTGCTGACACCCACTATTCTTCTCAACCACTGAGAATGGGCGCATATCCGCGGCTATAAACATACCTATCGCACTTGTAATTTATTTGGCCCAGTCAGAATCAGCTGCAAAGGACTGCTTGACTGCAGAAGGGAAAAGAAGTCATGTTGTTTTTTTGCGTTTCCGTCTTGTTCCGGTGGCAGGAATACTGGGGTGATGTCTGTGTAAACGTGTCAACATGTTTGAGGTGTTGTTGCTGCATAGGCTATTCTCGTTAAACAGTGGCGATATACCCTCTCTGTCCATCGCCGTTAATCTAACGATGACGGAGAATCCTCCTGGTTTATCGACCCCACCACTCGCCACTGTACAGAACTATACAGAACTAGTTCCCGGCTGCACCTCACAAAAGGACAGTTTGAAATGCGCCAAATTTGATTTGAATTTTGATTACAACATGTGCATAGGCTCTTGTTGTTTTAATGGAATAGCCTGAAATGTTTTACTCAACAGGCATACCAAGCATAGAAAGCAGCTTGTTTTTCTTTGTTCTATATTTATTTGATGTATTCATTCAGGTTCACAGTGCGGACCGAACTGAGGTCTCCGTAGGAACGGTTTGGTATGAATACTTGTACCATAACACCCCTAGTACACACACCCTACTTTGCACTCACTCCTCTTCTGGAAGTTCATAATCAGATAAGTAACCCTTGGAAAACAACTTAAATCAAAGGCTTGGCCATGTGTGCTGTTCTAGAGAACCCAGCTCTCCTCTAAATGGACAGATGTCTTTTCCACTGTGAGACACAGAGAGGAACAACAACAGGGGAAGAGGGGCATTGGGGCTCATTCATGTCTGCATTAGCAGAGGGCAGAGAAGAGGATAGGAGGAGACCGAACAGGAGGGATACTCTGAAATGAAGTGTTCTTCTGAAACAGACAGAAAAGCTCCATGAGGAAAACCCAAACTCAAACATGTTGTGCAGAAAGGATGTGTATGTTCATGTTCAGATGAAAGAGAAGAGCAGATATGAGTGGTACATAAGTGAAGAGGAGAAGAGAGGAGATAGTTAGCTGGGTAGAAGAATGGGCCAGGAATAATGGAGAAGAGGAACAGAGTGGTTTAAAAACAGAGAAGATGAGAGAGGAAAAGAGAGAAGGATAGGATGGGGGAGGGCCCGCACCTCAGCCCAGCTCCTGGAGTTTGGCTTGTCGCCTTCTCCGCTGGTGGCTTCCAACATCAGCAGTCTTCCTCTCTCTCTTTCTCTCTTTCTCTCTCTTTCTCTCTCTTTCTCTCTCTCTCTCTCTCTCTCTCTCTCTCTCTCTCTCTCTCTCTCTCTCTTTCCTTCTCTCCTTCTTCCCACTGGGAGGGGCAGGTGCCAGGATGTGGTATATAGCGTGACGGGAGAGTGAGAGCCCCCCTTAGAAAGACCAGAACCGGTTTCTGGGGTGGAGAGTGTGAAGTCTCAGCATGCTGGGCTTGAATAGTCCTGAACACTGGATTAAGTTCTACACACACACACACACACACACACACACACACACACACACACACACACACACACACACACACACACACACACACACACACACACACACACACACACACACACACACACACACACACACACACACACACACACACACACACACACACACACACACACACACACACACACACACACACACACACACACACACACACACACACACACACACACACACACACACACACACACACACAGACAGTTTGGCTGTGTGCCCTGTGTCTTGCCACCCATTCTGTAAGAGGAGATTTAGGAAAACCTCTTGCTGGGTTACAGTGGTAATTCTGAAATCTCTTGTGCTCCCCTCTACTTACATGTTCCATGAGCTGGTAGGACTTTTATTTGTGTGTGTGTGTGTTCAATGCATTACTGTCGTATAGTTCATGTGTGTGCATTGGCATTCTACATCTCAGAAAGTGTCAGTGTTAGTTTGTTTCATGTTCCATGTTCATCATTAGAACATGCAGGAGATCAGATGCCATCACCTGTAGCCGTACTGCCTGCAGTATATCTGGATTTGTCTTACAGAACACTACAAGGTTCATGTCTTTCCCATCTGTGTGTTAGCATGATGCTCTGAGGACCACACCTTTTCTTTAAACTGTACTGAGGACAACATTTCATGTTAATACCTAATGGTCAGAGTCAGAGATACATCCAGATAATTATATAATCACATTGCACAAGGCGTAAGCCCTAATCGCCAGGCGCCAGATTTATATGACAGTGGTGGGGAAATCCTGTGTGGTTCAATGACCGTACTGATGAACATGGGAGAAGAGGGACAGCCCTGGGTCGTCCCGTCATGACTTCGGCATGTCTTGCTTATGTAAGGGAACCGCCACAGAGTAGCCAGTGGGCGTAATGTGGGCACTGTGGGCATTAACAGTAAGCAGATGTGCATGGTGGAAAAACACTGTGTGTCAGTTAAAGTCAGGATATCATTTGATGCTTAGGCATGACTGTCAATTCATCTTGCTTATAGTCACATGTTGAGTCCTCAAAATGAGCATGGCTGTTTGTCATTTCATCGCTGAAGATTACAGGCCTCACTCTTGTCAACGACTCACAGAAGTCTCAGACTGTGGTAGCTCTTTATCCAGGACCATTCCCTCTCAGTCTTAAGTGTACAACAGGGTTACGTTAGGAGTGTCCTCACTGGTGCAACATGAAACAACTCTTAACCAAGTGGGATGGACAACATTGGTCAATGGCCTGTCCTCCATACAGAAGCCAAGGTGGGTTAAGTCAAGTAGGTAAAGGAGTGGATCATCCAGTGGATGAGAGGGGCTAGCCTGTGTGACTGGAGAGTTAATGGAAACCAAATGTCAGCCTTAGCTGAAGGCCCTAATATCTCCCCCTCTGAGATCGGGCAAACATTAACACCTCATCATGCAGTGTTAATGTGGCTCAAATGGAATTACTAACACGGAGACACGAAGACAGGCAGGCTAACAGCAGCCATGGTACTCAGGCCTGGGTTAGTATACTGTGTGTAGGGACAGGAGTTGGTCCTGGTCATATGACTAAGGCCCAGAGTTATTTCCGGTCAACTCACATTGTCAGTAAAAACCTGGAACTAGGCAGGATGTTCAACAAGTAAATATAGGCCTTGCACTCTATACAACAGAGTAAGATTCTCTTGACCTTTCTTGACCTCCGTTGAAATACTGACCCGATTCACTTTATGTTGGTATTGCCACTGACAGGCTTATCATAACATGTCACAGTGCAATATTTCCTAACAGCTATTAGGAATAAAAAGATTATGAATGGGAATCAATTCCATAATTCTGTATCTAATATAACTAAAGCGAGCGACCACAATATATCTCTTTGAGGTAAGGTTTATTTTATTAATGAAAATAAGTTTTATTACTGCAGGCTACTCTGGCCAATGCCTGTGAGCATACACGCACATGGACAATTCTCAAGGGATGTGTCATGAGCAGCTTAACAGCTGACCTTTGACCCCTTCAATCACAGCCAGTCAGGACTGAGAAAAGAGAGAGGGTCACTGGTAAAGCAACACTGAATCAGTTTCCTCTGGATTCAAAACATGCCCAGATCCCTTAACCACAATCTCTGCATCAGATTGGGAAATGTTTCAAAGAAACAGGGAACCAGTTCAAGGGTCAAAGGTTGAGTCTAGAGAAGAAGAGGACTATTTATTAGTGAAATAATCATTGTCTCTGTCGGCTACACCTCTTACAGGTCTTATTTGAAAAGGAGATTGTTGTCAATAACCCACCAGGGAAAATAAAGGGATACACTGTACATTAGTCATACGTGTTTTATATACGTATGATTGTTTGTAGCAGTGTGGTTATAAATGACCGGTTCTTAGCATACATTTGAGCACACACCCATCCATAACCAGCATGACGAATAGATATCTGCTCATATTTCACCCAACAGGGAGACATAGAGAACAGCTCACGCTATCCCTGTAATAGCAAATGTGAATGATGGTGTTGAAATGTTGCCTGTTGGCTAGAGAATATGAGTTATGAAGGCCTGGAAGTCTCTCCTCACTCCAGGGAAGTGGAGGGATTCAGGAATACTTTGACATCCATGAAATTGGCCGCTGTAACAGTCATTTCAATGGATGAATGAGGGGAGGAAGATGTTAAATGGGAGTTTCTGTTCTGTGGGCCTGTGAAGACTGCGTGTTGCTTCGATTGCTTGTACGAGAGCATGTCGAGAGTTGAGATGTTTGTAACATAGGTATACAGTATGTTTGTGACACAGGTCCTTGTTTACCCAGCTGTGCAATATTTTGTGCCGCAGTTCTCAGGCAAAGTCTTGACTAGAACAATTGTCCTGTACAATGTAGTTTACTCAATTTACTTTGTTATAGGAGTAGGGCAGTGCCATTATCTACCTTCAAAATGTACTTGATCACAGAATGATACTATGGCAATATCTGCCTATGATGTGATTGGTTACAGTTTGAGTCTGTGACATTATCTACCTGTATAGGGTGAGAGTGTGATGTTATCTAATGTAATGTGTTCCAGAAAAAGACAGTGAGATTCCTGAGGCTTGTCACCTGCTGGTGCAGTGTGTTGTGTTACTGTCTTAGACAGGGACAGGAAGAAGATATCATCTCTCTATCTCACTGTGGGGTGCCCTTTCTGTCTTAACACCCATGGAGAGAAGATCCCTCTTAGTGTTACAGTGCACCATAGATGCCATGACTAACAGTAAATACACTGCTTCCTAAACACTTGTAAGGTGTCGGAGGGAGGCAGGGAGGGAGAGAGGGAGGGAGAGAGGGAGATGATTCAATTGAGATGATTTGGGATGAGTTGGACCGCAGAGTAAAGGAAAAGCAGCCAACAAGTGCTCAGCATATGTGGGAACTCCTTCCGGTTGGAAAATAATTCCTGGTGAAGCTTGTTGAGAGAATGCCAAGAGGGTTCAAAGCTGTCATCAAGGCTGTTTGAAGAATCTCAAATATAAAATATATTTTGATTTGTTTAACACTTTTTTGGTTGCTACAAGATTCCATATGTGTTATTGCTAAAAATAAAGAAAAACCCTTGAATGAGTAGGTGTTCTAAAACTTTTGACCGGTAGTGTATGTATACAGTAATGTCGTTATTCTAGAATGTTCCCAACACATTTACAAATATTAATTTATAGCAGGTATTCTCAAACTGGGGTACGGGGGTGTGCACAATGCCGTCGGGTGTACACTAAATAAAAATGTGATTCACATTTAACAAAAAATTGATATTTTTTCTTCACATTTTCAAACATTCCATTTATATTTTCCAACGGGCTATACGTTTGCGTGAGGTTTTTTTCTCGCCTGAGTAGCCTCATTTCACTGCCAAAAATTAAATTAAACCATCTAGTGTTCAGCGAAATAACAACACAATGTCAAATACAGGTAGCCTAGTCAAATAATTAACATCCAATCACATTAACCATTACTCTCTTGCGGGATTTCCATTAATGGTCCGTATGTAGCCAAACGCAGCTGCTGCTCATTCCGTTTGCTCGAAAATTGATAAATGGTTAAAAAAAGTAAGGCCCGCCTCCATAGGGACATATGCCAGCTCTATTGGTAGTACTGCTACTACCAGTAGTACTACACCTGCACCTGTCGACGACACAAGTTGTTCTGCTTCTACGAGCACATCCAATGCTAGCATCAGTAACTCTACATTTGTTGATAGGCCAGCTAGCATGGACACTGACAATCTGATGCAGCCGAAGAGCTACTGCCCCCTTACCCAGGAAAATACTGAACAACAGACAGGACATTGGACTATCGAAGAAGCGTAAATATGATGAGAACTACATTGATTTGGGGTTCACTCATATTGGGAGTAGTGCCTTTCCTCAGCCACAGTGTGTTATATGTGCAAAAGTTTCACAACTCGTTGAAACCTACACTCTTGCACAGACATTTAGAAACAAAACATGACAATTTGAAAAATTATCCATGGGAGTTTTTTGAGCGACAATTTAGATGACTTTCGAGTAATAAGACATGTATTAAAGCAACAGATACCATTAATAAGAAGGGACTAGAAGCGTCTTATATGGTGAGCTACTGAGTAGCTAGGACAGGCAAGCCCCATACTATTGTGGAGGACTTAATTCTTCCTGCTGCCGCGGATATGGCTGAGACAATGCTGGGGGAAAAGGCCAAAAAAACTATACAGACAACAACACTGTTTCATGACTTACCAGTGACATGGCAGGAGATGTTTTGAAACAATTACTGCTTTGCATACAAGCCAGTGAATTCTATGCATTACAGCTGGATGAGTCAACAGACGTGGCGGGCCTGGCACAGCTCCTGGTATATGTCTGTTACGTTCATGGGGGGTCAATTAAGGAAGACAAAAGCCATGACAGGGAGACATAGTGAAGTGGTAACGCTCGTGCAAGCAGTTGCTCCCGATGCCACTTGGGTACACTGCAGCATCCACCGAGAGGCTCTTGCTGCTAAGGGAATGCCTGACAGCTTGAAAGATGTTTTGGACACTACAGTGAAAATTGTTAACTTTGTTAAAGCAAGGCCCCTGAACTCTTGTGTATTTTCTGCACTATGCAATGATATGGGCAGTGACTATATAACGCTTTTACAACATACAGAAGTGCACTGGTTACCTAGGGGCAAAGTGTTGCCAAGTTTTTTTGAATTGAGAGACGAGCTTAAAGTTTTCTTTACTGACCATCATTTTCACTTGTCTGACCGCTTGCATGATGACGAGTTTCTCACACGACTGGCCTATCTGGGTGATGTTTTTTCTCGCCTGAATGATCTGAATCTAGGATTACAGGGACTCTCCACAACTATATTCAATGTGCGGGACAAAATTGAGGCTATGATTAAGAAGTTGGAGCTCTTCTCTGTCTGCATTAACAAGGACAACACACAGGTCTTTCCATCATTGTATGATTTTTTTGTGTGCATGGGAACTCAAGCTTACGGACCATGTTAAATGTGATATAGCGAAGGATCAGAGTGAGTTGGGTGCGCTATTACGCAGGTATTTTCCTGAAACGGATGACACAAACAACTGGATTCTTTATCCCTTTCATGCCCTGCCTCCAGTCCACTTACCGATATCTGAACAAGAGAGCCTCATCGAAATTGCAACAAGCGGTTCTGTGAAAATGTAATTTAATCAGAATCCACTGCCAGATTTCTGGATTGGGCTGTGCTCAGAGAATCCTTCCTTGGCAAATCACACTGTTAAAGACACTGATGCCCTTTGCAACCACATACCTATGTGAGAGTGGATTCTCGGCTCTCACTCGCATGAAAACACAGACTGTGTGTGGAAAATGATTTAAGACTGAGATTCTCCAATACAACCCAACATTGCAGAGTTATGTGCATCCTTTCAAGCACACCCTTCTCATTAATCTGTGGTGAGTTATTCACAATCTTCGATGAACAAATAAGCTTTAATATGTAAGATGGTTAAATAAAGAGCAAAATTATTGATTATTATTATATTATTATTTGTGCCCTGGTCCTATAAGAGCTCTTTGTCACTTCCCACGGGCCGGGTTGTGACAAAAACTCTCATTCTTATGTTTAATAAATATATCGTATAGTGTGTGTGTGGCAGGCTTACAATGATGGCAAAAAACAACATTTGAGAGTGTGCTGACCCTGGTGCTAGAGGGGGTACACAGCTGGACGTTGAATGTTTGAAGGGGTACGGGACTATAGAAAGTTTGGGAACCACTGGTCTATAGCATAGGGAGTGGTACTGTTGGCTTTGGTAGAGAAACTTGTCTTAAGTCCTTGACAAACAAAATAATTCCACTGTGCCTGTTTTTATTTGGATATGACTTGAGTTTTTCTAAAACAAATATGAGTTAATCATATATGTTTCAGTCTCATGAAATGGCTGACTTTCAATTTTGCTTGGCAAGACCTTTTATTTTCTTACCACAAGGTCTTTGAAAAACTAAATGGGAAATCAGATTTATTTGATGATGAATTCATGGTGGGGGAACGTTGCCAAGAAGTTAATTAAATCAACAAAACAAACATACTACAAAAACTATTTCAAATGTGTATGCTATTTTGCTGTGAAAGTGGTACTGTACAATCCTCTATTTTGGCAGGTCAAAAGTGCATTCATCCTTTGTTAGCTGTAAAACAGAATGCAAAATGGTGCATTGCTGCATAATAACTTTCAGAGAATGTGTTTACATTTCAGTAAATATTAAAACAAATATTAAGTAATTCAAATACTAAATCATACATCAGTAGTATTACTGTAGTTTAAGATTAATACACAATCCAAACATACACTGAAGTGTGTTCATCACGTTCACATTCAATAAAGCATCTCTCTGCTGAGAGGACATGTAGAGAACTTGTAGAGTGTAGTTGTTAAGACAGCAGAGTCTTTGATATACCCCACCTCGACCTCTGTGTTTGACTGTTGCTTAGGGTCAGGTGTTTGTCAGCTGGAATTCCTCAGGAAACGACCACTGGGCTCAGGGGAGAGTACCCAGAGCATCAGGAAGTACAGCATGACACTCGCACACGCACACACGCACACACGCACACACACACACACACACACACACACACACACACACACACACACACACACACACACACACACACACACACACACACACACACACACACACACACACACACACACACACACACACACACACACACACACACACACACACACACACACACACACACACACACACACACACACACACACACACTCATCCCCAGTGTTCTGGATTACTTGGCCGGTATAGTGAGAGGTACAGGAGAGGGTGGGCTGCAGACTGACAGGTTTTGGCAGGTCTGGCTGTGTTTCTGGCATGGCCGTAGCCCACAGGTACAGTATAGTTCAGTACAGGCCCAGGGCATGGCGAGTAGAGGAGAGGGAGTCAGACCTCTGTTTACACAGCTGAACTCTGGAGCTTTGGACACTTGGACAGCACGTCAAGAGCCAGGCCACGGTGCTCATGTGTGTGTGTGTTAGGGATGTGGCAAATGGACCATTTTTCTAAATGTTTAAACAGAATTTATTTGAATCGGTTTTCCGTTAAAACGATAAAATAATGAATAAAATTCCATGTGAATTCACAATGCAGCTGTGCTGCTGTCAGCAACGGTTTGGGTCTCACAGAGCATCCCTTTCAGATGGTTAAGCATTGCACATGCACTACCAACGTTGTACCTCAATTCCACCTCACAATGTTTGCATTTCCTTCTCATTTAACTTCTCAAAGTATTGCCATACAGGACATCACTGATGTCGCTTGCTTTTCTCTGATGATGACGTAGTGGTGGAGAGTCAACTCCCCAAAAATTTATTCCTCGACTCCTTGCCCATCGACTCCCTGTGTCGACTCCCATTTCTGAGTGTCAATATTAACTGAATCAACTCCTAAGATTCTGTGTTTTTGGAATGAAGGAGACTGATTTAGTTGCCGTACTTCCGAGAACACAAACATTCACATCTTTCATAGCGAGCTAGCGAGGGACAGAGAGAGAGGGTAGGGGCACATCACAGTACAGGCAGGTCGGCCACGAGGCAGACAGTCAGAACCGTGCACTAGGCCTATCTATCTAACACAATGGAATGCTGTATCTCACAATTTCTTGGCTTACAATGTCTCACTACTTCAGTAAAGCCTATTCATCACTGAATAGGCTGGGATATTGTACACTCAACAGACTGAAGTCTCACCATTAGAGAAGAGAAAGAGCAGGGTTGTAATCATTAGTTCAAACAGTTTGCACCTGTTTCTGTTTGACAAACTCAGGTAGGTCCCTCCCCATTTCATTCCATTTGCTTTGGTTCCGAAACGTTTTGCTACAGAATCGGCATAATGAATATGCCCCAGGCTGAGCCAGCGTGAGGGAGAGAGAGGAGGAAGCATGCAGAAAGAACCGTGATGTGCATATGTTTAGGTAATCTGAATCTCGCAATGTCTTGCGTGCCTCGCAAATTCACCAAAGTAGCCTAAAGTTCACCTCTTCCTCTCTGGTTTTATTTCAGTTACACAACTTTCCCCAGGCCTGTATCATTTAGTTAGGCCAAAACATGGAAAATAATGTGTTTCGTGATAACTGCACTGCACATTTTAATTTTGTGTTTTTGGTTAGGGTTTTTTCTTTAAGTTAAGGATCCCGATCTCGTTTAAACGTTTTAAAGTTGAAACATTCACCGCCCTAGTGTGTGTCTGGGTCAAACCAGTTCAGAGTAGAATCATCTGCTCGTTTTACAGACGGATTCAAATCAGTTTATCAACAGGGTCATTTAGGTATGACTCCAATCCATCTGTATAGTAGCTCTGATGTACTGTGCTGCATTCCAACCACATATCTACAGTGTGCATGATTTGGCAGAGAGGCCCTTGTACCCAGGGGACCCTCAGTGAGCCCCTCAGGCAGTAGGCAGATACGGCTATAGGCTTCCCCCCTCTTAAACCTGGCAGGGTGCCAGGCCTGCAAGAATTTATCCCTCCCTCCTTCGATCCCTCCCTTCATATTTCACGTCTGTTTCCGTTCTCTATATCTGATAGCTTGATCACTGCCGTGGGTCAGATGCTGACACCAACATAAGGGGCGCTTAAATCACTCTAAACAACATCTATCATGGACCTTATAAAACCGGCTTCACGGCACAATACCCAACCTGGCCTCGTGCTGGAGAAACGCTCGTCTATCATACGCCCGTTTGACACCAGGAAGCACTTTTTTGATGACGTGCATAAGACGGAGAGAGAGGATATGAGAGAGGGGTACTCTGACTATGGAGTAATAATACTGTATCAGTAATAAGGTAATAAGGATAAAAGCTGGTGTTGGTGAGACCCAGAGAGAGAGATAGAGAGAGAGAGAAGCAGAGCGTGAGAGAGGGAGAGCGACCGAGAGAGAAAGGGAGAAAGAGAAAGAAAAAGACAGAGCGAGGTCCTTAATAGCTGTTGTTTTCAATAGCAGTGAGAGTGGTTTTGAGGGGTGGAGGGAAGGCGGGAGGAGGGAGGAGGGGGAGGTGGGAGAGTGAGGACGATAATTGACTTTGATTATTGGCCTAATATTATGGCACGCTGACAGGTCGCCCAGATTTACGGCTTGGGGAAACAGAAACAAATGAAATGCAGGTGCTTGAGCGGAGAGAGAGGATGCTGTTATGGCCCTTAAATCACAACACTCCCCTTGGCCGCCGCCGCCACGGCAACCATTTGATTAATTGACGGATGCTAATAGATTACAGCAAATTGTTAGCTCTCTAAAGTCAAACAAAGAGAGAAAAAAACAAGCTTTCAAAGAAAAAAACCTATATGACGTGACTAATTTGCCCTCGCGACAATATTGGTGTGTTTAACAAATGTTCTGGTGACTGCGAGGAGCTTTATAGGGACTGGAGTGGGCTGTTTGAAATAATGAGATTTCAGATCCCATGACAGCTGCTTGTTTCTGCTTCCTGCCTCTGGAAAGGAGGCATAAGCCAGACTTTCGTATATTTCTGCTGCAATTATAGTCATTTAAGCTCTTTAAAGTGGGGTAGGTAACAGCCACTTACAATCCATCACTCTAAAGCAAAATACACTAGCCTGCGATAGCTGGGGACGGAGAAAATGGATGCCATGCTTGCCATGTCTACTGGTACACTAACCAGCCCCAAATTAAAGCTTTTTCACAAACACAGCAAACACATCATGGAGCTTTTGAAGGGATAAAGTGACTCCATCCATGCAAATAATATGTGATGTGGCTGTATTCCAACCTCATCGTTCAATTACACTGTACAACTCCAAAAAACAACAGAATGCCACCAATTCGGATACATGTGGATCAGTACCCTACTGCTAGAATGACCAAACGTGATCTGTATTTGTTGCATTGTTTTAGCACGTCCCAGTATATGACTGGGAAAGTAACATAGACAGGGAAAAGTCTGAAGGTCCTATCCTACCACTGCTAATCCAAACCAGTAACACCTGGGATCTGTGAAAAAGTATTGTTGTCTTGTATGTTGAGTTGAATATATAATTGAAAACATTCATTTTTGCAGCATAGCCTAAAACAAAGGCTTTTTGTCCTGGAAACCCAGCCATTGATTTTGATTGTATCGGGCCCTGGTTAAATAGTACTTATCCCTGAATTGCCACTCACCTTGTCTGGATGAGGACTTGCTCAGGCTTGTGCTCTAGAGGGTAGTGTTCTCCCTCCTACCACACATGGGGACTTCATTTAGCCAGTCTCTGATTTTAACATGGCATGGCTTGATCATGGCAAATAACCTCTCATATGGAATAATCATTCTCATTATCGATAACAATAAGTGGACCATGAGTGTAACAAGCTAATCTTAAAACAAATTATTATTTTAATGCTGCCACTGTAGTAGATTATGCACTAAATAATGAAAATGGTTCAATTTAACTCATTAATGAATCACCATTAATGTAATAACAGCGTTAAGACTTTGAAAGTGAAGGGGAAGTGAGGGAGGTCAAAGTTGTACACTGTTGATGAAATATCAGTGCAACTCTTTTGACAGCTCCAAACCTCTCCCTCCACTCTGTGGCTTGAATATGGATTTATAGTAATCGGGAAGAAATCATCGAACGCAAGTCTCCAGCTGAAGAGAGAAATGGGTCTGAGTGAGCCAAAAAGAAGAAAGATCAATGACCGGGAAAAAAGGAATGATTGTCCAAGCCCATCACATAATTGCCTTAAAAGCCTATTGAAATGCAGGGCAGTCCAATGTGCACCCAGTGAAGTTAACACTCCCGATATGCCATACAATTTAATTATCACGACATGATTCCCTCATCGAGTGGTCACCGATTAAATGGCTCCGTTTATGGCAGAACGTATTCTTCCCAGCTCAAGAATCCTCCTTTTGGTCAGTAATCATTGAACTGTATAAATGTAATTTAGATAATTGATTGAAAAGGGGGGGCTTTGCTAATTAAGAGTTTTTGTCGAGTCCATAATCATTTTGGCTCGCTATTCATCAGGAACAATGTGGTTATTAGACCTTGCAGCATTTTGGACTTATATTCCATAGGAAAGGTGCTATTGTATACTGATTGCCCTCATGGGCCAGTGAAACAATTTCAAGTCGGTTTATTTGTCATAATATACTCATAATATACAGTGTGTTCAGAAAGTATTCATACCCCTTGACTTATTCCACATTTTGTTATGTTACAGCCTGAATTCAAAATTGATTAAATATATGTTTTCCTCACCCATCTACGCACAATACCCAATAATAACAAATTGAAAATATGTTTTTAGACATTTTTGCAAATGTATTGTAAATGAAATACAGAAATATTTAATTTACATAAGTATTCACACACCTGAGTCAATATCTTGTAGAAGCACCTTTGGCAGCGATTACAGCTGTGAGTCTTTCTGGGTATGACACTAATTTGCTTGGCACTCCTGTATTTGGGGAATTTCTCCCATTCTTCTCCACAGATCCTCTCAAGCTCTGTCAGGTTGGATGGGGAGTGTCGCTGCACAGCTATTTTCAGGTCTCTCCAGAGATGTTCGATTGGGTTCAAGTACGGGCTCTGGCTGGGCCACTCAAGGACACTCAGAGACTTGTACCGAAGCCTCTCCTGCTTTGTCTTGGCTGTGTGCTTTGGGTCGTTGTCCTGTTGGAAGGTGAACCTTCACCCCCCAGTCTGAGGTCCTGAGCGCTCTGGAGCAGGTTTTCATCAAGGATCTCTCTGTACTTGGCTCCTTTCATCTTTCCCTAGATCCTGACTAGTCTCCCAGTCTCTGCCGCTGAAAAACATCTGAAACGCATGATGCTGCCACCACCATGCTTCACCGTAGGGTTGGTGCCAGGTTTCCTCCAGACGTAACGCTTGGCATTCAAGCCAAAGAGTTCAATATTGGTTTCATCAGACTAGAGAATCTTGCTTCTCATGGTCTGAGTCCTTTAGGGCTTTCAACACCTGGATTGTGCATCATTTGCCCATTATTATTTTCTAAATTCTTCAAGCTCTGTCAAATTGGTTGTTGATCATTGGTAGACAACCATTTTCAGGTCTTGACATAGATTTTCAAGTAGATTTAAGTCACAACTGTAACTAGGCCACTCAGGAACATTCACTGTCTTCTTTCTAAGCAAATCCAGTGTAGATTTGGCCTTCAGTTTTAGGTTAATGTCCTGCTGAAAGGTGAAATCATCTCCAGGTATCTGGTGGAAAGCAGACTGAACCAGGTTTTCCTTTAGGTTTTGCCCGTGCTTAGCACTTCTTTTATCCTGACAAACTCCCCAGTCCTTAATGATTACAAGAAAATATGGAGAGTGGTACTCAGTAATGTGTTGTATTGGATTGAATATACTTTGTATTCAGGACAAAAAGTGAATTGCTTTGCCAATTTTTGTGCCTTTAAAAAAAAACTTTTGTGCCTTGTTGCAAACAGGATGCACGTATTGGAATATTTTTCCTTCCTTCTCTCCCCTCTGTCAATTAGGTTAGTATTGTGGAGTAACTGAAATGTTGTTGATCCATCCTCAGTTTTCTCCTATCACAGCTATTAAACTCTGTAACTGTTTTAAAGTCACTATTGGCCTCATGGTCAAATCTCTTTCTCTCTGGCAACTGAGTTAGGAAGGATGCTTGCATGACTGGGTGTATTGATACACCATCTAAAGTGTAATTAATAACTTCACCATGCTCAAAGGGATATTTTTTTGACCCATCTACCAATAGGTGCCCTTCTTTGCGAGGCATTGGAAAATCTCCCTGGTCTTTGTGGTTGAATCTGTTTTTGAAATTCACTGCTCGACTGAGTGACGTTACAGATAATTGTATTTGTGAGGTACACAGATGAGGTAGTCATTCAAAAATCAATGTTAAAAACTATTATTACACACAGAGTGAGTCCATGCAACTTATTATGTGACTTGTTAAGCAAATTTGTACTCCTGAACTTATTTAGGCTTGCCCTTACAAAGGGGTTGAATACTTATTGACTCAAGACATTTCAGTTTTTCATTTTTAGTAAATTTGTAAAAAAAATCTAAAAACATAAATCCATTTTGACGTTATGGGGTATTGTGTGTAGCCCCCAAAAATATTGTGTAATAATATATAGCCATTGTGCAGTAATACTAAATAGGAGTCCTGTAGCAGTCACGGAGTGTGTGTGAGTGCGTGTGTGTGCGAGTGTGTTAGTGTGTGTTTTAGCCCATGAGTGTGTGGTGTAGTACAGAGGGAGGTGCACAGTCAGTGTATTAGACTGTTTGTGTGCTGGTGGTCAGTCCCGGTTCAAGAGTTCAGTAGTCTGATGGCTTGTGGAAAAAAACTGTCTCGGAGCCTGTTGGTCCGATACCTGATGCTCCGATACAGTCTGCCAGATGGCAACGGAGTGAATAGTCCGTGGCTGGGGGGTGTGTGGGGTCCTTGATGACGCTGGGAGCCTTCTTCAGCCCTTGCTTGGAGTAGATGTCCTGTATGGGCGGGAGCACAGCTCCAGTGATGTACAGGGCACCACCCACCACCCTCTTCACCACCCGCTGGAGGGCCTCGCGGTCGAATGCAGAGCAGTTTCCGTACCTTGCTGTGATGCAGCCGTGAACCATCATCATTCAAAGTTATCTACTCAATGAAAAGGAGTTACAGTTGTAGGCAGACTGTCTGTGGTTCTGCCAGGATTTCTCCTGGTGTGGTGATGTTAAAAATAAACATTTCTCCGCCCATCCATTCATCCATCCAGGGTAGGAGAAGTCAGGAGAAGTTAGAGAAACCCATAGGACAGGAGACACCCACCCTGTACTGTAACGTACCACCCTGCCTGTACTGTAACGTACCACCCTGTCTGGCCCAGGCCAGGACTCTGGTCCTCATTCAGATTCCCATTCATGGGTCAATATTTAAAGAATCAACAGTGCTGCTCAGGAGCCCACAGTGATATTAGCTTGGATAATATGGCAGTTTGTTTTTTATTTTCTCAGTTTGTGTTTTCCTTCCACAGTAGTGCCTCCAGTTTAAATAGGCCCAACGTAAACCAAACTTGTGGTAAATGCAAAGTCGAGTCTTTCACGCTTCGGCACGTCCTGTACAGGGCTAGAAACAGGCCATATTTTATAGGCTTCTGACAGAGCACAAACAGAGCTGTGCCAAAATGAATGTGGGAGGATTTGGACGTACTGATCACTTCCATATGGAAGACACACTGAACAACTGGAGAATGTTGTAAAAATAGATTTTCACTCTGTTATGACTTTGAGTACTATTCAACGGGGCACTGTGTGCAACAAGCAGTACTCTTTATTGGTTGATGCGTCTAAGAACCCTTTTTTGACCTGTTGTCTTGCTTATAACAGTACAGACTCACATTAACTTTGACCTTCCAGCATTATCAGGTTCTACCCTGGAAGCCTTTTGGAGCCGTCAATATTTGAACCACCCAGCCACTTGGCCAGATCTCTATCACAATTAGACACCCAGAAAGGGCTGCAGTTGTTGGTCCACTGCCTGCCTCCGAGAGACTCTGGGCCCTGGTGCTGGAGTTGGAACAGGCTCTGGGAGTGGAACGGAGAGAGAGTTAGAGAGAGAGAGAGGTAGAGAGAAAGAGGTAGAGAGGGAAAGAATAGAAGAAGGAGGGAGAGGAGGGTGTCTTGGCAACGGAGCTCTGATTCTATTTACGGCTTTTAACAGAAATCTGATTAACGGAGGCATTTTAAGCGGAGTGACCCGGAGGAGTGAGGAATGGGAGAGCGAGCGAGAGGGAAGCCAGGAGAAACAGACGCTTTCATTAAATCAGCAATCGATGCCAGCGCTCCTCAGAGACCTGCGCACCACGAATAAAGGAACAAAATAAAATGAAATAAAGGAGTCATTCCCCACGTTTATCTACGACAGCTTTGGAGCTACACATTTTTTCTTTGGGAAGGATTCAACAATACACCCATTAAACTTTTTGGCTTTTATTTCTGTATGATCTATCTGTAACACTGTATGTTTGCAGAGAGTAGGCTGCACATCGCGTTTTAAATGAATAATGTCGATATTAAATTTGATCTGCATTCTTGACCATGTCATTGAGAAAGCTTTACTTCTAGAAATCACACTCATGGCTGATGAAAGGTCTTCAGACTCTGTGTTGTCACTACAAGGGGTATCAAACACTTGCCCCTAACTCCTCTCTCTATCTCCGCTCTTGAAACATTTTAATTGTATCTTACCGGGCGGGATAGTAACCATTAAAAACACCCTTAATCACACAGCTCAGTGATCAAAACACAGCATTTAAATGCTGAAATTATGAAACACTTAATGATTTCCTGAGAAATAAACCTGAGGCGATTGGCCTGAGGGTCTGATAAGCAGGCTGCCTCTCCCCAGCTGATAGAGTCATTCCACCCAGCATTATGGCTCTAATTAGATATGGCCGCCGCTCAGAATGATACGTCTTCCTCCAAATGATCACTTATTAGGCCTGGAGTGAAACCGGGGAGACCCATAGAATCTCCATAATAGGCCATACCAGACCCCATTATAGGATGCCTGGCAAAACAAACACCTAGGCAGCAGTGTAACAAGGTACATCTATTTTAAGAGCAAGCCGTTGTGTTGGAGATGGTCGTTAGGATTACTCAAGGGTGAAGGTTGGTAGAAAGATTTCATTGGCCAGGTGGACATTTCAGTAGAAAGTCAGGAAGTAATATTCACTTAATTAACCTTCTTCAGCAGTTTGCTGTGGATATGCAGGTTGTAATGGTTGCCGATTAAAACAACTAAGTCTGATGCCGAAATGACTAAATGCCCAAGTCAGAGCCCCAAACAGTGCTTATAATGTATCACAATGAAGCTTTTGTCCATTTAGTTATTTCTCATTGTGCTAATTTCCTTCATAACCATGCCATATCATCCATATGATATGTATTCAACACAAAGTGTTAAGAAATAATCCCAAAAGTCTAAATACAGCTAGTTAAAGAAAAATAGTCAAAATCTAACTAGTTATCCTAAGAGTTAAACTTCGAATCATGATACCTTGAACACTATTCGTCCATCATAGAAGCGACAGAAAGAGAGAGGAGCTCAACAAATACTTGAGCTGAGTCCAATCCTCCTACCCCTGTGACTAAGGGCATCTTAACGCAGAAAGATAGCCCCTGGAGAGAGGGAGTGTGGCGTTGATAATCAGTCTCCTAGTTTGTGTGTACGTTGGGAAACTCACTGTGCCACAGGGGAGCAACCTCACAGATCCAACCAAGCAGCAGGAATCGCTTTCCACGCTTTTCCACGCTTCTCCACGCTTCTCCACGCTTCTCCGCGCTTCTCCACGCTTCTCCACGCTTCTCCGCACTTCTCCGCGCTTCTCCACGCTTCTCCACGCTTCTCCACGCTTCTCTACACTTCTCCACGCTTCTCCGCGCTTCTCCACGCTTCTCCGCGCTTCTCTGCGCTTCTCCGCACTTCTCCACGCTTCTCCACGCTTCTCCACGCTTCTCCGCGCTCCGACAGGGATTTAACTGGGAGCTCCACACATGACGGATCGAGCGTGGAAATCGCCCCGGCGGAGCAGAGAGAGGGTGCACAGAAAAGAGGGACGAGGGGCAAGGGAACCACCTGTGGTTGGCGTTTAGCAAACATGACAGAGTTTTGAGAATGGATGTGTGGTTTTTGATGGTCCGTTTGATCCCAGGGGAAATCCAGGGACTTTACTGTGTGAAGGACGAACGGTCATGTGTGGTCGTGGTGTGGTTGTAATGTGGTCGATGAGTCCTCTTCTGACTTTACGGGACACCATGGCTGCAATGCCCTCCTACACAACAATAACAACAACGTGTTAAAGTTAGGATACTTCTCGAGTTGCAACTTCAACCAAAGTACACTGAAAGACAAGCACAAGCATCTGCACTAATGTAGTGTCCAATCTCTGTATATTAATTTGTCCTCTTGGCCAGCTGGAGATGTCATTTTTTGGCTTACTTCAGCCATAATGTTCTCCCTCCCTGATTCCCTGCATAAGATTTCCTTTGTGTTGGTCCATTGCAGTGCTGTGGATGAATGGGTGAATGGAGCGGAGGCAGGCGGTGGGATGACAGGCCGCGGGGCCTGCACACTGATAAATAGCCTGTGTTTATTTAGCTTCATCTGCATAAGAGAGACTAGCCACTCTTTTCCTTTCAGCTTAAGGGTCCCAGGGAGATTGTTATCCCCGGGCAGGTGGGCCGGGTACACAGTTCTCCTCTTTGGGTAAGCACCTCTCCTCCAGCCACACGTCTAATGATCACAGCCAGCATCTGGCACAGGTGGCCCCAGTGATTCTTCATGCTGGAGATGGATTGACATCCAGGGAAAGGGCCTTCTCTTTTTTCTACCCTCTCACTCTCTCACTTTCTTTCAAGCTTTCTCTTTGTCTGTCTCTCTTTCTTTCTGTCTTTATTTCTCTGTTAACTTTCTCCTCTCTCTCAGACTTTCTTTCTCTCCCCACCCCTCACTCTCTCTTTCTCTCCGTCTTTCTCTCTCTCACTTACTTTCACTCTCTTTTTAATTTCTTCTCCTCCTCTCATCTTCCTTTTACTTTCCCTCCTCTCCCCATCTTTCCCTCCTCTCTCTCCCTCAGCACCACATCCTAGACACAGGTGGTGAGTTTTGTCAGCTTCATTATGTGAGTTTAGAGTCAAGAGAGGAGAAATATTTATGTTACGAGGGCCTTTTACAATACGAGCGCTGTTCCTCTTGTTTGGATGGTTCCGCAGGTGCAGCTCTTATGGCTCAGCGCTGAGACCTCCATAAACCACAGTGGAGCGTTAAAACAGCAGATGTGCTCCTCAGAGACCAGCATTAGCCATCCAACTAACACACCTCATGCCAGGGACTGGGACTTGGACTGGAAAGACAGGAGAGAAGAGGGAGGGGGACACGTTTCACCAGCCTGCCTGCCTGTCTTTAGTGCAGTGTTAAGAGGGTAATGGTTCTATCCCTTCTTCCAAGACAAACAGAGAGGGAGATCCCATAGGGTGGATCCCTTAGAGATGGAACAGTACAGACAGACAGACGGACAGAGACAGACAGACGGACAGACGGACAGAGACAGACAGACGGACAGACGGACAGACGGACAGACGGACAGACGGACAGACGGACAGACGGACAGACGGACAGACGGACAGACGGACAGACGGACAGACGGACAGACAAACACATAAGAAATCTGGCTTTGTATGGCTTTGAAGTTTGTATTTTTACTGCCCATAATGCCTTATTCCACAAGGCAAATAGCAGCTCCAGTACAGTAGAGCACCTCCACAACACTGCAACCGCCAGGAACAGAACTGAGTGATGCCTTCATCACAAACATTTTGCCAATCATTCATCCTCATTCTCATCCGTCATCATCCACCTCTCCAATGATACCTACCGAAAAACACTCACACCCGACAGACACAGGCAATGTGTGATCACACTGCAGCTGTCTCCCGTGTATCCTCTCCTCTCATGAAAATGTCTTGCGTCTGTGTTGCCTTTATATGGCTCTTATTTATTTGAATGGAAATCTCCCCACGTGTGTGGAGAAACGAGCTGAAGAATACGCTCCATTCATGTGTGGAATGTTCTTTTGTTACATCTTGGAAGGGCTCCCTGACTTCGGGGAACAACACCCAGGGCCTTGTGGTTCCACTTTGCCTGGCAGTCGGTTTGTTGTACCTCTCGAATTAGGGAACAGCTGTGGGCTTTTAGTGTGCAGTATTAGAGGTGTAATACTAACATATCCACCACAATAGGCCTGTATCAGACTCAGGTCTGGAACTCTGCTGGTTTGTGTTATGAAAAGTAAATGAACCCTGAAGACCTTGAGAAATCAACCTTGTTGATAATTGATGGAATTTTAATATGCCAAATTTCTCTCTGTCACGTAGTACATGGCATAAGTCGTCATACTGGAGTTATAAGGAAATGGTAGGGGCCTCTATGGTGCTGCCCATCACTCCTCTGTCCAATGCCCTAAGGGAGGAGCTGTAGTTATTCTAAAGGCAGGTTAAGCTGATGATTAACAACCGAAGCCACAGTGGCAGCGTGCATGTCTGATATCCCTTACTACCTGTAAGGTCTCTGCGTATCTTTTCATTCCCTTTCCCTAGAGACGGAGAGATAGAAGGAGGGGTAGATGGAAGGAAAGGGGGAAGAAAGGGATGGATGGAAAATGAAAGAGAGAAGAGAGGAACCCCCAAAAGAGCTCAATTAACAATTGGAGCGTCCTCCAAGGTTTCTCTGCCCCCCCCAAAAAAATTAACATCCATGTTGCCTTTTAACGAACCCCACCCCCCTAATCCCCATCTAAAACCCCCTATCTCTCACACCCCACCCGCTGCTTAGTTTGATATGCGTAAAGGATGCAAATGAGCCACTTAGTAACCACATCAATTACCCACCTGGCCTTTTATCAGCTGCTCTGTGTTGTTGGCAAAACGCTCGTTATGGTCGTGCAGTGATGAACACGAGTGGTCGCCGACGGAGACCGCAGATTTAGGGTTCGCTCTGGACCCAATTAGGACTCAATGCCCACTGTCTTCAGAGACCGCTAAAACCAGAGTGAGAGCCGATGCTTAGAACAATTACATTAAGTCAGGACACTCCTGTGTGGTGTGTGTGTCCTTGTTATAATGACTGTATAGAGCCCCTGTCCTATTGAGTATGGGCCTGCTTCATGTAAATGCACAGACGACACACAGTCAATTGAGTGTCCAGGCATTAGGTTTGGTACTGGTTCAAGGGGACCCCTATCTGATAGAGAGAGACCCTGCTAAGAGAGGGGTAGGAAGAGTGAGGTAGATATAGATTGCAGAACAGAAGCCATATTTCATATTTATTTTTAGTCACAGGTAATCTACTCTCTCCCTCTCCCCAGCGTCCCCTGTTCTCGATAAGGTGACGTAGACAGGCGGGAGTCTTTTTCCGGCGCTCTATTTCTGGTGGGATGCGACAGGCCTCGTATGATCCAGATGCACAGCCAGATAGGCCTGGATAGAGGGCCACTGTGTCTCGGAAAGGCAGGAGAGAGAGGGATGGAGGGATGGAGGAGGAGGGGTAAATGAGTCTGAAACCGATCTGTCTCTGACTTTGTCAGATAGACTCAGGAAACATCCTAGACTCATATCCAGCTCTTAGTGGGTAGATTTGGTGCTATATTTACAGTTCCGCCTGCTGGCCACCTCAACAGTTGCCCCTATGAAACAAAATAATTACGGCAGGAATTGTGAGACACATGGATGTGTATGTACACAGTGTGTGTGCATAAATACTGTATGTGTGTGTATGGGCATGCAGTAGACAGTCCAGGGTCATACAATATGCTGCAGGGGCTGTTTCTAACTTCTGAAGAGAGAGCGTATTTGGTGGACCCTCCTGGGGTTTGAAATAACCTCCGGTGTCACTTCACCAAAGCACTCGGGAACGTGCAACTGTTCTTATGACTGCAGTGACCGTAGGCCCATGGAGGGCGAGGGAGGGTGAGGGAGGGTGAGGGAGAGTGAGGGAGGGCGAGGGAGGGCGAGGGAGGGCGAGAGTGTAAGTGTGGTATGAGGTTGGTGCCATTTCTGAATTGCTGACCCTACCTACGTATGGCGCTACGACCTTATAGCAAAGGATGACAAAACTCTCAGGAGCAAACAGAACCCATCAGAATGAAATATTTCCCCACAAAAACAGTTTCCTTGATCAACTGTTTTCCTGGGTCAACTCAACTGTTTTGGGCTTTTTATGTGAAAGAGATATAGAAAATAGTCATACATTTTTCCTTTCAAAGTTGTTAGTTGTGAGAGAAAGAACAAGCCACAACAGTTACTATTCACACTGTAAGTTCACACTAACTTACTTTAATAAGTGAATATTTCATTTCATTCTGTTTTTTTAACTGTGACTCCCAGACTCATACTGTCTAGTAGGGGTTATCTATTCATGACCTCACATAGTTATGCATAACCTTGTGGCCTATGACAGTCTAGTTACGTGTCTGAATCAACGTCATTGCAGACAGACGGGTGTACAGTACAGAACATCCGGGCCTGTTCAGATAGTGAAAGGCTCCATGCTGAGCCTACATAACACACCCAGGGAGGGATACACTGCCACTTAATGCACAGCCTGATCTGTACATGCCAGGCCACAAAGCCCCCAATTGGACTCTAATATTTAAACTGCAGGATACCATCGCTCCTCCTCAGAAATAGCCTATACATTATTAATGTGCTCTCTGTCCCCTGGACTGGATGGACCTGTGCTCATTCTTTGATTTGAGAAACTGACTGCAGCAGTAGAAATAAAAGAGCCATTTGCCGTTCCTTGGCTTAAAGTGTTGACCTGCTACTGTACGTCTCCATTTTCCTGCTAGTTCATTAGCCGCACCTGTGCCTTGGAAGTCACACTCCATTCAGCTTGCTTCCTCTTTTCCGCTTATGCTTCAAATAAAGAGCTGTTTCAAAGCACCCGGCACCATATGTGTATTTTCCACACTTTGGAATATGTAATATATTTAGGTTGGTGGTAATCACTCACACATTTCGACAACAGAGGGAAAGAAGTGAGGGAGCGGAGAGGAGGAGAGGAGAGTCGCTGATGTTTTAAAACATGTATGGATGATTAATTACCTGGACCAGCTGGGAGAAAATAGTAGATTTTAAAGAACACAGAGAGAGCCACTGCAAAAGCAGTGTGTTTCCCATCCTCCATCAGAATAACTGAAATGTGATTAAAAGGGAAACAGAAGCCTTCTTTTGCCTGGGTCAGCAGAATATAACACAGAGAAAAGCTAAAGTCTCTCTCCTCTTTCCATCCTCAAGATGGTGAAGTGTCCGTGAGTTCTACCGTGCGGGGTCATTCACCAAAGGACATGAAGGGAGGTCATTACCCACGTTCTCCAGCCTTTTACCTGTCACCTCCAACGAATGCATATTACATTGAGTGAAGTGCAGTCAATCAATTAGGACTGTACAATTACAATCGATCAACAAGGCTGTCAGAGGGAGAGCTCCCCAGGCTGAAGGGGGTAATGATGGGAACACAGTTCAAACACCTGGGAGAGGCCTTTTAAGTCCCCTATCTGGTGTGTGTGCGCACGTGTGTGTGGGTGCATGCTTGGCTCTCTCTTTGCGGTCCATGCCAGGAAGGGGCCTGTGCATCTCTCTAATGAAAGAGAGGTCTGAGGGACTGCTGACTGGCAGATACAGCGCTAGCTCTCTGTAGTGTAAAGTAAATGGTGACCCATGCTCTCACCTGCTCTCTCTCCTCCCTGTGTTTGAGTCCTCAGATAGAGTACAGTAGCTGTTGGCTTCATACCCACTGAAGCCAGGTGGTGGGCACCTTTCTGACATCAGAGGTTGTGAACATTGAACTCCCACACAATGCTGGCCAAAAGTGAGTATGTAATCTTATTGTTCTCACCTTTTAGACCACATATCAAATTCATTCCATGGAGGGCCGAGAGTCTGCAGGTTTTCGCTCCAACCTTGTACTTGATTGATGAATTAAGGTCAGTAATTAGTAAGAAACTCCCTCACCTGGTTGTCTAGGTCTTAATTGAAAGGAAAAATGCAAAACCCGCAGACACTCAGCCTTCCGTGGATGACACTCCTGTTCTAGACTGTAAAGGTCACTAACTTTAAACCACAATGGCTGTTCAGACAGCCGACAATGGAACTATCTGCCTTCTGTGAGGCGATGGTTGATTATTCACTTTCATCATTTGTACTTTATTCATGTGAATAAGAAAGTCTCATTGTTATTCATATTTTTTTTCTTAGACGAAGGATACGGCCTGCGGTTTTAGTCCTGACCCCTACCAAGCTGGTTTGTTTCCTGGGGTGGAGACAGGCTCTCCAGACTTTGTTGTAATAACAGCAACCCACCCTTCCATGGCATGCCATAACATGGGACCATTCGACTAGAAAATCTTTATTTTCTGTTGGATACGACCCGATTCGCCAACAAAGTGTACCGCCCCACCCCTACCCCCTAGTCAAAATACAAGAAACTACCATAAATTCCCAAATTGTCATTCCCAAATTTCAGTGGCCTGGGAATAAGATCCCATACCATGGTTAAATAAATGCCTGTGTGGGGTGAGGCGGAAAAGGCAACAGCAAACCTGGGACTGGTTTGGTCGGGAATCAGAATGCTTCCACGTCTGTATTCCTGTGTGCTTTGGAATGTTGATGTGAAAGTCTGAAGCTGAGCTCTGGTTTCAGCGGGATTATTAGGCTGGAGAGTGAACCTGTTCAGGGTCTAGTTCCAACCCTGCACACATGTCCCTCATCACAGGGACGACATATTATGTACAGTATGCATGTAAGTGTCTAACACGCAGCTCCACCTAAGGATTGTAGGGTGCAGTCAGACCGCTGTCAGACCACAATAAGTGGTTCTTGTTATCAAGGTGCATTCCAAAGAGTTTTATTAGGTTTCCTGACCTCAAATCAGAGTTTATTAGTCACATGCACAGGGTCGCAGATTGCAGGGTACAGTGGAATCCTCTTTGACCAACAATGCAGGTCAAAGAGAAGTGAGTGAAACAATAATTAAAATAATAATAGTAATAATACTAAGTAAAATAATAATATAGAAAAAAGATAACCAGACGGCATATACAGTACCAGTCAAAAGTTTGGACACGCCAACTCATTCAAGGGTTTTTCTATCTACTAGAAACTCCTGGACAATATGGACACAGATATAAACAATGAACATACTGTATACAGTACCAGTCATTTTTTTAAACTATTTTCTACATTGTAGAATAATAGTGAAGACATCAAAACTGTGAAATAACACATATGGAATCATGTAGTAACCAAAAAAGTGTTAAACAAATCAAAATATATTTTATATTTGAGATTTTTCAAAGTAGCCACCCTTTGCCTTGATGACAGCTTTACACGCTCTTGGTATTCTCTCAAACAGCTTCATGAGGTAGTCACCTGGAATGCATTTCAAAAGCTATGCCTTGTTAATTAAAAGTAGGAAAGCATTTGAGCAAATCAGTTGTGTTGTGACAAGGTAGGGTGGTATACAGAAGATAGCCTTATTTGGTAAATGACCAAGTCCATATTATGGCAAGAACAGATAAAATAAGCAAAGAGAAACGACAGTCCATCATTACTTTAAGACATGGTCAATCAATCCGGAAAATTTGCTCTCGCAAAAAAACATCAAGCGCTATGATGAAACTGGCTCTCATGAGGACCGCCACAGGAATGGAAGACCCAGAGTTACCTCTGATGCAGAGGATAAGTTCATTAGAGTTACCAGCCTCAGAAATTGCAGCCCAAATAAATGCTCCACAGAGTTCAAGTAACAGACACATCTCAACATCAACTGTTCAGACGAGACTGCTTGAATCGGGCCCTCATGGTCGAGTTACTGCAAAGAAACCACTACTAAAGGACAGAAATGAGAGGAAGAGACTTGCTTGGGCCAAGAAACACAAGCAATTGACATTAGACCGGTGGAAATCTGTCTTTTGGTCTGATGAGTACAAATTTGCGATATTTGGTTCCAACCGCCGTATCTTTGTGAAACGCAGAGTAGATGAACGGATGATCTCTGCATGTGTATTTCCCACCGTGAAGCATGGAGGAGGAGGTGTGATGGTGTCGGGGTGCTGTGCTGGTGGCACTGTCTGTGATTTATTTAGAATTCAAGGCACACTTAAAACCTCTTAAGCATCCGCCCCTTTTTTTCAATTTTTGCCTAAAATGACACCCAAATCTAACTGCCTGTAGCTCAGGCCCTGAACCAAGGATATGCATATTCTTGGTACCATTTGAAAGGAAACACTTTGTAATTTGTGGAAATGTGAAAGGAATGTAGGAGAATATAACACAATAGATCTGGTAAAATATAATACATAGAACCATTCTTTTTTTGTACCATCTTTGAAATGCAAGAGAAAGGCCTTAATATATTATTCCAGCCCAGGTGCAATTTAGATTTTGGCCACTAGATGACAACCGTGTATGTGCAAAGTTTTAGACTGATCCAATTAACCATTGCATTTCTGTTCAAAATGTTGTATCAAGACTGCCCAAATGTGCCTAATTTGTTTATTAACCTCTAACGAGCCTCTACCCCGGGTCCGGGATCACCCCCCACCCCCCCACACACTGATTAGCATAGCTAGCATAGCTTCACAAGTAGATAGTAGCATCTAAATATCATTAAATCACAAGTCCAAGACACCAGATGAAAGATACAGATCTTGTGAATAAAGCCACCATTTCAGATTTTTAAAATGTTTTACAGGGAAGACAAAATATGTAAATCTATTAGCTAAACACGTTAGCAAAATACACCACTTTTCTAACTCCATCAGTTTCTTACTACTTCAGGTGCTATCACCAATTCGGCTAAACTAAGATATTGATAGCCACTAACCAAGAAAAAACCTCTTCAGATGACAGTCTGATAACATATTTATGGTATAGGATAGGTTTTGTTAGAAAAAAGTGCATATTTCAGGTAGAAATCACAGTTTACAATTGCACCGACCATCACAAGACGACTAGAATTACTATAGAGAGCAACGTGTATGACCAATTTACTCTTAATAAAACATTTCATAAGAATAGACAAAGCATAGCAATGGAAAGACCCAGATCTTGTGATTCCAGACAATATTTCAGATTTTCTAAGCGTTTTACAGCGAAAACACAATAAATCGATAAGTTAGCATACCACATGTGAAAACGTTACCAGAGCATCGATTCCAGCCAAAGAGCGCTATAACGTAATCACCGCCAAAATATATTAATTTTTTCACTAACCTTCTCAGAATTCTTCCGATGACACTCCTGTAACATCATTTTACAACATACATATACAGTTTGTTCGAAAATGTGCATATTTAGCCATACAAAACCGTGGTTACACAATGAAAATACTAGGAAATCAAGCCTCAAAATGTCTGACGTCATCTTTCAGAGTGATCTAGTTTAATTGAAAGCTAATCATATACTTGACTAAAAAATACAGGGTTGACAGGAATCGAAAGACAAATTAGTTCTTAATGCAACCGCTGACTTACATTTTTAAAATTATCCTTACTTTTCAATACAGGGTTCGCCAAGTGACGCGATAACAAACAAAATGGCGAAATATGCGTTTAAAATATTTCGACAGAACAACGATTTATCATATTAAATATTGCTTACTTTGAGCTGTTCTTCCATCAGATTCTTGGGCAATGTATCCTTTCTATGTTGTAATCTTCTTTTGGTCGATAGATGTCCTCTGTCCTTCGAAATGTCCACTAACAACGACCGAGACCCCGAAACGTTCCCAAAGCTAGAAAGTGCACGACAAAGAAATTCCTCAGAATCGCACTAAACGGATATAAATTGCTATAAAACGGTTCAAATTAACTACATTATGATGTTTTTAACAACGATAACGACTAAAAACATGACCAGAGAAATATTGCTGGCTAAACAACGATTTGGAATGAGGCAAGTCCGATGTCCTTCACGCTTCAGGCGCGCGACGAGAAAGGGAGGTACCTCTACGTTTTGTTCTTTTATAGTGGCTGTGATTGTGCAATCGATTCCATTCAAAACGTGATGACGTACAGACACCCAGAGGAAGACGTAGGCAGTGTCGGTTTCTTCATAGCATTCACTGTCACCTTAAAAACAGACTCCAGATCAGGGGTAAAAATTTCTGAAATCTGACCCCTGTCATGAAAAGTGCTGTAGATATAGTTCTGTACCACTCAGAGACAAAATTCCAACGGCTATAGAAACTAGAAAGTGTTTTCTATCCAATAATAACAATAATATGCATATTGTACGATCAAGAATTTAGCACGAGGCAGTTTAATTTGGAGACCAAAATATGCTAATGCGGAACAGCACCCCCTATAGTTCCAAGAAGTTAATACATTTTAATGTTAAAAATTGTGCACTCTCCTGAAACAATAGCATGGTATTCTATCACTGTAACAGCTACTGTAAATTGGAAAGTGCAGTTAGATTAACAAGAATTTAAGCTTTCTGCCAATATCAGATATGTCTATGTCCTGGGAAATGTTCTTGTTACTTACAACCTCATGCTAATAGCATTAGCCTACGTCAGCTCAACTGTCCCCTGGAAGGGACACTGATCCCGAATAATTTTTAACCAGCATGGCTGCCACAGCATTCTGCAGTGATACGCCATTCCATCTGGTTTGCGCTTAGTGGGACTATCATTTGTTTTTCAACCATACAATGACCCAACACACCTCCAGGCTGTGTAAGGGCTATTTGACCAGGAAGGAGAGTGATGGAGTGTTGCATCCGATGACCTGGCCTCCAAAATCACCCAACCTCAACTCAGTTGAAATGGTCTGGGATGAGTTGGACCGCATAGTGAAGGAAAAGCAGCCAACAAGTGCTTAGCATATGTGGGAACTCCTTCAAGACTGTTGGAAAAGCATTCCAGGTGAAGCTGGTTGAGAGAATGCCAAAAGTGTGCAAAGCTGTCATCAAGGCAAAGGGTGGCTACTTTGAAGAATCTAAAATCTAAAATATATTTTGATTTGTTTAACACTTTTTTGGTTACTACATTATTCCATAGGTGTTATTTCATAGGTTTGATGCCTTCACTATTATTCTACAATGTAAAAAATAGTAAAATATTTTGACTGGTACTGGCCGACACCGGCCTCGGGGACGACCCGGACGGCAAGGTGCAGGAAGATCTGGATGGAGACGGTGGAACTCCCGCAGCATTGAAGGGTCCAATACGTCCTCCACCGGGACCCAGCATCTCTCCTCTGGACCGTATCCCTCCCAGTCCACGAGGTACTGAAGGCCCCTCGCCCAACGACTTGAATCCAGTATGGAGCGAACGGAGTACGCCGGGACCCCCTTGTTGTCCAGAGGGGGCGTAGGAACCTCCCACACCTCAGACTCCTGAAGCGGGCCAGCCACCACCGGCCTGAGGAGAGACACATGGAACGAGGGGTTAATACGGTAATCGGGGGGAAGCTGTAACCTGTAACTCACCTCGTTCAGTCTCCTCAGGACTTTAAATGGCCCCACAAACCACGCACCCAGCTTCCGGCAGGGCAGGCGGAGGGGCAGGTTTTGGGTTGAGAGCCAGAACCGGTCCCCCGATGCGAACACCGGGGCCTCACTCTGGTGACGGTCTGCGCTGGCTTTCTGGCGCAGCACGGCCCGCTGGAGGTGGACATGGGCGGCGTCCCATGTCTTCTCCGTGCGCCTGAACCAGTCGTCCACCGCAGGAGCCTCAGTCTGACTCTGATGCCAAGGCGTCAGAACTGGCTGATACCCCAGTACGCACTGGAAGGGGGAGAGGTTAGTGGAGGAGTGGCGAAGCGAGTTCTGAGCCATCTCGGCCCAGGGCACGAACGCCGCCCACTCCTACGACCGCAGAAACCTACCCACATCCTGGTTCACTCTCTCCACCTGCCCATTAGTCTCGGGGTGAAAACCCAAGGTAAGGCTGACCGAGACCCCCAGACGTTCCATGAACGCCCTCCAGACCCTTGACGTGAACTGGGAACCCCAATCAGACACTATATCCTCAGGCACCCCGTAGTGCCGGAAGACGTGCGTAAACAAGGCCTCCGCAGTCTGTAGTGCCGTAGGGAGACCGGACAGAGGGAGGAGATGGCAGGACTTAGAGAAATGATCCACAACAACCAGGATCGTGGTGTTACCCTGTGAAGGGGGGAGATCGGTAAGGAAATCGATCGACAGGTGCGACCAAGGCCGTTGTGGAACGGGTAAGGGGTGTAGCTTACCTCTGGGCAGGTGCCTAGGAGCCTTACACTGGGCGCACACCGAGCAGGAGGATAACCCTCTCTGGGGAGAGCGAGACGAATCCCACCGGAACCGGGTGCAGGGGGAGCGAGTAGTGGAGGCCCCTGTTGTGCTGGTGGGGGTCCTGGAGGGACTCCCTGTTTCTCCCAGCGGTCCATAGTTTGGACGATGCGGTCCATGGCGGCGCCGAGATGGTGGAGCATTGCTGCATGCTCCTGGACGCGCTCTTCTACCCCTATAACAGCGGCACCTGCTCCTGCTGACTATTCTGTCAACGGTGGGTGTAGCTGGTGCATGGAAGTCAGGCGCAGGAGAGCAGAGATGCGTGAACACGAAACACTTTACTGAGGCAATTTGTAAGACCAGAACGCAACAGCGTCACAAAACAAATGCCCAAGTAAGGCAGCACAAAGTACCACAAACAAAGTACAAAGTACCGGCTGCCACAAAACACGGGTACACATAAAACCCGGCGCTAACCAACCGGAAGGGTGCCAACCTCGACAATAAACAATACCCCACACAAACATGGAGGGAACAGAGGGCTAAATACACATAGTAATTATGAGGAGACGTAAACCAGGTGTGCAGGAAAACAAGACAAAACAAATGGAAAATGAAAGGTGGAGCGGCGATGGCTAGAAGACCGGTGATGTCGACCGCCGAACGCCGCCCGAACAAGGAGAGAGACCGACTTCGGCGGAAGTCGTGACATGAAAAAGCATCTAATCAACAATGGCATTATGTTTCATTACCTCTGCAACACTATTGACTTTTTACACAACTGCCACATGTTTGACGAATATATATTGACATTGTAAAATAATTAAAAGTGTGTAAAACAATGGTATTTCATGCTGAAACCCTCATATTAACACCATTGGTGTTCACTAAGTTGATGGTTTATTTTTAGGAAAATGTTAAACAGCTTTGTCATTCTATTTATTGAATTATTTCATATGTACTGTATACACGTGATAAGTCCAGAGAGAGGGACATAGATAATTACAGACACCTACCCAAAAAGAGCCTCTAGGTGTCTTGTGATAGATAGATTACATAAAATCTTTGCAACCCTAGGCCTGGCAATCAACACACTCATCAGTCCTCCAGCCATCACACCCCTGGCCGCAATTGGACATCAACTGAAGTCTTAAAACAGGCTGAATAATTGAGGAAATGTATTTATAAAAACAAGCGTTGAGTGAATATGCCTTACAGACATAAACTGCCTTAGGCAAAGTCGTCACCGCGTGTGCGCTTGGCGTTTGTGTTTGTTCCCTTCCTCAATAATATGAGCCGAGGTGTTTTTGAACGACTTCATGAGTTAGTGTATTAGCATACATATTTACTGTAATAGACGGAAGGAGACGCTATGCCATAAGAACCAGTAATAAACTCCACATATCACCCAGCTCACAAGTTAATCCACATGTTATTATCGCTGGTGAGTCGGCGAGGGGTAGATGAATTAAAAACAACATGTTTTTGAGCAGGTTCATGAATCAGCTATATTAAAAGGGAGATTAGTTTGCCTTAGAGATTAACGGTCAACTCACCACAATATCATTGGGAGGTTTAAAAAAATGCACAAAGGAGTGCAGTACAGTACTGCACAGTACACAGCACTCTCCCTCACACAAACACCTATTCTTCATCTACCTCATGCCCGTACTGCGTACACCTTTGTCTGTAGACATTTGGAAGCACTGGTTTACAAGCATTCAGCTAAAGCACATAGTTCTTTATTTGACTGCTGTGTGAGCTCCCAGTACAGGGTTAAATAAATAGCTTTTGGCCTGCTCTCAGAGAGGAGAACTATCATCATTTCACTCTCTGGATGACATGGTTCTATCAACACTACTATGGGCTGGGAGACCACCCCCTTTCCTAAGCAACAAGTGGCTTGCGTTTGGAGGGTTATGATGAACAGGGTTGAGACACATCACACTAAGGTCCAGCAAGTATTCAGAATACTATAGGCACTCAATTCATTACGAGTCAAAATTTAAGAGATAATCCACAAGAGACATAGTGTCCAGTACTCTGCTGGACAGCAGGTATCTTATCAGATCAGAGCACTGTGAGAGTAACAGGTTTGAGACAGCTCTACGGAGCTGGAGGAACACACTCCATCTTGACCTCCCTTCCCCCTGTGGTGACTGGCATGAACGCCTGCACCGGAATAGACTGAGTTAAAAGTCTGTATTTTGGAATTTATTTTATAAACTGTTGGTTGAGGCCTCCGGCGGGTGCAATGTGTGTGTGTGTGTGTGTGTGTGTAAACAGTCTCTGTGTAGCAGGCCTGAAATAACATCAGGCCTCACACTTTCATCCCTGATACTGCTGCTTTAGGAGATGGGCCAAGATGATAACAATCCTACCCTACACAGAGAAATCACCGGCATTACTCCTTGTCCCTCTGTGTGTTTAAGAGAAACTCACTGTTTGTTGTTCTTCAAAAATCTTAAAGGATGTCTTCTTGAGATATATCTTCCTATGGTATGAAGTGCTCAGCATATCTCTGAAATAACTCAGAAATTCCCAAACTATTGTGCTCTGTTCCTTCTGGACTTGGTCTTCAATGTTTTGTTAAACCCTATTCTGTATCAATAACCACAAATGTGCACACACACTCATACGCACATACACACATACACACCCACCGACCCAACTCTTTCATCGCTCCCTACACAAACCCTACTATAACACCTCTCTGGGGGACCAGTCAGTTGGAAGCGTATGGACCACGCACACACACACACACACACACACACACACACACACACACACACACACACACACACACACACACACACACACACACACACACACACACACACACACACACACACACACACACACACACACACACACACACACACACTCACACCCTAATTGAATATCCATAACAGCATAACCTTGAAGGATAAAATGCAGGACTCATTTAAATGCTAATTTGTTTGTTAACATCAAGATTCCACGTGGGACAGGTTACAGAACTACCCTGACACTTGATATGTAGATTTTATTCTACTTTGTTATTTTTATTGGTACTTTGATTATGATAATACAAAACACTAAATAAAACATGAATATAAACAGGAAGGACTTGAGGAGCATCTTTTCTGTATTCAGGTATTTATTATCAAGGAAGAAATGGGAACATCCTGGATCCAGACAGACGGAGATGGAGAGAGGGAGAGCAGGTGGCAGGAGAAAGAAAAAGGGAGAAATGGAGAGAGAGATGGTGAGAGATGAGTACTCTGTATGTACATGTCAATATTGGAAGCGACGGACCACAACCTCATCTTCATTTGTTTGTGACTTGATATTCACACATTTCAACCTCTGATCAGCCTGACAGGTTTATCAATCCACTGTAGAGTTTGAGCTGGCAGAGGAAAGAGAGATGGGGTACAGTAGGCTTATATCTGGGTCTGGGGTGGTGTAGTTGTGTGTGTGAGTGAGTGTAACCATGTGTATTATTGATATGCATGGTGTAGTTTAGGTGCAGGTCAATAGTGACTGATGGTGGTGGAGACATCAGTGAAAAATCAAAGCGTTTGGCACGCGTGCCTCTATGTGTGCCTCTATGCGTGCCTCAATGTGTGCCTCTATGTGTGCCTCTATGTGTGCCTCTATGTGTGCCTCTATGCGTGCCTCTATGTGTGCCTCTATGCGTGCCTCTATGTGTGCCTCTATGTGTGCCTCTATGTGTGCCTCTATGCGTGCCTCTATGCGTGCCTCTATGTGCCTCTATGCGTGCCTCTATGCGTGCCTCTATGTGTGCCTCTATGTGTGCCTGCCTCTATGCGTGCCTCTATGCATGCCTCTATGCGTGCCTCTATGCGTGCCTCTATGCGTACCTCTATGTGTGCCTCTATGCGTGCCTCTATGCGTGCCTCTATGCGTGCCTCTATGCGTGCCTCTATGTGTGCCTCTATGTGTGCCTCTATGCGTGCCTCTATGTGTGCCTCTATGTGTGCATGTGTGTGTTCATAACAGTGACCCGCCCTCCCTCCCATCTGTCTGTCTGTCTGGAACGTAGCAGTGACACAAAGCCCTCCAGTGTGCTCCAGTCTGGACGACGGACGGCCTTCGTCGGAGGCAGCTAGCGTAAACTTTAGAACCCCCTCCAACAGCAATGATACGGCTGTTGTGGAGCATGAATGTTAACAGGAAGAGCACTTTAGCGTAGGAGAGGAGAGGGGAGAGGAGGAGTAGAGGAGGAGAGGGGTTCTGGCTGGAAGTAGCCTCATTACCAGTCTCTGCCTTCAGAAATTAGATCTGTTTATTTGAGTTGAGCTCCTCTGAGGGTGTAGGCCTGGCAGGGCAGCATGGAACTAGCGTATAGCACTACACTGCTAGCTAGCGCTAGGCACACTGTGATTATTATATCACTTAACACAGCTCATCAAAGAGACGTCACTTCTGAGAGCGTTTAGCCAGCGCACCCAGCCGTGGAG